>NC_133331.1:200428954-200788954 GCF_042186555.1 Aquarana catesbeiana
ATTCAGTTACCCCCAACCAGAAAGTTTGAATGGCCGTACAGTCCCAGAAAACATGTAAAAAGTTTGCACAGGGTGAAGTACACCACCAGCAACAGGGTGACTGAGTGGGAAAAATCTTAGCCAATCTGGCCAGTGTAAGATAAATGCAATGCAAAAATTTGTTTTGAATAAGATGATCCCTAGCCGACACTAGTCTGGAGAAATGAATCTCCCATACGTCATCCCTGTCTAACTGAGGCAACAATGCCTCCCAAGCTGCTCTGCAACGTGCAAGGAGCTTACTAACATCAATAAACAATTGCTTATATGTAGTGGAGAGAGCCTTATCCAAAGAATCGTCCCAGAGCAGAGGCTCCAGATCACACTCTTGAATCTGAAGAGTTGCAGTACCAAATTGATAAATGCGTATTAGGCAGGTAATATTTAACTTTCGGGCCGTCATACTGATGGAGCATTCCATTGCACACAATATTGCTGACCTTCTTGATACCAAATTGGGTCCATATAACTGGGTCAGTGTAGGCAAAAAAATGTGGTAATTGAGGGTTTTTCCACAATGGTGTATGGGGGGAAATTGCTGGACAATCCCCCACTTCAGCCTTATTAGCTATTTCCCACACTCTAATGCCCCGTACACACGGTTGGATTTTCCGATGGAAAATGTCCGATCGGAGCGTGTTGTCAGAAATTCCGACCGTGTGTGGGCTCCATCGGACATTTTCCATCGGATTTTCCGACACACAAAGTTGGAGAGCAGGAGATAAAATTTTCCGACAACAAAATCCGTTGTCGGAAATTCCGATCGTGTGTACACAAATCCGACGGACAAAGTGCCACGCATGCTCAGAATAAATAAAGAGATGAAAGCTATTGGCCACTGCCCCCGTTTATAGTCCCGACGTACATGTTTTACGTCACCGCGTTTAAAACGATCGGATTTTCCGACAACTTTGTGTGACCGTGTGTATGCAAGACAAGTTTGAGCCAACATCCGTTGGAAAAAATCCTAGGATTTTGTTGTCGGAATGTCCGAACAAAGTCCAACCGTGTGTACGGGGCATAACAGTTGCACGCATAGAGACAGTAATGGGGTATGAAGTCCTATTTCATCAGAGCAACAGATGCGTCAATGCCTCAAAAGAGCCAACTATAGCAGCCGGCTGCATTGTCATCTGGAATAGTTAGCCACCTATGAGCAAAGACCAGTTGGCCTGCCAAGAAATATCTATAGAAATCAGGAACCGCTAGCCCCCCCCCTTTTTCCATGGTTGTTGTAGCACCTGGAGTTTAATCCTGGGATTTCGTCCCTGTCACAATAAGGTTGTAACTAGCCAATCTATGCTCTTGAATATATATTTTGGTAGCCAAACAGGCGAATTCTGAAATATTTACAGAAAGAGAGGCAAAAATGTCATCTTTATTAAATTAACTTTTCCTATTAATGTAAGGGGAAGATTCTGCCAAGCTTGTAGACTATGTCTTAACTGCAGCAACAGCACAGTGACATTCAGAGTAATAAAATCAGATACCGACCTGGAAATGTGAAGGCTCAAGTATTTGACCTTATCCACTTGTAAGGGACAATTTACTGGGACCCTACAAGTGGGAAAGGTTATCCTTAGTGGGAGGATTTGGGATTTGCCCCAATGAACTTTCAATCCCAAGAACAGGGCAAGAGTATAGAACAGAGCTGCTGATAAGGATGAGTCAGAGTCACGTAAAAATAGGACCAGGTTGTCTGCATAAAGCACTGTTTTCTCTGTCACACTGCCTACCTGTATCCCCTCTACTTCTGTAGACGCTCTCAATGCAGCAGCCAGTGGTTCAATTAGTAATGCAAACAGACCATAAGACATAGGGCAGCCCTGGCGAGTACCCCTGCCCATCGGAAAAAAATCAGACAACAAACTATTTAATGGCCGCAGTAGGGCTATGGTAGAGTATGCTGATCCATCGTCTAAACTGAGGGCCAAACCCATATGCTTCCAACACTGTTGTCATATATTGCATGTTGACTGAGCTTTTTCTAAATCAAGAAAAACTAATAATCCTCCACAGGAAATATCCGGGCCTAACTGAGTGTGAGTAAAAACTCTGTGCAAATTAATGTCAGTGGCTTTTTTGGACATAAAACCCATCTGATCAGGGGAAATAAAATGTGGCAAGACAGGCATAAGTCTGTTAGCTAGTAATTTGGTAAGTATTTTGAAGTCCATATTGAGTAAAGAAATAGGTCTATATGAAGAATATTGAAGGGGATCTTTGTCTGGTTTGGCCAGTAACACTATTTGTGCCTCATAAAAGGAAGGATGAAGGGAGCCATTCCTGAAGTAACCTGAATATAATTGTAGTAATCTTGGTGCAAGAATGTATAAAAGTAATGTTCATACCACTATTGGTAGGCCATCCGGACCAGGAGCCTTCCCAGTAGGAAAGGACCCAATCGCAGAAATCACCTCCTCCTCCTTAAATGGAGCATCCACAAGCTCTCTAATCTCATCCGGTAAAGTGGGTAAATTCAAGTGTCATCCACATTGTAACGTGCTATAGGCAAATATAAAGTCATGTAGAATTAAATAAGCGTCTGTAAAATTGCATCCCTGTCAGTCAGCAATACTCCAAATGTAGAAGAAATACAAGGGATTACAGTCAGGGGTTTGTCCACAGCAGTTAATAAAGCCAATAGCTTACCATTTTTGTCTCCCTTCTCAAAAATGCGTTCTGTCCTCTGCTGTACAGTGCTGGATGCAATGTCCCTGATAATGAAGATACAAAGCCCCCCTAGCAAATTGTAGGTTTGCCAAGGTATCTGGGGAGGGTGTATCTGCATGAGCCTGTGCACATTCCTGCTCTCTATCATGTAGAGTTTTCACCATGCCTTTACGCTCTGTCCTAACTGCTTTAATAGCTGATATGTACATCACTCTTGTAGTGGCCTTAAAGGCATCCCATTCTATTTTCTCCGATGCTGATTGAAATGAGGCTTTAGCACCTCCTCTACTGAGGGCTCTCCCACCCAGCTAGGTGATAAGTGCCAAGTCCCCTTAGGCCTATGGGTCCCAAGTTGGGTCCCAAGTTGAAGGATAAGACTTAGTGGGGTATGATCCGATACACTCCCAGGTAGATATGTAACCTCAGACACCATAGGCAGAAGGGCAGCATTGGCAAAAGCCATATCAATTCTAGATGAGGACGCAAACACTTGAGATAAATAAGAGTAACACCTATCTGTAGGATGTTTCCACCTCCATAATTCAGTGAAACCCGCAGCTGTCGCCCAGTGAGATAAGTCATGATTGGGCGCCCGTTGTGGATTAGAAGTATCTATGGTATAATCTAAAATATTATTAAAGTCTCCCGCTATTAGCAGCTTAAACGGGGAGTGAGGTGCTAATTTATCCAACACATCATAAAGAATGGCACTGGAGAATGGAGGTGGAATATACATATTTACAAGAGCTAAATGGTGTGAATAGACTTCAATAAATACCACCACATAACGTCCCCCAGGATCAGTCATTACCACATCGATTGAGCACGGTAAAGACTTATGTAGCAAGATTGACACCCCTCTTGCAGAAGAGGAGAATGTGGCATGTATTGCTCCTTGGATCCAGGGACATCACAGAGCAAGAGTTTTACTGTCCATAAAGTGAGTCTCCTACAGGAAAATAATATGGGGGTGTTGGGCCTGTAAATATTTCAGTACCAGTGCCTTTTTTAAATCTGGAATTTTGTCCCCTGACATTCCAGGAGACGATGTTAATATTTGATGACATTACTGTAATATCAAATATAACCACTAGATGGGACTCCAGTACCAGAAATGAAGCCATACATAGCCTCTTACAGTGCTGAAACACATACAAATAACAAGGACACTTATGACATTAAAAGAACCCTTTCTTCCTGAGCAAACCGTGCCCAGAAACAGAGCGGTAACTATGAAAGTGCAAAAAAACTCACTCGCTTAGAATGTCATAGAAAAAACAAAAACATATACAAATGCAAAAACTCTGCAACTGTCCATCCCTGTCTCGCCAGCATAGCAAACGCGTGCAACAAAAAACCACGCTGGAGGACTTAAATCCCAAGGAAATAACAACAACTTGGATAATCTTCACTGAGGAGTTACTCCACAAACTCCATAGAGGAAAAAAGGGGAGAGTTTAAGTCTTAACGTTCCAGTCCACAAACAAAAACTCGCGATGGGCACTGATCAGGAGGCACTGATAAAGCTGCACTTATGGACGGCACTGATAAGTGACATTGATGATGAGGCACTGATAGGTGGCACTGGTGGGCACTGATTGGCAGCACTGATGAGCACTGATAGGTGGCACTGATAGGTGGCACTGATGGGCACATATTAGCAGCACTGGTGAGCACTAAGGCGACCGATGTCCCTCTAACAGAAGCCAGGTAACATCTTTCTTCTGTTCTTCATGCTGACAGTGTGAGGAAAAAAAAAAAAGATTACCAGCTTCTGTTTACTTCTGTGATCAGCTCTCATTGGCTGGGGCCTGGGGAACGGGAGGATGTCTATGTACGCCCTCCTGGCAAAGGAAGCCCGTGCTGTAGTCGTCTTTCAGCTACAGCGCGGGCTCCAAGTGGTTAGCAATATGTGAAGCAATATCACAACAGAAACATCCACACAGCAAGGAGAAAATTAAGCCAGGGTATCAAGCCCATCTGACACATCACATAGGTTGGACTTGATGGACTTGTGTCTTTTTGCAACCTCACCTACTTAGTAACATCTGATAATGATTCGAAGAACTTCACTGAGCCCCGATGCTCCACACGCAACTTGCTAGGGTATAGCATGCAGTAGGTGAACCCTTTTCCACACAGCCACTTTCTCACTTCCAAAAAGGTGCAACTATGCCTTTGAAGCTCAGGAAAGAAATCAGGGAAAAAGTGGAGAGCGGTATTTTCATACCTGAGCTGAGGTTGTTTCCTGGCTTCAGCCAGGATAAGGTCCCCCGTCCCGATAAATGAGGAAGCGGACTAGAAATGTCCTGGGCGGCGACCCCTGTGGTCTTGGGCCTGTCGGAACTCTGTGGGCACGCTCCACATTGTAGACAGAGGGTACCTGTGTCAGTTTAAGGACATTTTTGAAAAAAGATTCTGCAAAACTAGTAGGATTCGATCCTTCCAAGCTTTCCAAGAGTCCCACCACCCGCACATTATTATGCCTGTTTTATGCATTTTCAGAATGTGCCATCAAAAGTCTTACTGTGCGCTGTAATTTCTCTACATTATGGTGGGTGGTGACAGCAGTGTCCTCTATGTCAGAAATGTGGGAATCAGCCATATTTTACCGGCCCCTAAACTTGTCAAGATCTTGTCTGATGAGGCTACATTCAATTGCCAGCGTGTCTATCTGGCCCATTAGTGTTGTCTTGTTGGCCTCTATGGCAGCTAGAATGGCTGAGGTGGCTAAGGTGGAGGAATCATCAGTCAGGTGTTCTGTACCTACAATCTGTGAGGGTTCCCCGCCATCCTGATTCATGGCTAGCAACAGTCAGTCTGCCTGCCACTGCCTACCCGACTCCCGGAGACTGAGGCAAGATGGCCGCCAAACATGTCACCACTGGGGAGGCTGCTGCTTCCTGCTCAATCGTCCTTTGGTCGGCATAGAAAGATCAGAGGGGAGTCCCTGACCTGGTGGCAACCGCTTGCTGAGCAGGATGGTACTGGAAACAGGAGAATTAGGTAAGATTATTTAGCATGGAAGCCAGAGCTCTCTCCAAGGCATCCACTCTCCTTCACATCTGGTCACGCCCACAACATCTGAGTATTTGAAAATGATTTATAACTTTGGTTGACCATTTCTCTAAATCAGTCACCCCTTCCAGACAACATAACCAGAACAGCAACTTTGCATTCCTCAATGCTGCTTATTATACAGTTTTGAACCATCCATATTAAATGACGGAGAATAATCATAATGAAAATGTCACAATTCTCCAATGCTAACTCGACAGATCTATTAAATGCAGAAGAAGTTGATTAGCTCAGAGTGCAGAGAGTGAATTAACTTTTTTTATGATGACTCCAGGGCTCTTCCATAGTATGTGTATGAGAGAGAGAGATATTAAATTGCCATTTGCTTTACTTATGATTTTTTTTTTAAATACAACTAACATAAGTTCCCAAATCATCACAATCATCAAATAGTTAAACTCATGTATTTTATATAGATGTGTTACACACAGAGCGATACATTTCAAGCATTTCTTTCTTTTAATTTTGATGATTAGGGCTTACAGCTAGTGAAAACCCAGAATTCAGTATCTCAGAAAATTTAAATATTACATAAGACCAATAAAAAAAAAAAAGAAATGCATGAAATGTATCACTCTGTGTAACACATCTATATAAAATATGTGAGCTTAACTTTTTGAATTTAATCACTTCAGCCCCGGAAGGATTTTCCCCTTTCCTGACCAGAGCACTTTTTACAATTTGGCACTGCGTCACTTTAACTACTAATTGCGCGGTCATGCAATGCTGTACCCAAACCAAATTTGCGTCCTTTTCTTCCCACAAATAGAGCTTTCTTTTGATGGTATTTTATCACCTCTGTGGTTTTTATTTTTTGCACTATAAACGGAAAAAGACCGAAAATTTTGAAAAAAATTATATTTTCTACTTTTTGTTAAAAAAAAATCCAATAAACTCAATTTTAGTCATACATTTAGGCCAAAATGTATTTGGCCACATGTCTTTGGTAAAAAAAATGTCAATAAGCGTATATTTATTGGTTTGCGCAAAAGTTATAGCGTCTACAAACTAGGGCACATTTTCTGGAATTTACACAGCTTTTAGTTTATGACTGCCTATGTCATTTCTTGAGGTGCTAAAATGGCAGGGCAGTACAAACCCCCCCCCCCCCCCCCAAATGACCCCATTTTGGAAAGTAGAGACCCAGAGGAAATTGCTGAGAGGCATGTTGAGCCCATTGAATATTCATTTTTTTTGTCCCAAGTGATTGAACAATGACAAAAAAAAAAAAAAAAATTACAAAAAGTTGTCACTAAATGATATATTGTTCACACAGGCCATGGGCATATGTAGAATTGCACCCCAAAATACATTTAGCTGCTTCTCCTGAGTATGGGATACCACATGTGTGGGACTTTTTGGGAGCCTAGCCACGTACGGGGCCCCAAAAACCAGGATTTCTAAGGGCGTAAAGTTTTGATTTCACTCCTCACTACCTATCACAGTTTTGAAGGCCATAAAATGCCAAGATGGCACAACCCCCCCCCCCCCAAATGACCTTATTTTGGAAAGTAGACACCCCAAGCTATTTGCTGAGAGGCATGTTGAGTCCATGGAATATTTTATATTTTGACACAAGTTGCGGGAAAATTACAAACTGTTTTTTTTTTTTTTTTTTTTGCACAAAGTTGTCACGAAATGATATATTGCTCAAACATGCCGTGGGCATATGTGGAATTACACCCCAAAATACATTCTGCTGCTTCTCCTGAGTATGGGGATACCACATGTGTGGCACTTTTTGGGAGCCTAGCTGCGTACGGGGCCCCGAAACCAAGCACCGCCTTCAGGATTTCTAAGGGCGTAAAGTTTTGATTTCACTCCTCACTACCTATCACAGTTTTGAAGGCCATAAAATGCCCAGATGCCACAAACTCCCCCCCAAATGACCCCATTTTGGAAAGTAGACGCCCCAAGCTATTTGCTGAGAGGCATGTTGAGTCCATGGAATATTTTATATTTTGCCACAAGTTGCGGGAAAATGACAAACTTTTTTTTTGCACAAAGTTGTCACTAAATGATATATTGCTCACACAGGCCATGAGCATATGTGGAATTGCACCCCAAAATACATTCAGCTGATTCTCCTGAGTATGGGGATACCACATGTGTGGGACTTTTTGGGAGCCTAGCTGCATACAGAGCCCCGAAAACCAATCACCGCGTTCAGGATTTCTAAGGGTGTACATTTTTGATTCACTCCTCACTACCTAACACAGTTTTGTAGTCCATAAAATGCCAAGATAGCACAACCCCCCCCCCCCCCCCAAATGACCCCATTTTGGAAAGTGGACACCCCAAGCTATTTGCTGAGAGGCATGGTGAGTATTTTGCAGCTCTCATTTGTTTTTGAAAATGAAGAAAGACAAGAAAAAACAGTTTTTTTTTCTTTTTTTCAATTTTCAAAACTTTGTGACAAAAAGTGAGGTCTGCAAAATACTCACTATACCTCTCAGCAAATAGCTTGGGGTGTGTACTTTCCAAAATAGGGTCATTTGGGGGGAGGGGGGGTTGTGTCACCTGGGCATTCCATGGCCTCTGAAACTGTGATAGGCAGTGAAGAGTGAAATCAAAAATTTACACCCTTAGAAAGCCTGAAGGCGGTGCTTGGTTTTTCGGGGTCCTGTACGCGGCTAGGCTCCCAAAAAGCCTCACACATGTGGTAAATTTGGTATTTGATATTTGCAAATAGCTTGGGGTGTCTACTTTCCAAAATTAGGTCATTTGGGGGGGGGGGTTTTGAGCTGTCCTGGCATTTTATGCACAACATTTAGAAGCTTATGTCACACATCACCCGCTCTTCTAACCACTTGAAGACAAAGCCCTTTCTACCACTTTTTGTTTACATGAAAAAAAAATTTTTTTTGGCAAGAAAATTACTTTGAACCCCCAAAAATTATATATTTTTTTTAAAGCAAATGCCCTACAGATTAAAATGGTGGGTGTTTAATTTTTTTTTTACACACAGTATTTGCGCAGCGATTTATCAAACGCATTTTTTTGGGAAAAAAACACACTTTTTTAAATTTTAATGCATTAAAACACACTATATTGCCCAAATGTTTGATGAAATAAAAAAGATGATCTTAGGCCGAGTACATGGATACCAAACATGAAATGCTTTAAAATTGAGCACAAACGTGCAGTGGCGACAAACTAAAAACATTTTTAAAAGCCTTTAAAAGCATTTACAGGTTACCACTTTAGATTTACAGAGGAGGTCTACTGCTAAAATTACTGCCCTCGATCTGACCTTCGCGGTGATACCTCACATGCATGGTGCAATTGCTGTTTACATTTGACGCCAGACCGACGCTTGCGTTCGCCTTTGCACGAGAGCAGGGGGGGACAGGGGTGCTTTTTTTTTCTTGATTATTTTTTTGCTTTTTTATCTTATTTTTAAACTGTTCCTTTCATTTTTTTTTTTAATCATTTTTATTGTTATCTTAGGGAATGTAAATATCCCCTATGATAGCAATAGGTAGTGACAGGTACTCTTTTTTGAAAAAATTGGGGTCTATTAGACCCTAGATCTCTCCTCTGCCCTCAAAGCATCTGACCACACCAAGATCGGTGTGATAAAATGCTTTCTCAATTTCCCAATGGTGCTGTTTACATCCGGCGAAATCTAAGTTATGAAATGCTCGTAGCTTCCGGTTTCTTAGGCCATAGAGATATTTGGAGCCATTCTGGTCTCTGATCAGCTCTATGGTCAGCTGGCTGAATCACCGGCTGCATTCTCAGGTTCCCTGTTGGGACAGGAGAGCCAGAGAAAAACATGGAAGGCGGTGGGGGGAGGCATTCCCTCCCACTGCTTGTAAAAGCAGTTTAGAGGCTAATTAGCTGCTAGGATTGCTTTTACATGAAAGCCAACCGCTGGCTGAAAAGAATGATACCAAGATGATACCTAGACCTGCAGGCATCATTCTGGTATAACCACTCAAAGTCCAGCAACATACCAGTACTTTACTGGTCCTTGTTGGGCATATATTGTAAAATTTTTTTTCATGGAGCCTGTGGGCCGAACAAAAAAAAGATATTGATCGGTGGGTATGCCCACCATTAGAATACCTCCCTTCATCCACCCACTTCTAATGATGGGCATACATGCACCGTTTATATATGCCGAAGCATGGGGGCATCCTCCCGCAAAAAGCAGGAGCAAATCGCTCCTCCACCCACTGCTGCCCCCACGCTTCGGCATATATGCTGAAGTGTGTAACTGTGGTGGTGAAATTACCTCCGACAGCGCTGGAGTCACGGTTTTATGTATCGTGGGAGCAAACGCTGTTGCTGTCAAGATAAATAAATCCGCGCTGCAACTGAATGGTGTACCTGCTAAGCAAATAATGGTTAACAATAAAATAAAGTAACATTACAGTATAACAGTAAGACCATACCTGCAAAGCAAATACAAAAAAAAAATAGTAAAAAATAAAACATTTAACGCAACCTGTGCCTAAAATATATATATGCCGAAGCATGGGGGCATCCTCCCGCAAAAGGTAGGAGCAAATCGCTCCTCCACCCACTGCTGCCCCCACGCTTCGGCATATATGCTGAAGTATGTAACTGTGGTGGTGAAATCACCTCCGACAGCGCTGGAGTCATGGTTTTATGTATCGTGGGAGCAAACGCTGTTGCTGTCAAGATAAATAAATCCGCTCTGCAGCTGAATGGCGCACCTGAAAACAAAAAAATCATTAACAATAAAACACAGTAAACAGTAAAGTATAAAAAAATTGTATACCTATAAAGCAAACATGATAAAAACATAATAACAAAAAAAAAAATTGCAGAATAGAATACAGTAAAAAAGAGCAGAACAATAGAGAGAGAATAGAGAGAGAACAATAAAACGACAACTATTTTTGTTTTTTTTTATTTTATATTTTTTTTGTGTTTTTTTTTTTTACACTTTTTTTTGTAACTTTAACTTTTGTAACTGGTACCAGGTTTGGGTCTCTCAAAATGCGATGGCATCTTGGGAGACCCTGTGAAAGTGTGTCCTAGTCTGTGCAGTGCTGTACCCTACGCTAATACTCAACTAGTGTATGGTAGCGTTCAAAACATTCACCAATGCAAAGACCAGGATTGTCAGGACAGGAGGGACAATAATACTGGGTGTCATGCCTATATCCACACTTGCTGCAGACACGAGATCTTTTTTGGGGGGGGCTCGTTGGGTAGAGGTACTCGGGAGGACATAAAGAAAATGCCTCTCATGCAGCCGGCTTACTGCAATTGGTTGGAAAAGGTGAGGTGGAGCACCGTCTGGAAACAGAAGGGCTCTGAGATCTCTTCCTGGAATTTAAGGAAGGATCCAGTCCGTCTTGAAGCTCTGTATAGCACATAAGCGTTCAGCAAAGCCAACTGAAATAAATAAACAGACACTTTTTTGTACCAGCGTCTGGCCTTACGGGCAACTAGGTACGGCGCCAACAACTGGTCGTTGAGGTCCACCCCTCCCATGTTAAGGTTACATTCGTGGACACAGAGGGGTTTCTCCACAACACCAGTCGCCGTAGTAATTTGGACCGTCGTGTCTGCATGAAGGGAGGTAAGAACGAAAACATTCTTATTATCCCTCCACTTCATAGCGAGCAAATTATTACACTGCAAGCAGGCTCTCTCCCCCAGCCTAAGACGGGAACCTACAAGCCGCTGGGGAAAGCCCCGGTGATTAGGTCGCACGGTGCCACATGCTCCAATCTGATGATCAAAAAGGTGACTAAAAAGTGGCACACTCGTGTAATAATTGTCCACGTACAAGTGGTACCCCTTTCCGAATAAGGGTGACACCAAGTCCCACACAATCTTGCCAGCGCTTCCTATGTAGTCAGGGCAGTTTGTCGGCTCTACGTGACTATCTTTGCCCTCGTAAACCATAAAACTACATGTATAGCCTGTGGCCCTGTCACAGAGGTTATACTGTACATCTTGACCCCGTATCTGGCACGCTTGCTGGGAAGGTACTGTTTGAATGACAAGCGGCCAGAAAACTTAATCAGGGACTCATCAACGCAGACAACTTGATGGGGAGTAAACAAGTCTGCAAAACGTTGGTTGAAGTGGTTTACGAGGGGCCGAATTTTGTAGAGCTGATCATATTCAGGGTCTCCACGAGGACGACAGAGTTTATTGTCATTGAAGTGCATGAACCGCAAGATCTGCTCGTATCGTGCCCTGGCCATGGAAGCAGAGAACACGGGCATTTGGTGAATTGGGTCAGTGGACCAATATGACCGCAACTCACTCTTTTTGGTTATGCCCATGAGGAGGGAAAAGCCCAAAAAGATCTTAAATTCAGAAACCGTAATTGGTTTCCAATCCAGTGGTGTATTTAGGTTTTGTGCTGCCCTAGGCCTGACTAAACACATGCACCCTCCTAATTTAAATATGACCCACCCCATCCTGCTGAGGCCACACCCCTTCCTGTTTAAGACCCACCCTATCATCTGTAAACAACACCCCTTCCTCTTTAGGCTTATTTGGCACCTTTCAGGGGGAACGGGTACCTGTTTCTGACAGGTACCCTTCCCCACTTCCGGGAGACTGCGCTGTCCCCTCTGAAGTTTGCCCCCCCTCCTCCTTCCTCCACTGGGCCATTCAGAAAGTGCAACGCACTTCGCACATGTGCAGTAGGGAACCGGTCGGTTTCCCTTAGCATGAATGATAGTGGCAAAACCCGAGAGCCAATCCGAAAATCGGCTGAGGTGTCGACATCGCTGGATCCCTGAACAGGTAAGTGTTCTAATATTAAAAGTCAGCAGCTACAGTATTTTTAGCTGCTGAGTTTTATTGCTATCGCGGGGGGGGGTCTCACTGTGCCCATCAATTGCGGCCTCACTGTGCCCCATCAAACGCAGTAACTGTGCCCCATCAAATGCAGTCACTGTGCCCATCAAATGCAGCCACTGTGCCCATCAAATGCAGCCATTGTACCCATCAAATGCTGCCACTGTGCCCTCAAACGCAGCCACTGTGCCCATCAAATGCTGCCACTGTGCCCTCAAACGCAGCCACTGTGCCCATCAAATGCTGCCACTGTGCCCTCAAACGCAGCCACTGTGCCCTCAAACGCAGCCACTGTGCCCTCAAACGCAGCCACTGTGCCCATCAAATGCTGCCACTGTGCCCATCAAATGCTGCCACTGTGCTATCAAACGCAGCCACTGTGCCCATCAAACACAACCACTGTGCCCCATCAAACGTAGCCACTATGCCCATCAAACATAGCCATTGTGCCCTCAAACGCTGCCACTGTGCCCATCAAACGCAGCCACTGTGCCATCAAATGCAGCCACTGTGCCCATCAAACGCAGCCACTGTGCCCATCAAATGCAGCCATTGTGCCCATCAAATGCAGCCTCTGTGCCATCAAATGCTGCCACTGTGCCCATCAAATGCTGCCACTGTGCCCATCAAATTCTACCAGTGCCCATCAAATGCTGCCAGTGCCCATAACACTAATATACATTATTCAATCATTGTATCTGCTGTCCTGGGGGTTTCCCTCGTGCTCCTCTCAGGGCCGAGGAGAAGATTCACTGCAGGAAAGCAGTGCAGGGGAGGGTAGGCGGAGCTTAAGGCTCCACCTGTCACCTGCTGCTAATGGGGGCGCGAGTGACACACGCCGCCCCCCCGCATGAGATAAAGCCCCCCCACCCGTCTTGCCGATTCCCGGCTCCCGCTGCCACCTCCCGCACACTTGCAGCCCACGGCGGCCGGCTTTCTGTAGCGGCGCCGTGGTGTATGAGCGTGCTTGTCAGAGAGTAGGGGGGCGTGAGATACACGCCCCCACCCTCTGCCAAGCACACCCATACACAGTGGCGCCGCTACAGAAAGCCAGCCGCCGTGGGCTGCAAGTGTGCGGGAGGTGGCAGCGGGAGGGGGGCTTTATCTCATGCGGGGGGGCAGCCCTTTTTGCCGCCCCCCACAAAATGCCGCCCTAGGCCTAGGCGCAGACCTTATCTGACCCTAAAACTTAACTTATATCACTGCCGGGCGATCAGGGGGTAAACCTTTATAAGGTAATAAACGGCGGGTGCCCTGAAACTATAATAAACAAACTAACTAACCAGCGCCACCCGTAACAGTTATACGGTGATCACTGGTGAAAGGGTTAACTAGGGGGCAATCAGGGGGTTAAAACCTTTATTAGGTAGTATATGGGGGTTCCTGTCGCTATAAAACGCTGACGGCGAACCTATATACTTACCTCCCTAACTAGTGTCACCTATGTCACTAATACAGCGATCAGAAAAACGATCGCTTAGTGACACTGGCGACGGGGGTGATCAAGGGGGTTAACCTTTATTAGGGGGGGTTAAGGGGGTATCCTAGACCTAAAGGGGGCTACCACTAACTGCCCTACCACTTATAACTGTCACAAACTGACACCAATGCAAAAAAAAAAACCCTGCTATTGGCGTCACTGTGACAGGGGGTACAGGGGGGGTGATCAGGGGGTGATTGGGGGGTGATGGGGGGTGAAAAGTGTGCCTAGTGTGTTTCTACTGAAAGTGTAATGTTGGTGCACTTACTTGATGTCTTCTCTCGGCGCCGGAACGAAAAGACCGGCTCGAGGAGAGACGACTTCACTTCCTCTGCCGCTGTTTACATTACAGCAGCAGAGGAAGATTTTCATTCGTGGGGAGCAATCGCCAGGGGGTGGCCCCCTCAGCTTGTATCGCTCCCCTAATGAAGCCGACCTCCGCCTAGGGCACCGGGGGGGGGGGCACGATGCGCCCCCCACCCGCAGGAGGCAGATCACGTACCAGGTACGTGATTTTGCCTGCCCGTGGCCAATTCTGGCCGCAGTATAATTGCGTTAGGCGGTCGGCAAGTGATTAATTACTAAAATAAATTAACTTTTTGATGATATTCTAATTTTATGAGATGCACCCGCATTTGCAGGGAAGTAGTGTTGGACTAGTGCAGGAGGAGTTCCATGCAAGGACAGCTATGATTACATTAGGACTTGCAGAAAATATCAGACTAGCTGCTTTCTAGCTATTAAGGAAATGCATGTGTCTACGCAGCCAACCAACTTTCCTAATCATTCTTCTGCTGTTTGTGTTCTGCTGCATATGGTATTACTAGAAATAACAAAATCATATTTTATTTACATAAGAATTAAATAAATTATGTCAAATGTAACTAAAAAAAAACATTCCATGCAGAGCTGGTGTCCAATCCTTGTTCTCTTGTTTACCATGATTTGAGCATTATGCTGCCATCTTGTGGCTGAATAATGACAAGCCTGCAGAAGAGTTGTACTGTATATGCAGTAAAGAGGACCGATTTGTTAGTATTCCATTTGAAGGAAAGATACATGTACAAAGAAATCAAATCTCCTAAGAGAGTGTCAATATGCATGTGCAGTCTGCTGTGCATGTATCATTATGTGATTCAAGACTCCCATAAGATAGCTATCAAAATCAGATGAGACATAGCAGAGGTGGCTATGCTTTTCTAAAGCGGAGGCCCCAGATGTGAAACCCAAATGGTGACCCACATGTTTTCAGTCATAAAAAAATTAAAGAATTTACTTAAAGGGAAACTGTGAGGATATAAATATCGGAGCTGCCCATGCTGACTTGTGTTAATTTCGTTGACGAAAACATTTTCGTAAAAATTTTATTAAACATAGGTTTTCTCATGATTTTTAAATTATTGTCACAAACTTGGGACTTATTCCAACAACAACACAAAATTCCAGTTATGTTCTCTGTAATATAAAATACATTCAGCTTTCTATAATTGCTCCCCTGTAATTGGTGTCATAGGTGTGCAGACCCAGGGAACTCTCACTGCAGAGAGCCGATCTACCATGCTGTGCTGAGTGCCCCATGATGTTTCATTCTGTGCTGAGTGCCCCATGATGTGCCATGCTGTGCTGAGTGCCCCATGATGTTTCATTCTGTGCTGAGTACCCCATGATGTTTCATTCTGTGCTGAGTACCCCATGATGTTTCATTCTGTGCTGAGTGGCCCATAATGTGCCATGCTGTGCTGTGTACCCTTATAATGTGCTGTGCCCCACTCCAATGTAATGTGTCCTGCCCAAGTGTAATGCGACCTGTTCCCATGTAATGTTCCCTGCCCTCATGTAATGTGTCCCTGCTCCCATGTAATGTGGCCTGCTCCCATGTAATGTGTCCTACTCCCATGTAATGTGCCCTGCTCCCATGTAATGTGTCGTGCTCTCATGGCAATGTGTCCTGCTGACATGTAATGTGCTCTGCTCCCATGTAATGTGCCCTGCTCCCATGTAATGTGTCCTGCTCTCATGCAATGTGTCCTGCTCCCATGTAATGTGCCCTGCTCCTATGTAATGTGTCCTGCTCTCATGCAATGTGTCCTGCTCCCATTTAATGTGCCCTGCTCCCATGTAATGTGTCGTGCTCTCATGCAATGTGTCCTGCTGACATGTAATGTGCTCTGCTCCCATGTAATGTGCCCTGCTCCCATGTAATGTGTCGTGCTCTCATGCAATGTGTCCTGCTGACATGTAATGTGCTCTGCTCCCATGTAATGTGCCCTGCTCCATGTAATGTGTCCTGCTCTCATGCAATGTGTCCTGCTCCCATGTAATGTGTTCCTGCTCCCATGTAATGTGTCCTGCTCCCATGTAATGTGCCCTGCTGCCATGTAATGTGTCCTGCTCTCATGCAATGTGTCCTGCTCCCATGTAATGTGTCCTGCTCTCATGCAATGTGTCCTGCTCCCATATAATGTGCCCTGCTCCCATGCAATGTGTCCTGCTCCCATGTAATGTGCCCTGCTCTCATGCAATGTGTCCTGCTCCCATGTAATGTGCCCTGCTCTCATGTAATGTACATGAAAAGCCTACATTTTTTCAACTAATTGTATGAATACATTCTTCAATTGTATGCTGGAAACCGTACTTTTCTGTACCATCATTAAACTGTGTTGTCAATAGAAAAATAAATTGTCAGATAGTACACAACTAGTTTTTTTTTTATATATATAAAAATGTATTAAAACAGAAAATAAACTACTGATGAATCCACTGGAAATCATGGTGACACTTCCCAGCTTTGTACAGGCATACCAGGTTGAAGATCCATCACTCCATTGTTATAGGTAATGCGAAAATATGGCTGTTGGGAAAATAAATTACATTTAATACAGGGTTTCCTAAAAAAAACCCGACATATTGAAAACATTTAGCAGTATAATACTTACCCAATTAGCAACAGGGACAAAAGCCCGGCAGTTGGGGCAGTTGGGCGGACTCCGACTCCTGGCGGTCAGGGCTCTACTCAGCCACTCTGCAATGCAGGAGGAGTGATAGTGATGGGTGCAGGGAAGTCTGTACGATTCTTCTCATTCCTCCAAATCCTCCAAGCAGATGGTGCAGGTAGGACGCTGTGGAGAACGGCTCCTATACCTCTGGTTGGCATCAGGGATGTAACGTCTCTGTCGCCTGGATCTCAATGGCAGCTGCTAAGGAGCACGGCCCAGCAGAGTAAATCTGGACCTCATTCTTGAAGCAACAGGGAAATCATCACCTGCAATAACAAGGATACATTCATGTCATTTGGAGATGTTAAACATATATGACACTTTTTTTAAAAGCTGAATTTCAGGTTTTTTTTTTTTTTTTTTGCATAGTTACATTGGCCCAACATGGATCAATGTATGCATATTCCATACCTGGCCGTTCCCTGTGGAAGTGGAGAATCACTGTAATAGGTTCTGTTACTTCAGCTATCCTCCAAATCCTGCAGATCCTATGCCAAGCGGCTGCCTTGCTGCATAATAAGCACAGGGGGTTGCCCACTCTACATGGGTATCATTCAGAGAATGTCTTGCATTTTTTAATGAATGCAAGAAGTTCTGTGATTGAATGAGATGGAGATGGGTGATGTCCCCACTCTGCCTCTTCACCTCGTCCAATCAGAGACACTTTGCATAAATTGAGAACATGCAAAGCATTTTCTAAATGGCGCCCATGCCGAGCAAGTGGGGGACCCGGAAGGATCACTGTAGTAGTTGCAGCTACTACAGTGATTACCCACTTGCACAGGAATCGGCCAGGTAAGAAATATGCATACTTATTGTACATTGGTCCACGCTGAACCACTATAACAACGCAAGAAAAATATCCCTGGAATTCAGCTTAATATACAGGTTTTCTCATGAAGATTAAATGATGGTGGTGAACTTGGCATGTAGCTGTCAGCATCAGTAGAGATGAATGAAATGTCCAACTAACATATATGATGGTGTCTGCTAATGACATCAACACAGCAGTTTTTGTGGAAAAATTAAGCAGACCCTTTATTTTTTTTCTCATTTTTTAAATTGTGGTTTGCTGTGCTAATTGAGTCTGTGCCCTCAACTCATTACCCACTTACACTAGACAATCAATCTGTATCCAATCAGACAGGCCCCTCAACTACACAGTTATCAGTAGATCCAAGCCCTGGATCACACCAGTGCGATATTGAAGTCGCACTACTTCAGCACGACTTTAGAGCAGTGTGATTTCATGTGCCAATGTCATGGCATGTAAAAGATGTCAAATGCAAGTCGCACTGAAATCGCACAGAAATAGTGCAAGAACCTTTTTCAAAGTCACTGCAACTTGAGCCGCAGCAATTTGAACGTGCCATTGCCACAAATGGGGTGCGACTCTGAATGCAGTGGGCCTGTGTGCAAGATTATAAACTGTGTCCCCTGTCAGCCCCCCAACATGGGAGAGCCATGCCACACTCCAAACACCCCCCCCCCTCCAATACACCATATAACATACAATCTGTAGGAGAGTTTTAAGGGGGAATATTTAAATAAAATATAACAGCCATGTAGAACATTCAGCACAATAATTTAATAAACTCTTCCCATTACATATCATTTTCAGTCTACTTACAGAGAAACTTCATAAAATAATAAATGACTACTCAGCAATCTTCACTTCAGAGCTCCCCCTTCACAACAATACCCCCCACCATTACATAAGAAGTGCCCCCCTTACTTTACACATCAGGGTTGTAGGGTCAGGGTGGGATCTGGGGGCTGGGAGGGGGAAGTTCTCTCCTTCTATAAAGCTAGGGGGTGGAGCAAGCACCTGATGATACTGGTTGTTAGGGAACAGGAGTCCCTAGCAACCAGTGACAGTTGAAGGGGAGGAGTTTCAGAGCACTTCCCTCGGCTCTGTGATTGGGTGGACTACTAAGCAACCTTCACATCAGAGTCCCCCTTCATATCCATACCCCCCTTACATAAAAAGTGCCCCCTCCCCTCCCCTTACACTTCAGAACCCCTCATTCATATCAATAGCCCCCCTTACATAAGAAGTGCCTCCCCTTTCCTTTCACATTACAGCCCTACCTTCACATCAATACCCCCCTGTACATAAGAAGTCCCCCCTTACCTTACACATCAGGTTTATAGGGTCAGGGTGGGATCTGGGGGGCTGGGAGGGGGAAGTTCTCTCCTCCTATAAAGCTGGGGGGTGGAGCAAGCACCTGATGATACTGGTTGTTAGGGAACAGGAGTCCTTAGCAACCAGCGACAGCTGGGGGGGGGGGGGGGGATGAGTTTCAGAGCACTTCCCTCAGCTCTGTGATTGGTAGTAGTAGAATCGGGGGATGTATATCGGGGCAGAACTGATCAGGCATTACACCTACCTGATGGAGGTGGATTCCCTTCCTGATGAAAGTGGATGGGATGGTCCAGACGACCACGTCCATTGACAGACATCCTGGTGGTATTGGGTGTCTCTGAAAGAAATTAATAAGTAATATTATTAATAACAGCAATAACAGTAATAATAACAATAATTGTATTATTAGCAGTAATAAAAGTAATGTTTTTTGGTAGAAATCTGTAGAAATCCAGGGAAATCATACGATCGCAGAGAGAGAGGCGTTGGAGCAGCTGCACACTGTGAGAGCTCTTCAGCCAGTGACAGCTACACCCAGGCAGCCGGGACACCTCAACTGTCAATCCTTTGATTGACAGCTGAGCCAGCTAATGACAGTTCAGTTGATTGATTTTGCCCATATTTCTCATATTTTTTCAGAAAGTTTCCTATTTTCTTCCACTATATGACTTCTGTGTAATAAAGACACACTCTGTACTACACAATAGGCTGAATTCACAAAGCAATCACACCAGTATAAGGGGATTGCAGGTTTGTATATAATTAAATAGAGCGTTTGTCCTTCAGTTATGGGTGGAGACGAAAACATTATCATTATAGAAACACAAGAATCCCCGTTCTAATTAGTAACAACTTTGAAAATCACATATGTGAATAAATTTCAGTTAATTTATGATTATAAAGCTGCATCTATTCAAGGTAAATGTATGATTATCATTTATAGGTGAAATTGGTAGAATGACTTTTCTGGATGTTTTTGTTTACAAGTTTAAATAAGTATTTTTTGCTAGAAAATTACATATAGCCCTCAAATCTTATATATTTTTTTTTTTAGAAGAGACCC
Source organism: Aquarana catesbeiana (assembly GCF_042186555.1). NCBI lineage: Eukaryota > Metazoa > Chordata > Amphibia > Anura > Ranidae > Aquarana > Aquarana catesbeiana. Next base: position 200,449,228 of record NC_133331.1, read on the forward strand.
TCAGGAATAAAATGGAGATCGTTGCAAATATTTATGTCATACGGTATTTGCGCAGCAGTTTTTTTTAAATGCAATTTTTGGGGAAAAAAAAACTATTTAATGAAGAAAACCCAAAAAACAATATATACCCCAATTTCTTTGTAAAATATGAAAGATAATGTTATGCCAAGTAAATAGATACTTAACATGTCACGCTTTGAAATTGCACACCCTAGTGGAATGGAGACAAACTACAGTATTTAAAAATCTCCATAGGCTCTTTCAACTTTTTTTACAGGTCACCTGTTTAGAGTTACAGAGGAGGTCTAGCGCTAAAATGATTGCTCTCACTCTAACATATGTGTGTGGAATTTAAGTACGTGTTCGCTTCAGCACACGAGCACAGAGGGATGGGGGTGCTTGAAAGGTTTTTTTTATTCTTATTTATTTTATTTTTTAATTTTCCACTGTCCCTTACATTTTTTTTATCACTTTTATTCCTATTACAAGGGATGTAAACATCTCTTGTAATAGAAATAACAATGACAGGTCCTCTTTATGGAGAGATCTGGAGTTAAAAATACTCCAAAACTCTCCTTTACCATTAAAAGCAAAAGATACAATTTTTTTTTTTTATATTTTGCTTTAAAAAAATGTTTTTTTACTTCCTCACTACAGCATATGCTTTGGTAAACCTCTGAGAGTTTTGTGCTTGTAGAGGATGCACGTTGCTAGTGGAATTATCAAGATATCCTTCTTATACAGTTTTGAACTCACCTTCAGAGGACTATTGTTTGCATTAGGGTCACTTTTCAGAGGACTTTTTGGGTTATTGAATACTAATCTTATATTTATAGTGGTCACTGAGCTGGCTCTTCAGAGTGTTGATTTCACCCTTTAGAGGGATATTAGTTATTTATTCACTATTGAGCTGGCTTTTCAGAGTGTCATTTCACTATTCAGAGGTTTTGTGTTTTTCATATTTCCATTGAATATTATATTTGTATTTACAATGGTTATTGAGCTAACCCTTTTAGAGCAGTGATCTCCAAACTGCGGCTGAATGTGTCCCTTTGTTTGTCTATTGATGAGGCACCATTGCTTCCACTGACACCGACGATGAGGCACTATTCCCTCTACTGACACCAACAATAGGGCACTATTTCACTCACTAATGTAAACGATTGGGCACTATTTCTCCCACTGACACCAACCATGAGGCATTATTCCTTATACTGATATCAACAATAAGGCACTATTATTTTACCTACTGGGCATGGGCGCTATGTAATATTTTATGCCCACTGACTGCCAAGCTTGAGATATTGGGGTTGATTAACTAAAGGCAAATAGACTGTGCACTTTGTAAAGTACAGTTGCATCCTACAAGACCAGAGCTTAATAAATGAGCAGAAGCTCTGCTGACTTCCATCATCAATCATGTGCAAGCAAAAACGCATTTTTTTAAAATCTTGCACGTGATTGGGTAATCTCTACAAAGTGAAGCTTTACCTTAGTTACTAATTTCTGGAGCAAATGCGCTTGCAGAGTGCAATTGCACTTTGCAAAGTGCACAGTCTATTTCCCTTTATATCAACTCCAGTGTCTGCTGTGCACTCTGTAGAGAAGTAATAAATACATATCCTCTTCCCTTCACTGAACGAATTACGAGGAGGCTCTAGGTTAATTGGCTCCTTTCCAGAGAAAGATCAACCACTGTTTTAAATGGATAGCTGCTATTATTTTTTGTTTTGCAGACTCTTCATATGTCTGTAAAAGCTAGTCTTAAACATTTCCTCATGCAGTTTAACCCTTTCGCTGCCAGCATTGCAAAACATAAGGGGGCACAGGATAGCTTCCAGCTGGCCATACTTTATGCAATTGTATTTACTTCAACCACAGATGGAAGGAAAGGAAATTGCTCAATTCCGTCTGTTGGGATGCCGCTGCTCCCAATTGACATAAATGTGACTGCCGGCACGGGGTGCATACCTTTGTGGGCATACATGGTCCTTGCATGGGCGAGGCCCAAGGGCTGATTCATACGGGTGCTTTGGTCCATACAGCACGATGAGCTGTTTGTTTATGTGGCTGGAGCTGCGAGCAAGCAGTCTGTGGGGATGCAGTGGCTGAACAAACACACCACAGGTCCTAAATTGACAGGTGTGCAGGTGAGCAACCCCAAATGCACCCTGTCTGCGTTTGGGGTCATGTATCCGCACACCTGTTTACTTAGGACCTGTATATACAGCCACTGGGACCCCATAGACTAACATAGGCTGTCTGTGAACAGCACCTTCAGCTGCATAAAAAAACTCCTCAAATTCTACAGGCCAATGAGCCCCCAAGACCTCATACACACACACATAGCGCATTTCCACACCCAGAAGTCACAGGTGTCAATATGGATGAAAATTATTGAGAAAAACAGCATGGGTTAACCCCCCAGCCCATTACCAGGCCCTTTGGGTCTTGTATGGATATTAAGGGGAACCCCGCACCCAAATTAAAAAAAAGAAAAGGCGTGGGGCCCCCAGGCCCTATATACTCTGAACAGCAGACAAGACAGGGACTGTAGGTTTGTTCTTAAGTTGAATCTGTTTGTAATTTGGAACAGGTACATTTTTTAAAGGGGTTGTAAAGGTGTTTTTTTTTTTTTTTTAAAATAACAAACATGTCATACTTACCTTCACTGTGCAGCTCGTTCTGCACAGAGTGGCCCCGAACCTGGTCTTCTGGGGTCCCTCGGCGGCTGTCTCAGCTCCTCCCCGCAAGCATTTACCACCTTCATGCGAGCTCTCTCGCACGGTGGTGAGTGCTTGCGGGCGCGCTCCCGTGATACAGCCGGCGGCTATAGCCGCTCGCTGTATCACTCGGCCCCGCCCCCCGGCGCGCCGCGTCATCGGATGTGATTGACAGCAGCGCGAGCCAATGGCTGCGCTGCTTTCAATCCATCCACTGCAGCCAATCAGCGGCCAGGGTGAGCGGAGGAACAGATGTCGGGAACGCGAAGCTGACTTTCGAGGCGTCAGGTAAGTAAAACGGGGGTGCTGGGGGCGGCGGTTCTGTCAGAAGTTTTTTCACCTTAATGCATAGAATGCATTAAGGTGAAAAAACTTTTACCTTTACAACCCCTTTAAGTGTAGCACCAGCCAAAAAAACAATTTTTAAGCTTTTTGGATAACATAGGGAAGGGTTATCATCACCCCTGTAACATTTGTTTTACTGTCTGTGCCCCTGTTCAGAAGATTTCACCTCACTTTCTGTCCCAATGACAGTTGGATTTTGAAAATTTGGGGTTTTTAGGGAAACAAGGTTTGGTGATAAAGCATCAGTGGAGACACCCTTTTCCCATATTAACTCTTACAGGAGAGAATTTCCCTTCCTAGGGGTAGCTTTCCTCTCACTTTCTGTTGTCTCCCTCCGTTTGTAAGTAGTAGTCCTTTGTAAGTCGGATGTTTGAAAGTAGGGGACCGCCTGTATATACTATACAGCCTGCCCTATATACTCTGCAGAAATTTGGGCCTTAGGTGTTGGTGGTACCAGAACACTGTAAGCCTTCACAGTTACTCTTGGTGGGGGCTGGAACGGGCCCTGCTGTGAAATATTATATCAAGAATTGTAATTACATGCCCCTGTTGAACAGGGTCAGAAAAATTGGGCCTTTGGTGGTGGTGTGGTGGTGTTGCCACAACACTGTAAGCCCTCACAGTTACTCTTGGTGTGCGCGGGAACGGGCCCTGCTGCGAAATAATACAACAAGAATTGTAATTACATGCCCCCGTTGAACAGGGGCAGAAAAATTGGGCCTTAGGCGGTGGTGGTGACACAACACTGTAAAGCCTCATAGATACTCTTGTTGAGCGCAGGAACGGGCCCTGCTGCGAAATATTACAGCAAAAATTGTAATTACACGGCCCTGTTAAACAGGGGCAGAAAAATTGGGCTTTAGGCACTGGTGCTGGTGCCACAACACTGCAACCCCTCACAGATACTCTAGTTGAGCGCAGGAACGTGCCCTGCTGCGAAATATCACAGCAAACATTGTAATTACACGCCCCTGTTAAAAAGGGGCAGAAAAATTGGGCCTTAGGCACTGGTGCTGGTGCCACAACACTGCAACCCCTCACAGATACTCTAGATGAGCACAGGAACGTGCCCTGCTGCTAAATATTACAGCAAAAATTGTAATTACACGCCCCTGTTAAACAGGGGCAGAAAAATTGGGCTTTAGGCACTGGTGGTGGTGCCCAGAACCAAAAATGTTCTTAGAAGCTATCAACATTGAGGAGGAATAGGATAGTCACTCAGCATAACAGAATAGTCACTCAGCATCAGCATAGGCAGTCTTCAAGGGATCTCACATTCATAAAAAAAATTAATCGGTTACATCAGCATCAGGTGATTGGTAGCTGGTGATCCAAGACTGATTCGTTTTTATGAAGTTGAGCCGATCAACCGAGTCTGTGGACAGGCGCACTCTGTGATCGGTTACAAAGGCTCCAGCAGCACTGAATGTGCGTTCAGATAGAACACTGGGTGCAAGACAGGCAAGTAGCTCAATTGCATACTGTGCAAGCTCTGGCCAGTGATCCATCCTCAAGACTCAGTGGATTTTCGGTTGGAAAGGTTTCCAAGTCTGATCTTGCCCCAATGTATTCCTGCACCATCTAAATCAGACGCTGGAGATGGTTGCTGGAACTGATCAGACCTTGGGGCTGTGGACTAAAAAATTGTCTGAACGCATCGGTCAGACAGCCACCTTCTCCACTGCTCCTTCTGTGACTGACCGAAGCCTCAGCAACACGTTGTCCAGGAGGACCAGGAAATTGTAACCTCTCAGGCCCTGGAAACGCATTGCACAAACCTTTCTGCAAGGCCTCCCGAAGATGTTTCATCCTCTGCTCCCTCTGCAAAGGCTGGATAAGTTCCGCAACCTTACCCTTGTAAAGTGGATCAAGAAGGGTTGCCAGCCAGTACTGATCTCTCTCCTTGATACCACGAATCCGAGGGTCCTTTCGCAGGATTTGCAGGATCAGGGAGGCCATGCAGCATAGGTTTGCTGAGGCATTCGGGGTCACTAAGAGTTCTCTGGGTCACTAAGGATGACATGATCCGCAGCCACCTCTTCCCAGCCACGTACAAGTCCATGAGTTTCTGGGGACTGAAAACGATCCCTTGAAGACTGCTGCTGGTGCTGAGTGCCAGGCTCCACCTCCATGTTGACACAATCCTCCTCTTCTTCCTGTGCGATAGGCGGGCCTGCAGGAATACTGTCTGGATAAAGGGGGCCTTGAGAGGTTCTGCCTCAAGTGCCCTGTCCATTATTCCACACAGCGTGTGCTCCAACAGGAAGACAAGAGGGACAGTATCATTGATGCATGCACTGTCACTGCTCACCATCCTCCTGGCCTCCTCAAATGGTGACAGGACAGTGCATGCATCCTTGATCATTAGCCACTGGCACAGCGAAAAAAAAACAAGCTCCCCTGACCCTGTTCTGGTGCCATACTTGCACAGGTACTCATTGATGGCCCTCTGCTGTGTGCAGCCGCTGCAGCATTGCCAACATTGAGTTCCACCTTGTGGGCATATCACAGATGAGGCGGTTCTTGGGAAAGTTGCATTCCTTTTGAAGGTCAGCCAGCCGAGCACTGGCATTATATGACCGGCGGAAATGGCCTGCCTCAGGAGAGCCTGTAAGCCCGGGTACCACCACCAAATTAGGGACATGAGCCAAACACGGAACATGGGTGAAGTGTCCCTGTCGGAGGGCTGAGAGGAGGTTGGTGCCATTGTCGCAAACCACCAATCCTGGCTGAAGTTGGCGTGGTGTCAACCACCTCTGAGCCTGCCCCTGCAGAGCTGCCAGAATCTCTGCCCCAGTGTGGCTCCTGTCCCCTAAGCGGACCAACTCAAGCACCGCATGGCATCTTTTTGCCTGAGTGCTTGCGTAGCCCCTAGAACACCTACAGAGCACAGCTGGACAAATCTGCACAGGAAGAGGCCATAGAGGAAGAAGAGGAGGGGGTGGAAGAGAGAGGTGTGGCAGAATCACCACTACCAGTATTTTGGAGGCGTGGTGGTGGAACAAGCTTCAACATTACTGCACCCTGTCCTGCATCCTTCCCAGCTGCTAGCAGGGTTACCCAGTGCGCCGTGAAAGAAAGGTAACGTCCCTGTCCATGCCTGCTGGACCATGAGTCAGCAGTAATATGGCCTTCTGAGAAAAAAAATGGCGTTTGGGAACCTGCCACTGAGGTACCGCACATTCCACAAATTCTCGAAAGGGGGCAGAGTCTACTAGCTGAAAAGGCAGCAGTTGGAGTGCTAGCAATTTAGCCAAACTAAAATAAAAATATAAATTGTGGCGCTAGCTGACCTAATCAATAAAAATCAGTGAATCTTCAAAACTTCAAAATTAATACTAAATGTGTAAATCCAATCACTTGGCGAATCAATATAAATTATGTGGCGCTAGCTGATCTAATCAATAAAAATCAGTGAATCTTTAAAACTTCAAAATTAATACTAAATGTTGAAATCCAATTACGCTAGCAGATTGCCCGCAAGTGCTTGGGACACCTAATCCTACACCTTCATTCCTCTCAGTGCAGGTCTCTGAGAGGACTGAAGGTATAGTGGGGTTGGAGATCCCAGCTGATGAGGAGCAAGGAGAGGTCCGCCTTGTTCTTTGGTGTGGTCTTTTAAGTACTGTTGCCAACGGATTGCATGGGAGCTCGACATATGTCTGGTCAAGCATGTGGTGCCCAAGCGGCTGCTGTTTTGTCCACGCTTGATACGCTTCAGACATATGTTGCAAACAGCAACGGTGCAATCTGCTGCACACGTCTCAAAAAAGGCCCACACCAAAGAACTTTTGAAAAAACGCGCAGAGTCAGCAGCACCCGTGCACATGCGGAGCTCTGCGGTGTGATGCAGTCGGTTGGGTGTCCTTAAGCTGGCCCCTGGAGGGCATCCTTGCCTCGGAGATGAGCCTCCTCCTCCCCTCTTCTATCAGGCACCCACGTAGAGTCAGTGACCTCATCACCCCCTCCCTCCTCGCCACTGCAGCAAACCTGGCAGTATGCTGCAGCTGGGGGAACATGACTGCCAGTTCCTTGTCCTTCTTGGGCACCCCCTCTCTCTGGGCTGACATTACTGCCTTCATCCTCAACCTGGGTACCATCACCGGGGCCTTCAAAATTCTGCGCATCCTCCTGCAGCATGTACCCGATACTGTGGTCGAACAGTTCGGGGGACTCCTCCGGACATGATGGTGGGGCTAGGGAAGGAGTGACTGATGCCACTGAGCCAATGGAATAGGACGCTTTGGCAGCTGCATTGGCAGCCAAACTTGTCTTAGCCTGGGTGACAAAGGATGAGGAGGATGAGGACGGCTTTGTCATCCACTCTACCAACTCTTCTGCATGTTGTGGCTCAACACGGCCAGCTGCCAAAAAAAAGGACAAGCGTGCCCCACGGCCACGTGCTGAGGATGCACCGTGTCCACGACCAGCACTGTTGGCTGTAGACACAGAGCCTGCTTGCCCTCTTTTAGTGGCCTGTGAGTGTTTACCTTTCCTTGGTGGCCTTCCAGACATGCTGTAAAATTAGCAAAACACCGCCTGAAGTTTACTAGAAAAATTACACCAGGAATGGCCTGCAGTCAGGTATAGGCTTGGCTAGACTAGAATGCAGTGGATATATATGTAGGAGACTGTATATATATCTTTATGCACTGCAGATCACTGAATCACCTGCCTGGTCTGCTTGCCTGAAAGTGTCGTTGAAAACATACACCAGGAATGGCCTGTAGTCAGGTATAGGCTTGGCTAGACTAGAATGCAGTAGATATATATGTAGGAGACAGTATATTTATTTTATCCACTGCAGATCACTGAATCACCTGCCTGCCTGCCTGAAAGTGTATTTGAAAACATACACCAGGAATGGCCTGTAGTCAGGTATAGGCTTGGCTAGACTAGAATGCAGTGGGTATATATGTAGGAGACTGTATATATATTTTATGCACTGCAGATCACTGAATCACCTGCCTGCCTCCCTGAAAGTGTATTTGAAAACGTACACCAGGAACTACCTGCAGTCTGATATAGGCTTGGCAAGACTAGAATTCTGTGGATATATATATGTTGGAGACTGTATATATATTTAATGCACTGCAGATCACAGAATCACTCGCCTGCCTGAAAGTTTATTTAAAAATGTACACCAGCAATGGCCTGCAGTCAGATATAGGCTTGGCTAGACTAGAATGCAGTGGAAATATATGTAGGAGACTGTATATATATTTTATGCACTGCAGATCACTGAATCACCTGCCTGCCTGAAAGTGTATTTGAAAACGTACACCAGGAATGGCCTATAGTCAGGTATAGGCTTGGCTAGACTAGAATGCAGTGGATATATAGGTAGGAGACTGTATATATATTTTATGCAATGCAGATCACTGAATCACCTGCTTGCCTGCCTGCCTGAAAGTGTATTTGAAAACGTACACCAGGAATGGCCTGTAGTCAGGTATAGGCTTTGCTAGACTAGTATGCAGTGGATATATATGTAGGAGACTGTATATATATCTTTATGCACTGCAGATCACTGAATCACCTGCCTGGTCTGCTTGCCTGAAAGTGTCATTGAAAACATACACCAGGAATGGCCTGTAGTCAGGTATAGGCTTGACTAGACTAGAATGCAGTAGATATATATGTAGGAGACTGGATATATATTTTATGCACTGCAGATCACTGAATCACCTGCCTGCCTGCCTGCCTGAAAGTGTACTTGAAAACGTACACCAGGAATGGCCTGTAGTCAGGTATAGGCTTTGCTAGACTAGAATGCAGTGGATATATATGTAGGAGACTGTGTATATATATATATATCTTTATGCACTGCAGATCACTGAATCACCTGCCTGGCCTGCTTGCCTGAAAGTGTTGTTGAAAACGTACACCAGGAATAGCCTGTAGTAAAGTATAGGCTTGGCTAGACTAGAGTGCAGTAGATATATATGTAGGAGACAGTATATATATTTTATCCACTGCAGATCACTGAATCACCTGCCTGCCTGCCTGCCTGAAAGTGTATTTGAAAATGTACACCAGGAATGGCCTGTAGTCAGATATAGGCTTGGCTAGACTAGAATGCAGTGGATATATATGTGGGAGACTATATATATTTTATGCATTGCAGATCACTGAATCACCTGCCTGCCTGCCTGCCTGAAAGTGTATTTGAAAACGTACACCAGGAACTACCCGCAGTCAGATATATGCTTGGCTAGACCAGAATGCAGTGGATATGTATATATGTTGGAGACTGTATATATATTTAAAGAACGGTCACGGAGTTGCTGTGAAGCCACTCCTTCGTTAATTTAGCTGTGTGCTTAGGGCCATTGTCTTGTTGGAAGGTAAACCTTCGGCCTAGTCTGAGGTCCTGAGCACTCTGGAGAAGGTTTTCTTCCAGGATATTCCTGTACTTGGCCGCATTCATATTTCCCTCGATTGCAACCAGTCATCCTGTCCCTGCAGCTGAAAAACACCCCACAGCATGATGCTGCCACCACCATGCTTCACTGTTGGGACTGTATTGGACAGGTGATGAGCAGTGCCTGGTTTTCTCCACACATACCGCTTATGCCGCGTACACACGGTCGGACTTTTCAGCTACAAAAGTCCGACAGCCTGTCCGACAGACTTTCGACGGACTTTCGACGGACTTGCGGCGGACTTTCTAACGAACAGACTTGCCTACACATGATCACACAAAAGTCCGTCGAATTCTTACGTGATGACGTACACCGGACTAAAATAAGGAAGTTGATAGCCAGTAGCCAATAGCTGCCCTAGCGTGGGTTTTTGTCCGTCAGACTAGCATACAGACGAGCGGATTTTTCGACCGGACTCGAGTCCGTCGGAAAGATTTGAAGCATGTTTCAAATCTAAAGTCCGTCGGATTTGAGGCTGAAAAAGTCAGTTGAAAGTCCGGAGAAGCCCACACACGATCGGATTACCAGCCAGCTTTAGTCCGTCAGCGTCCGTTGGACTTTTGTAGACGAAAAGTCCGACCGTGTGTACGCGGCATTAGAATTAAGGCCAACAAGTTCTATCTTGGTCTCATCAGACCAGAGAATCTTATTTCTCACCATCTTGGAGTCCTTCAGGTGTTTTTTAGCAAACTCCACGCGGGCTATCATGTGTCTTGCACTGAGGAGAGGCTTTCGTGATGGTTGACTTTCTACAACTTTCTCCCATCTCCCGACTGCATCTCTGGAGCTAAGCCACAGTGAACTTTGGGTTCTTCTTTACCTCTCTCACCAAGGCTCTTCCCCGATAGCTCAGTTTGGCCGGACTACCGGCTCTAGGAAGGGTTTTGGTCGTCCCAAACGTCTTCCATTTAAGGATTATGGAGGCCACTGGGGTCTTAGGAACCTTAAGTGCAGCAGAAATTTTTTGTAACCTTAGCCAGATCTGTGCCTTGCCACAATTCTGTCTCTGAGCTCTTCAGGCAGTTCCTTTGACCTCATGATTCTCATTTGCTCTGACATGCACTGTGAGCTGTAAGGTCTTATATAGACAGGTGTGTGGCTTTCCTAATCAAGTACAATCAGTATAATCAAACACAGCTGGACTCAAATTAACGTTTAGAACCATCTCAAGGATGATCAGAAGAAATGGACAGCACCTGAGTTAAATATAGCAACACAGCAAAGGGTCTGAATGCTTAGGACCATTTGATATTTCAGTTTTTCTTTTTTAATAAATCTGCAAAAAATGTCAACAATTCTGTGTTTTTCTGTCAATATGGGGTGCTGTGTGTACATTAATGAGGAAAAAAATTAACTTTTTAGCAAATGGCTGCAATATAGGAACGGTCTGCAGTGAGATCCAGCTAAACTGGATACAGTATAAACATATATATATATATATATACACACACTCACAGTGCCTTGCAAAAGTATTCACCCCCTTGGCATTTTTGTTGTGTTTTGTTGCCTCACAACCTGGAATTAACATTAATTGCTTGAGAATTTGCATCATTTAGTTTACAGAACATGCCCACAACTTTGAAGAGGTTTTTTTTTTTTATTATTATTGTGAAGCAAACAACAAATAGGTCAAAATAACAGAAAAAGTCAATGTGCATAACTATTCACCCCCCTAAAGTCAATACTTTGTAGAGCCACCATTTGCAGCTATCATAGCTCCAAGTCGCTTTGGATAAGTCTCTATGATAGGGATATGCAATTAGCGGACCTCCAGCTGTTGCAGAACTACAATTCCCATGAGGCATAGCAAGACTCTGACAGCCACAAGCAAGACACCCTGAGGCAGAGGCATGATGGGACTTGTAGTTTTGCAACAGCTGGAGGTCTTCTAATTGCATATCCCCGCTCTATGAGCTTACCACTGGGATTTTTGCCCATTCCTCCTTGTAAAACTGCTCCAGCTCCTTCAAGTTGGATGGTTTGCGCTTGTGAACAGCAATCTAAGTCTGATCACAGATTTTCTATTGGATTGAGGTCTGGGCTTTTACTAGGCCATTCCAACACATTTACATGTTTCCCCTTAAACCACTCAAGTGTTGCTTTAGCAGTGTGTATGAGGTCATTGTCCTGCTGGAAGGTGAACCTCTGTCCTAGCCTCAAATCACACGCAGAATGGTGCAGGTTTTGCTCAAGAATATCCCTGTATTTAGCATCATCTATCTTTCCCTCAACCCTGACCAGTTTCCCAGTCCCGACTGCTGAAAAACATTCCCACAGCATGATGCTGCCACCACCATGTTTCACTGTGGAGATGGTGTTCTTTGGGTGATGTGATGTGTTGGGTTTGCACCAGACATAGCGTTTTCTTTGATGGGCAAAAAGTAAATTTTTTGTCTCATCAGACCAGAGCACCTTCTTCCATACATTTTTGGAGTCTCATGGAAACTCAAGACGTACCATTTTGTTTTTTGCTGAAAGTAATGGCTTTCTTCTGGCCATTCTGCCATAAAGCCCAACTCTAAGGAGCGTACGGCCTATTGTCGTCCTATGTACAGATACTCCAGTCTCTGCTGTGGAACGCTGCAGCTCCTCCAGGGTTATTTTAGGTCTCTGTGCTGCCTCTCTGATTAATGCCCTCCTTGCCTGGTCCGTGAGTTTTGGTGTGCGGCTGTCTCTTAGCAGGTTTGCTGTTGTGCCATGTTCTTTCATTTGGTTATGATAGATTTGATGGTACACCTAGGGATCATCAAAGATTTGGATATTTTTTTATAACCTAACCCTGACTTGTACTTCTCAACATTGTCCCTTACTTGTTTGGAGAGTTCCTTGGTCTTCATGGCAGTGTTTGGTTAGTGGTGCCTCTTGCTTAGGTGTTTCAGCCTCTGGGGCCTTTCAAAAAGGTGTGTATATGTAATGACAGATCATGTGACACTTAGATTTCACAAAGGTGGACATCATTTCACTAATTATGTGACTTCTGAAGGTAATTAGTTGCACCAGTGCTTTTTATGGGCTTCATAACAAAGGGGTGAATACGTATGCACATGCCAATTATCAGTTTTTTTATTTCTGAAAAATAGTTTTATGTATATATTTTTCTAATTTTACTTCACCAACTGAGATTATTGTGTTCTGATCCATCACATATAATTCAGATTAAAAAAACATTGAACCAAAGGCTGTAATGTAACAAAATAGGTAAAAAGCCAAGGGGGCGGTAAATATTTTTGCAAGGCACTGTATATACAAAGCCGGGATATTTATACTAAATACACTGCAGCTAACTGAATCAACTTCCTGCCTGATGTAGATTAGAAACAGTACAGCAGGAACGGTCTGCAGTGAGATCTAGCTAACTGAATAAACTGCCTGCTCAAAGTAAATGAAATGACACTCTCTCTCTCCATGCCAGCAACACACTACACAAGGCCGACATGCAGGCGGCCTTATATAACCCTGCCTTTGGCCAATTATGGTTCTCTTTGCTTACAGCCCTGTGATTGGCCAAAGCATGCGGGTCATAGTGCATGCTTGGCCAATCATCAGCCAGCAATGCGATGACGCAGTGCATTATGGGGAGTGACGCGCAGCTCGAATTTGGCGCGAACGCCCCATAATGTTCGATCTTCGTTGAACGATCAAAAAGCCGATGTTCGTGTCAAACTCAAAGCTTATCCCTAGTCATTAATTTGTACAGGCTGCTTCCCACAGCTCTATGAAAACAACTTTGACTCCTGGGCACAGAAATACACTCTTTGTTGATGACGCACAGCCTTTATAGGGAGTGCGTTGTAATTAAATGTATGTCTGCATCGTTTTATCACATCTTACACCAATGAAGTGCACACACGGTACTGCGTTTGGATGTTAGCAAAACGCATAGGTAAAAGTCAACTTCCAAATTGTTTTACAGTTTTGTGTACCGTTCACCATTTCGCAAAAAAGGCACAATTTAAAATGTACAAATATTTAGTTTTTTTATTAACTAAACACAGCAGGAATATTGTAAGTTTTGTTGTGTTTGTGTCCCCTGATAGCAATTTTAGTGCCGGTTCACACTGGGGCGACCTGTCAGGTGACTTAGCCGCCCAACAAGTCGCGCTCCATTCAGCGAAATGGAACCATTCTAAATCGGAGAGACTCAAGTTGCTCCGACTTAGAAAAAGGTTCCTCTACTACTTGGGGACAACTTCGGAGGGGCTTGCATTGACTTCTATCAAAAGAAGTTGTTTGCAAGCTGCACTGAAGTCGCACTGTGCAGGGTGGCTTCAGAGTCAGACGACTTTGAAGCCGCCCCAGTGTGAACCGAGACTTATGCTGTGTACACGCGATCGGATTTTACAACAACAAATGTTGGATGTCAGCTTGTTGGTGGAAAGTTCGAACGTGTGTATGCTCCATCGAACATTTATTGTCGAACTTTCGGCCAACAAATGTTGGCTAGCATGTTCTCAAATTTTCCACCAACAAATGTGTGTTGTCAAACTTTCCGATCGTGTGTACACAAAGTACAAACATGCATGCTCGGAATCAATGCTCACCAATCACATTAGCAGAAGGAGCCCAAAGGGTGGTGCATGACTATTGAATTTCCTTTTTAATCGGCTCGCCATACGTCTTGTACGCCACAACACATAAGTGTTGGCCAACATTTGTGTGTCCGTGTGTATGCAAGACAAGTTGTAAACAACAACCTTCGAACAAAATTCCACGGGTTTGTTGTTGGAAAGTCCGATCATGTGTACAGGGCATTAGTGTATAATTTGTGAAAATATTGTTTGAGAAACAATTGCGCAAATAGCGTGGGACCTAAAAAAAAAACAAAAAAACAAAAAAAAAAAAACCTCAGTAGCGCCTTTGTTTTACTCTACCGGTCATGTGCTTTTACAGTAGGCCCCCTACTGTAATGTCCTAACCTGCCCGTGAAAACTATAGCGACCAGTCAGTTCCTCCTTTATTTTGGTATTGCCATGGCAGATTATGTAAAAGATGGATGTGAGTGTTTGCAGTGGGCTACAAAAGGTAGAGTTTTTTTCTCTTTGATCGCACCTGCTTTATCATACTAGAAGCATTCCTTCACCCAAATTCAAAACAAACCGCTAAAATATTAAATGAATTATAGAGGGAATGTATGCACATTGAAAAATGCTGACGAATCTGCCAAGTGCCACTGCTGAAAGACATGGAAATATGGAAATGCTGTGGCAGGCTTATCTTTTCATATCTCTATGTTCACAACTAAGGCTGGCCATACACAGTGAATTTCTCGATTCCCCATTAACAGTGTTGATGCTGAAATTCCAGCAGTCTTCTCCTGGCGGGGGCAGGGCAATGATTATTGTTAGTGGCTATAGCAGCCGTTACCAAAAATTGCAAGAGAATCCGGCAGGCTGGTTGTATCCAAGTTGATCCTTCAAATTGGTACAGTCAGCCTGCCCTTTAATGGTTCAAATCCGGCTGAGATTCAAACCATGTATGGCCACAGCCCTACACCTGGAAGGATGTGCATGGTTATGTTATTGCATGTTGCAGGGCAATGTTTTGCAGTGGCTTAGTGGTTGCACTCCTACCTTCTCAGCACTGTGGTCATTGGTTCACATTCCAATCACAAAAGAATTAAATCAATTTTCACATTGGATAAAAACAAGAGGACATCATTTATTCAAAAAATGTCTAATACTGTTGATGGATTCTAACATTTAACTACTGTAAGAAATTATTACAAATGAGGACACAAGTACAAGATGGGTTTAGAGCAATGACAGGAGGCCTGCGGCAGTGTGTCAGAGTTTCTTCCTTTGCTTGATTCTTTTCTTTGAATTACTTGGAGAAGCCTTTCAGCTGAAGGCTCAGGAAACGAATGACCATTCACATCATTCACATCACCAATAAAACACAGACCAGTTTATTTATCTGGACATCTGACTGCATGGCAATGCTGCCACCTATTGTCAGGAAAGGGTATTGGCAACCTGTTCAATAAAGCTGGCCAGATTGATGTCTCTTTCTGATAAGCCACCACATTCATGAGTGCTCAAAGTGATATGAACCTGCAAACAAAAACATATTAGACACATGTTAATAATATACTAAAATTTACTGTCAAATAGCATGTATTAATACTGAAGCAAACTACACAGTAGCCGATCACATCAACAATAGCTTTCCTATATAGACAGCAAGTATTTGATTTACTGATCCTGGGTACAGCACTGCAGGCAAATGTGTTAGAAGAGGGTACATATATAACTAAAAAGGGTAGGATGCAAAACTCACTGAATGCAAAATGCGTGAAAATGATCACATATGTATTTACATAAAGCTGAGATTAAAGTGCAGAAATTACACTTAGTGCTCTGTACTGAGACAAGTACACACTATAGGGCAATGTTTCTCAACTCCAGTCCTCAAGTATCCCCAACAGATCATGTTTCCAGGCTCTCCATTATTTTGCACAGGTGATTTGTTCAGTTTCACTGCCTTAGTAAATACCACAGCCGTTTCATCTGAGGGAAATCCTGAAAACATGACCTGTTGGGGATACGCGAGGACTGGAGTTGAGAAATATTGCTATAGGAGGGATATGCTTTGTTCATATTTAATGTCTGAGGTTTACAACCACTTTAAATATTGGATTCCTGAAAAGAAAACTGTACTGTTAACAGAAGCCTTCAATACATAGTCAGTCCTGGTTACTGAAGGGTGCATTCAAACTGGAGACAAGAACGGTCAACTTATTACTTGTTCACACCTTTGCGTCTGCATCTTCATGCGTTTTTTTTATTTTTGCACGCACAGAGGGTGTGGGCTGCATAGGAAACAGTGGTAATTCTCTTGTGGTGCATTAACAAACATTGGGCAATGCATGCTAAATCTCAAAGGTGCAAACACGGCCTTAAAAAGTAGCAAAATGTATTTATTACTAGGAGATGCAAGAAGTAAAATCAGGTGTTTTTCGTTCGCTAAATCACTGGTAATTGTGGTAAACCTAACAACAGACAACTTCTCCTAGGGTCTCATCTCTATAACATAACCAGCAGAACACTCAGGAAGCTGAGAGCCCAATGGATTTAGCAGGATCAACAGGATTTTGTTGCACAAACAAATATACGATTTCAAGTGTTTTGATATATTAGAGCAAATTAAATTTAATAAGAGAAATTCATTGTTAGGATTTAAATATATTTTAAAACTGGACAAACAAATATACTAGGGCAGCACCAGGGGCGGACTGACAACTCATGGGGCCCACGGGCAATAAGAAATCATGGGGCCCCCTCTCTGTCTCTGCCCACACGCAAAAGCCCCACCTACATATTGCAGCTCAGCTGCATAGGAGGGGACATTTAAATATCTATTGCAACATAGCGTGCATGGAAGTTAGTGCCCAGCAGTTTCTATGGAAAGAAGTCACGCATGGCAAAAACTGGGTGTGGTTTTCGGGGCTTTAACCTGCTGGTTACATAGTACAGTAAAGATGCCCGATGACGTGCGGTCATTCAGCTCCCACTCAACTTCCTCCCGACAGGGTTCTCAACTTTTTTCTTTTACTGACAAGCCATGGAAAATATACTGACAGCTCATTGTGTACTAAAGCTGAAATATGACAAGAAAGAGAAAGAGAGAAAAAGAGAGAGAAAGAGACAAAGAGAGAGAAAGAGACAAAGAGAGAGAAAGAGAAAAAGAGAGAGAAAGAAAAAGAGAGAAAGAGAAAAAGAGAGAGAAAGAGAAAAAGAGAGAAAGAGAGAATCCCCTATCCTGCACCAGGAGACACCCCCCCCACAAATACACCAGGACCCCCTCCCCCTTTAAAATGTTATACTGTAATCTGTATAATCCTATCAGCAGGGATCCCAGAGCAATACATAGGCCGTAATGATCAGTGTTCAGTCATGCCACCTAATATTATGGACTCCTCTCACCTTTCCACTGCTCGCCAGCTTCATTTCCAGCACCCGCTGATTGGCAGTCACTTGATCTGGGAACCATCCCACTAGTCCCTGATCAGAAGCTGTGACTGACAGCTGTGGAAACTGGGAGCGCACCCTCAGCATACAACCTAAGGCTCCGTGTCTGAATGGACAAACAGAGCTGCAGCTCGGCTCGGGGACCCCCCAAAGCAAGCTGCTTGCTGTGGGGGCACTCGACAAGAGGGAGGGGCCAAAAGCACAGAAGAGGGACCTGAGAAGAGGAGGATCAAGGCTGCTCTGTGCAAATCCACTGGGAAGTTAAGTATGTTTTGTGTTTTTTTTCTTAACCAGACTTTACAAATCACTTTAAAAAAGGTAGAAGCCTTGCATCGAAGTGAAAAATATTTTTTAATACATTTGTGTTGACTGCTTTACCTTGTTATAGACATTAAACCATTCTGGATGGTGATCTAATTTTTCAGCCTGTAGTGCTACCCGAGTCATAAATCCAAAGGCCTGCAATGAAATAAAGGAATTGTACGTACATTGGGGCATACAGATATACGTGTTAAGTCAAGCTGTACAATGAAAACCACAGCCAAATTCAAATCAAGACATCAAATGGTTGCTGTTGTAGCTGATCTAATAAGCAGCACCATGGCTATTGCAGATCCAGAGGCTAATATGGCAGCTTCCTTGGCTGTAAAGGACAGGGAGGTTTAGTTCCGCTTGAACACAGTCTAGTGGAAGATTCATATTCATAACTGAAGTCAGCGACTTCCTCCTGTTATGATGTAAAGCTGGGTATACACTCGTAGCATTTTGTTCTAAGCTTCTGTGTGAAGAACATTTGATTTCCTTATAGATGGTACGGTTGAATCGATGTTCATTTTTGACCGCAGTGATCAGAAAGTTTGAAGCAGCAGGATAGAAAGTGTTCTTTCGAACAAATTCATGTCTAACAGTATATGTGTTTTTTGTTCAGTAACGTCAATTCACTCCAAAAATCGAATGCCAAAAGCAAATGAAATTTTTAACTACTTTCTAATGACATTGGTCAGGCCATCTAATGTATCGAGACTTTTCGTATAAATTTTTATTTGAAAGAGCCAGTTTTGGAAAGATTATCTAGCAAGCTGTAAATTCTCATCTTATCTCTCATCTCCTTTCCCTTTTTTCAAATGGGCGATTCTGAAGCAGATTCTTCACTGCTACAAATCGATACTGCCAGTGATCAATTTATTTGTAGCTAGTGATGTAAACTGCTATAGTAGCTGAAGATTTTGTCGCAGTTACAGGTCAAACTCCTGCTAAATCATAAGGTTAGTGATCGCAATTTGTACCCAAACCCCAGAGGTGAAGAGCGATTGTTAAATGGCAAGCTTGTCACAGACCTAAAACACCGCACAAACTCACCAAATGACCAAGTTATAAATTGCTATATAAATAGCCCTTAGAGCCCGCTCATACTAGCAAGCCAAGCTGAACGCACAGCCGTTGACATACTCTACGCATTCTACTTTTTTCATACAACTTTATTGAAATGTCACTGACATTTCAATAGAGTTCTTTTCACTGCAAAGGTATTGTGATGTGGTGGTTTGCACTGCAACCCGCTACACTGAAAAAACCCCACACATCTATGAATGGAGCATCTGAGTGAGAAGGACGGGCATTGCTGGGCACTCTTAATAAATGCCTATTATAGCCCTTTAGTTCTATTAATCCTGCCACCCCAGAAGAACTCTGAGGAGGGCGGGGGTCAGCAGTAACAGCTGGCAGTGTCTTAGCAACGTCCGAGCAACAAGGCAGCATGGGAGAGGCAATCTTTGCGAGTTTATTGGTCAGGCTTTGGGAGGTACAAAATGTAAATGGCCTACACCTATTCAGCTTTAGCCAAAATATATTTTTATCTACTGGCACCCCTTACCTGCTAGGTAGTTCTCTAGTAAAAGGTAAACTTACACTTTAAACAAACTGGGGTGTTATTCATTTAGTCTTCTATCTTTCGCATTTAATGCTACCTTAGTGATGGAAATGTATCTGTTGGGAATGCATCTGCCCATCTATGGCCAGCTTTGAGAATAAAGTGCAAAGTTACTGCTTGTTAGCAGTAATCCAATTTGCAGCACATTGAAGTCCAAGGGTTTTAAATGAAGCAAGGGATATCATTACTCAGCAGTGTGACATTAAAAATTAACTTGCATATTATTCATTAGATTTGTGTTAGAATATTTAATATGTGTGTCTTGCTTACCCGATTAAAATCCTTGAAATGGAATTCTTTGTAAATAGCATCTCGGCCATCCAGCTCATTCCATCCAACTGCCCTAAGGTTAGGTAAGAGCTGATCTCGTTCTTCCCCGCTGAGTCTGTGAGCCTTCCCAGCCTGTTGGCATAAAAGAGATTAATAACTAAATCAACTGCAAAGTGTCATTTGCTAGAACTTACAGATGATTATATCTGTTCTAGGGCCCATTCACACCTACATATTGCAGCAACATGCTCAAGGGCACTGTTTTATATGCAGCACCATTTATTTTCAATTGCACTCCAATGTACTGTATGGCGACTTAACTGTGGCATTAACCCTACTACATTCCAGCACAGCCTTTCTCAACCTTTTTATACCTGAGGAACCTTTGAAAAAAATGTTTGGGTTCCCAGAGAACCCTGTGCTAAAATTGATAATACCTACAGTCCATGGTACATTAGTGTGATCTATAAGTTGGAGAGAGAGTTTTAGATAAAGTAATATGACATACATCGCACATTTGAAACCCAGAGTTGATAATTTTTTTATCAACCCCCTACAAATTAATTTTTAATAATATTTTTGAAATGCAGAATAACTGCAGAAAAGCCAGGCAGTCAGCACAAACTATGTTGTCCTCAAAACATTAGCAGTCAGTGTAGAAGTGTCCCCTACATTGGTGGTTAGTGGAAAATTGCCCCTTACCTTAGTTAAAGTGGTTGTTAAGCCACTCTAACCTGTATACACCATCAGCACTGCCTCCTATTGTAGTGTCCCCCTCTGTGTACGATTTATAAATATAAATGCTGCAAATACCTCATTTCACTGCCGAGATTGCGATCACATGACTGGCCAGCTTTCTCCTTTCCTCCTCTGAGAGATGCAGCGGGCAGGGATGAGAATCTTCTGCTGATGCCAGTCTGGAAGGGAGGAGGAGGAGGAGGAGAGAGCTGGCTTGTCATGTGCTCGCAATCTCGGCTCTTAAATGAGGTATTTACAGCATTTATATTTATAAATCATTCACTGCACTGCAATAGGAGGCAGTGCTGATGGTGTATACAGGTTAGTGTTACGAGAGCAGGAGGGGGGAGGGGAGCGGCTC
Source organism: Aquarana catesbeiana (assembly GCF_042186555.1). Classification (NCBI taxonomy): domain Eukaryota; kingdom Metazoa; phylum Chordata; class Amphibia; order Anura; family Ranidae; genus Aquarana; species Aquarana catesbeiana. The sequence continues at coordinate 200,469,987 of NC_133331.1, forward strand.
ACACACAGACAGAGAGGGGAGGGGAGGAGGAGGAGGACACGGGAGCAGAGAGCAGATAGCAGGCTGCTGATGACAGAGGCATGTAAACTGACCACGTGTCTGACCTCAGCAGCCATGATCCACCATGGTCATTTTACAGAGGGGTGGGGAGAAACTGGCAGGATCAGCCAGGTGTTTTTTTTTTTTTTTTTTTGAGTTAAACGATTTAATGTAGGTGGCAGATCAATCCTCCATTGCTCACTGTTCAAGGAACCCCTAGCAACATCTAGAGGAACCATAAGGTTCCATGAAACATAAAAGAATAATGCCTAGTACACACGATGAGAAAAAGCAGAGAGAAAAAAAAAAAATACTGCTTTCAGGGCGATATTCCGATAACCTGATCGTTAGTACACTTCTTTTTATAAATTATTCGAAAGGACATGCATGAAAACTTTCCACTGATAAAAGAGCAAATGATTTTGGTTTAATCAGTACAGTATTTGTCCACAGAAAACTGAGTGACAAGACTATGCATGTTTGGAAACGATTACATTACAATACACACATGTACATAAGTGTTCAAAGCCTTTGGTATGACACTCAAAATTGAGCTCAGGTGCATCCTGTTTCCACTGATCATCCATGAGATGTTTCTACAGCTTTATTGGAGTCCACCTGTGGTAAATTCAGTTGATTGGATAGGATTCAGAAAGGCACACACCTGTCTACTTAAGGTTCCACAGTTACACGGTATGTCAGAGCACAAACCAAGCCATGAAGTCCAAGGAATTGTCTGTAGACCTCTGAGACAGGATTTTATTGAGGCAAAGATCTGAGGAAGGGTACAGAAAAATTTCTGCAGAATTAAAGGTCCCAATGAGCACACAGTGGCCTCCATCATCTGTAAATGGAAGAAGTTTGGAACCACCAGGACTCTTCCTAGAGTGGGCCAGCCAAACTGAGCGATCAGTAGGAGAAGGGCCTTAGTCAGGGAGGTGACCAAGAACAGGGACGATCCTGGACGGGGTGCAGTGCACCCAGGCGCCACAGAGGTGGGGGCGCTGAAGCGCCAGAGTGCTCCCCTCCCTCCTCCCTGTTCATAGTAGGCGGCTCTCTCTGCTGGTCGCCACCTCGACCTGCTGAGTGCCGAAGCCTGTCCCCCCTCCCTCCTCCTGTCAGAGGAGGAGAGCAAAATGAGATTGGAGCGGCTGTCTCTGCCGCGCGGTGACATCACTGGGGGGGGGCGGCCCGTGCCCAAGCCCAATGTTCCAGTTCTCCTCCTTCGACCTCCTGTGTCTCGATCCCGCCTGCTGCCCAAGCCTGACACGCTCCACCCGGGCGGCGCGGCTGCACACTGTTCTCTCCTCTCCAGCTGCCGCCCGGGTGTTTTAAATTAACCTTGTCCTGGGGGGGTGTTTCTCCTGGGGGGTCTATAGTAAAGTAGGGGGGGTGGTTTGTCCTGGGGGGGTCTATACTAATGTAGGGGGAGGGGTTTCTCCTGGGGGGTCTATAGTAAAGTAGGGGGGTGGTTTGTCCTGGGGGGGGTCTATACTAATGTAGGGGAGTGGTTTGTCCTGGGGGGGTCTATACTAATGTAGGGGGGGTGGTTTCTCCTGGGGGGTCTATAGTAGTGTAGGGGGGGTTTGTCCTGGGGGGGGTCTATACTAATGTACGGGGGTGTGGTTTCGTCCTGGGGGGGGGTCTATACTAATGTAGGGGGGTGGTTTGTCCTGGGGGGGGTCTGTACTAATGAAGGGGAGGTAGTTTGTCCGGGGGGTCTGTACTAATAGAGGGGGATTTGTCCTAGGGGTCTGTACTAATAGGGGGGGTTTGTTCTGGGGGGGGTCTGTACTAATGGAAGGGGGTGGTTTGTTCTGGGGGGGTCTGTACTAATGTGGGGGGGGGGGTTGTCCTGGGGGGTCTATACTAATGTAGGGGGGTGGTTTGTCCTGGGGGGTCTATACTAATGTAGGGGGGTGGTTTGTCCTGGGGGGGGTCTATACTAATGTAGGGGGGTGGTTTGTCCTGGGGGGGGTCTATACTGATGGGGGGTCTGTAATAGTGAGTGGCGCACTATGTTTCTTCCCCCACCTTCATATTAGCCAGGGAAGAAAAAAAAAACGAGCAAAGAAGAGGATTGTGGGACATGTAGTCCCGAGGACTGGCAGCCCCACTGTAACTGGGGCTCACACAGCATGCTCAGCTGAATGGGAGAGAGTGAGCCATGAGCCCAGGAAAGCTTTCAGGGAAGTACACCCAGGACTCCAGAGGGAGAGGACAGTGCTGAGGGAACACCATCAGAGAGAGAACCCCACTGCCCTGCGCCACCAGAGGGAAAGCCACACAGCCTGGTGCCATGCCTGGCAGAGAAAGGAATGGAGTCATTGCCAGAATACAGATCTGGGCTCTACCCAATGAAGTCGCCACGGCAATTCAGAGTGAGCAGACTCCTGATCAGAGGAACCGTTGTTGCTGTATCGCTGGGTCAGGTGAGAGGGCCGATCGGTCATTATCTACTAACGTTCATAAGAACGGCAGTCTCGGAGCGTCTCCTGTAGTATGTCTGCAGCCTCGGAGCGTCTCCTGTAGTATGTCTGCAGCCTCGGAGCGTCTCCTGTAGTATGTCTGCAGCCTCGGAGCGTCTCCTGTAGTATGTCTGCAGCCTCGGAGCGTCTCCTGTAGTATGTCTGCAGCCTCGGAGCGTCTCCTGTAGTATGTCTGCAGCCTCGGAGCGTCTCCTGTAGTATGTCTGCAGCCTCGGAGCGTCTCCTGTAGTATGTCTGCAGCCTCGGAGCGTCTCCTGTAGTATGTCTGCAGCCTCGGAGCGTCTCCTGTAGTATGTCTGCAGCCTCGGAGCGTCTCCTGTAGTATGTCTGCAGCCTCGGAGCGTCTCCTGTAGTATGTCTGCAGCCTCGGAGCGTCTCCTGTAGTATGTCTGCAGCCTCGGAGCGTCTCCTGTAGTATGTCTGCAGTCTCGGAGCGTCTCCTGTAGTATGTCTGCAGTCTCGGACCGTCTCCTGTAGTATGTCTGCAGTCTCTGACTGTCTCCTGTACTATGCCTGGGGGCTCTTTCTAACAGACTCTCTAACAGAAGTCCTCTCTGTGTGCATCAAAGAGACTCCCCTCCAGGTCTCATTAGTGTAAGCTCTTCCTGTATTTGCTTTATTGTTAAGAGATCATGGGAGGATCCTAGGGTAACGAAGACTTCTTAGGGGAGCATCTCTGTGTTTGAGTCATTGCCATAGAAACATTTGTAAAGGGGAGGAGTTGGTAAGATGACCACGCCCACGTGGGGGCACCAGAAATATTTCTGCACCCAGGCGTCTGTGACCCTAGGATCGACCCTGACCAAGAACCTGATGGTCACTCTGACAGAGCTCCGGGCATTTCTCTGTGGAGAAAGGAGATCCTTCCAGAAGAATAACCATCTCTGCAGCACTCCACCAATCAGACCTATATGGTAGAGTGGCCAGACAGAAACCACTTCTCAGTAAAAGGCACATGACAGCCGACCTGGAGTTTGCCAAAAGGCACCTGAAGGACTCTTCTCTGGCCTGATGAAACAAAGATTGAGCTCTTTGGCCTGAATGGCAAGCATCATGTCTGGAGGAAACCAGGCACCGCTTATCACCTGGCCAATACCATCCCTAAAGTGAAGCATGGTGGTGGCAGCATCATGCTGTGGGGATGTTTTTCAGCGGCAGGTACTGGGAGATTAGTCAGGATTAAGGGAAAGATGAATGCAGCAAGTACATAGACATCCATGATGAAAACCTGCTCCAGAGCGCTCTGGACCTCAGACTGGGGAAAAAAATTACCCTAAGCTCACAACCAAGATAACAAAGGAGTGGCTACAGGACAAGTTTGTGAATGTCCTTAAGTGGCCCAGCCAGAGCCCGGACTTGAACCTGATTGAACATCTCTGGAGAGATCTGAAAATGGCTGTACACCGACACTCCCCATCCAACCTGATGGAGCTCGAGAGGTCCTGCAAAGAAGATTGGGAGAAACTGCCCCAAAAATAGGTATGTAAAGCTTGTAGCATCATACTCAAAAAGACTTGAGGCTGTAATTGGTGCCAAAGGTGCTGCAAAAGTATTGAGCAAAGGCTGTGCATACTTCTGTACAATACATGTGATTTATTTTCGTTTTTAAATTTTTAATAAATTTGCAAAGATTTCAAACAAACTTCTTTCACGTTGTCATTATGGGGTATAGTTTGTAGAATTTTGGAGGAAAATAATGAATTTATTCCATTTTAGAATAAGGCTGTAACATAACAAAATGTGGAAAAAGTGAAGCACTGTGAATACTTTCTGGATGCACTGTAGGATATACATTGTAAACGATTTTCATTATCGATTAGTCGGTCTAACGGCACCTTCCTCCCTGCCAGTCCCACCTCCGTCCCAGTGAATCCTGTGTACAAGGCGGTGGCGCGGCCGTATTGTCATGAGAATACAGCGGCGCTCATGAGACCAAGCACGTCCGCCTCTATCCTCGTCAGCCCCAGCTGCTGCCTCAAGGGAATAGAGAGAGGGGCAAGAAGCAGCCGTGAGCGCTGTGACATAAGGTAGCGGATGTATATAATACTGAATACTCAGTAGTAGTACATTGTGACTTTGTGATGACAAGTTGACAACACAAGTGCCCCTTGATCATAATTATTTCTGGGGAGGAGGGATAGTGCCCCACCACTGGTGTTCCGGGGAGGGTGGGTGGAATAGTGCCCCCCCACCACTGGTGTTCTGGGGAGGAATAGTGCCCCCACCACTGGTGTTCTGGGTGTGTTCCCGGGAGGAATAGTGCCCCCCCCACCACTGGTGTTCCGGGGAGGAATAGTCCCCCCCCACCACCACCACCACCACTGGTGTTCCGGGGAGGAATAGTTACGACAGGGTACCTGTATATGACAACGGACTCTGTCATGCATTCATTGCATTATAATATTACAGTACTCTCTGAAAATCTGCAGAATAGTATTTCAGGTCTTTTTTTATTCTTGTGTTCTGAGAATCAATTAGATATTTATTTTTTTATTCCCTAACAATATAGCTGGTTATTAGTTATATCTTAACACTTCAGTGCATATGAAGAATCATTTATTTTTATAAAACTGTACAATACATATTAATTGCACTCCTTCTCTGCACTTTTTTTTTTAACTTCTAGCTGCAAAAAAAAAAAAAAAATTATAAAAATGGCAGAGGGTGCTGCTGCTGACACAATGACTTCAGAAAAAGGTGTGTGACCCTCTAAGGCATGGGAGCATTTTAATTTAAATGCTGCAAAGAAGGTGGTCACCTGCAAACTTTACAAAATGGAACTTGCATGGCACGGAAGCACAACAACGATGAACAAGCACATGAAATGGAAACACGTGGGGTTCACAGAGAGAGGCGAAACATCAGGACGGTAAGTTAAACCCAAATGATATGAGTTACACAGAGATAGCTTTTTCCTGCATACTAATCATTCATATTACCTTTTAAATTGCAGAAAGAAACAACACACCATGACAGTTTGTATAGCAAAATCGTCCGTGCACTCCCCAACAATCAGCAGTAACAACAGATTCTATCATAAAAAAAAAAGCTAGTCACCGACATGCGGCCGCTGTCCATGGTTGAAGACCGAGGATTTAAAAGCATTTTCAGTGTACTGAACCCTGGATATACATATTTATCGGCATATGCCACGCGCCGGCGTGTAACACGCACCCCAAGTTTAGGAGGGAATTTTAAAGGAAAAATTCTTACATTTAAATGCCCAACAATGCAGCCTTATCAGTGTCCATCTGCAGCCTTCCCAGTGTCTTTGCAGCCTTGTGTCTTTTAAAATTGGTGCTGATCGAGATACACAAAGCCAAGTGTACTTCGGCTAGACTCAGCTCTGCTCACAGTCAGGGGCGGGACTGCGAGAGGAGCCGAGTCCAGCCGAAGTACACTCTGCTTTGTGTATGTCGGCTCCGCTCGCTCTTCTCCTCACAGTCAGCGAAGATCGGCGTATAACACGCACCCACGATTTTCCCCTGATTTTAAGGGGGAAAAAAAAGTGCGTGTTATACGCCGATAAATACGGTACTTTACCATCAAGAACCTATTTTACCAAACTAGTGGAGAGAAAGTACCAGGAGGCATTTCAGAATGTGAAGGATGAACGCGAATGAAAGCAGAATTGCCATTACTGCATACATATGGAGAAGTATATCGACCAAGGCTTTCCTTGGCATTACATGCCACTACATAGGGAAGGAGTGTAAGATGATTTCTGTCTGCCTCACTACCATGCCTCTGGAAGACATACAGCAGCAAATATTGCAGAATGGTTGGAGGAGGTCACTGAAAAATTTGCATGACAATGGTGCAAATATTGTGGCTGCTGTGAAAACCCTGGCGGACTGGCCACACCTTGCAGGTGGTGATCAGTGCTGTGTTAAAGAATTCCGGAATTGAGAGAGCTCTTAGGCTCGATTCACACCTATGCATGTTGCTTTTGAGCGTTTTTGGAGTTTTTTTTGTGATGCTTGCCACGTTTTTGAGCAGCGTTTTTGTAGCGTTTTTACAGTGCTTTTGCGGCTGCAAAAATGCTGCACTTGCGTTTTTGATGCTTGTCCATTGAATTCTATTACATGCAAAACGCTGCATTTTGCATGAAAAAAAGTCCCTGACCCTTTCCAAAAACACAGAGGTACAAAAAGGCATTGATGTGAACATGTTCCAAAGGAACCCATGTTAAAAAATTCCCATGCATTTCTGCAAAATGCAAAATGCATAATGCATAAAAAAAACGCGCTAGTGTGAATGGAGCCTTAGTGCTGCAAGAGGACTAGTTGAACATTTAAAAAAAAAAAAAAAAAAAAAAAAAAAAGAAAAGTGAGCTAGCCAGCAGCAAATTGAAGGAGAAACAAAAGCAAATGGGTACACCTGAGCACAAGCTTCTTCAAGATGTAAGCGCAAGATGGATAGCACTTACATAGTTGCCAACATTGTAAAAAAAAAAAAAATGTGGGACACTTTTGTGGCTGTAGGCGGAGCTGTCCAATAATTAGGGGGCGGGGCATTCGTCAGCAGGCGTGGCCTAGCAAAAATAGACAAGTGCGGCGTGGTGAAAAATGGGCGTGGTTTACGAGAAATTGTGGGCGTGGCTTAAATGGGCGTGGCTCTAGAGGGTGTGGTTAGAGTCTGAAATGAATGAGGGATGGAGAGGGGGAGAGAGGGGGGGAGAGAGAGGGAAATGACGGGACAGCAGCCCCAGATCCTACACAATAGAAATGTGTTTATCCTAGAAAGTTTAACAATCAGCAGATAAAGATACTCCAAACACCTGGTGTTAGCACTTCAATCATCCCGGCACCATGGTTGTTATGGTGTCAGGATGATTGAAGCGCATTATTTCTATTATTATATTGTAATATAAAATGAAATCATTCAACTCACCATAATGCAGAATCAGTGGGATCCCTGTCACCAGCCACGTCGCCTGCCACCAGCCGTCCGTCCTTGCTTCAGATGTCCGAGCAGAGCCCCCCCTCGCACCAGGAGTCCCCGGCGGAGCCCCCCCTCACACCAGGAGTCCCCGGCGGAGCCCCCCCTCACACCAGGAGTCCCCGGCGGAGCCCCCCCTCACACCAGGAGTCCCCGGCGGAGCCCCCCCTCACATCAGGAGTCCCCGGCGGAGCCCCCCTCACATCAGGAGTCCCCGGCGGAGCTCCCCCTGACATCAGGTGTCCCCGGCGGAGCCCCCCCTCACATCAGGTGTCCCCGGCGGAGCTCCCCCTCACATTAGGAGTCCCCAGTGCCCCCCCTCACATCAGGTGTTCCCAGTGCCCCCCCTCACATCAGGTGTCCCCAGTGCCCCCCCCTCACATCAGGTGTCCCCAGTGCCCCCCCCTCACATCAGGTGTCCCCAGTGCCCCCCCCACTCACATCAGGAGTCCCCAGTGCCCCCCCACTCACATCAGGTGTCCCCAGTGCCCCCCCGCTCACATCAGGTGTCCCCAGTGCCCCCCCTCACATCAGGTGTCCCCAGTGCCCCCCCCACTCACATCAGGAGTCCCCAGTGCCCCCCCCGCTCACATCAGGTGTCCCCAGTGCCCCCCCGCTCACATCAGGTGTCCCCAGTGCCCCCCCGCTCACATCAGGTGTCCCCAGTGCCCCCCCTCACATCAGGTGTCCCCAGTGCCCCCCCCTCACATCAGGTGTCCCCAGTGCCCCCCCCCTCACATCAGGTGTCCCCAGTGCCCCCCCCTCACATCAGGTGTCCCCAGTGCCCCCCCCTCACATCAGGTGTCCCCAGTGCCCCCCCCCTCACATCAGGTGTCCCCAGTGCCCCCCCCTCACATCAGGTGTCCCCAGTGCCCCCCCCTCACATCAGGTGTCCCCAGTGCCCCCCCCTGCACTCACATCAGGTGTCCCCAGTGCCCCCCCCTGCACTCACATCAGGTGTCCCCAGTGCCCCCCCCTGCACTCACATCAGGTGTCCCCAGTGCCCCCCCCACTCACATCAGGTGTCCCCAGTGCCCCCCCCACTCACATCAGATGTCCCACAGCGGTGCACGCGCTCCCCCCCACCTAGAACCCCCGCCCCTTTCCATATCAGACTGGCAGCGGGGCGGGGGGTAGGCGGGCCGAGGCGGAGCGGGGCGAGGCGGAGCGGGGCGGGCCGAGGCGGAGCGGGGCAGGGGGTGGGCGGCGACGCAGAAGCTTCGTCTAGCCCCCCCCAGCCGTCTTCCTGAACTTCCACAAAATGGCGGCCGGCGGAGACAATGTCTCCGCCGGCCGCCGACCTCTAGCGGCGGCGGCGGTTTCAAAAACGGGAACCGGATTTTTCGGGACATTTCCCGGGACACCACAAATCCGGGAATGAAGTCCAAGTCCCGGGAATGTCCCGGGAAATCCGGGACAGTTGGCAGCTATGCACTTACTATATCATTGAACAACTCATTGAATAAAGGTGGCTGGTAACTGCAACTCTGACCCATCAGTTACACAAAGGGGCAAACATTATCTGGACTTAAAACCAGACCAGTGGAGTATTCTTGAAGAACTTTCCACTGCTCTTAAGCCCTTTGAATGTTGCAACTGTATTCATGAGTGGCCAAGAATATGTTACTCCATCATCCGTACCTGCACTGGTAAAGGGGCCGTTGCGGTCCAATGAAGGTGCTTCTTTTGAATCATCTCCACTGAAGAGCTTCCAAGCCAATGCAACAGACCAACTTCAAAGCAGATGGAAGGGAATCCTTGAACACGTCCCAAACACCGCAAACCTTTCCTCTGCCCTGGACGCACGATTTAGAAGACGACAACATTTTTTATCACCAGAACAAATCATAAAATGTGCAGGCAAAAGTACAGACAGAGTCGCTTGCTTTAAGAAGGGAGATGGTGCAGCAGCAAAATGACCACCACATCGCCTGTAACTAGAGATGCTAAGCCTTCAACATCTACAGCATCTCATTCTCTGCTTGACTCACTCCTTGAGTATGGGGGCAGCAGTGAAGAGGAAGAGGGGCAACTTGAGGAGGATATTCAGATACAAGTACGAAATGAAGTGCAGGCTTATTTTGCTGAGAAGCCACTTCTGAAGGAGGGAAACCCTTTGAATTGGTGGAAGGGTAACCAAGATAAATTGCCTACTTTGGCAAAACTTGCGAAATCCTTCTTGTGCATCCCAGGCACCTCCACTCCATCAGAGCGCCTCTTTTCTGCTGCAGGCAACATCATTTGTAAAAAGAGAGCCCCGAACATATTAACTTTTTTTACATTCAAATGCAAAGTTTCTTGAATAGTTATAGTTCACCTCTTTTTAGAATGTTTGTTGTTTTTGTACTGCTGCACAGTTGTGTAATGTTAATGTAAAACATTTTTTATTCTGCAGTTTGAGTGTAACGCTCAGTTTTTTCATTACTTTTAAATAAACGAAAAAATTACATATTACGTTTTTTTTTTAATGATTTTATCCGATTAATCGAAACAATAATCGGCCAACTAATCGATTATGAAAATATTCGTTAGTTGCAGCCCTACATCTCTTATTAATACATTTTTACAGACATACCAATATAGGATATAGGAGACCATCTCTTATTAATCTCAATGCTGTGTTGTGTACATGATGAATGTAAACAGGAAAAAAAAGCGATATCGCATGCATTGCTCATTTCACTGTGTGATGCGCAGTGACAGAGGATGTCTGGTAACTTAGCAACTAGATAAAAAAATAAATATTGCTCGGTTAACGATAGGAGAAAAAAAAGTGTAATAACAAAGCTGTATTGTTAGAAGGAAAAAAGATATTCCATAAACTGCCTCCTAGGAGAAGAATGTTTGAAATGGAAATCAATGAAAACTAGCACCAAACACGCCCGAAGACTAGCTACTAGTCTATTTCAATCCATATATTATTATTATTATTATTATTATTATACAGGTTTTATATAGCGCCAACAGTTTGCGCAGTGTTTTACAACATGAGGGCAGACAGTACAGTTACATTACAATTTGGTACAAGAGGAATCAGGGGCCCTGCTCATTAGAGCTTACAATCTAAAAAGGAAGAGTCAATTGATACAAAAGGTAATAGCCATGGGGGATGAGCTGATGGAGGAGTTAAAACAGTGTTAGTTAGAAGCAGGATAGGCTTCTTTGAAGAGTAGGGTTTTCAGGGATCATCTAAAGATGGATAGATTAGGGGACAGTCAGACAGATTGGGGTAGGGAGTTCCAAAGGATGCGAGAAGCTCTGGATAAATCCTGGAGGTGAGCATGGGAGAAGGTGACAAGGGAGCTAGAGAGCAGGAGGTCTTGGGAGGACCAAAGAGAGCGGCTTGGTTGGTATTTTGGGACTAGATTAGTGATGTAGCGGGGGGCAGAGTTATGGATGGCTTTGTAAATTATTGTTAGTACTTTGAATTTTATTCACTGGGTGAGTGGAAACCAGTGGAGGGATTGGCAGAGATGGGTGGAGGACACTGAATGGTTGGTAAGGTGGATGAGTCTGGCAGGAGCATTCATTATGGACTGAAGGGGGGGGGGGGGGACAGTCTATGTAAAGGTAATCCAATGAGGGGGGAGTTGCAGTAGTCGAGGCGAGAGATGTCGAGGTGAGAAATCACCAGGGAGTGAATCAGAAGCTTGGTGGTGTCATTAGTTAGAAAGGGGCGTATTCTGGAGATGTTGCGGAGGCTATGGCAGCATGATTTGGACAGGGATTATATGTGGGCCTGAAAGGACAGTTCAGAGACTAAGGTTACCCCTAGCACCCTGGCATGTGGGGATGGACTGATAGATGTGCCATTGATCTTGACAGAGAAGTCAGGGGAAGGGGCACGTGGGGGAGGAAATATTAAGAGCTCGGTTTTAGATTGATTAAGTTTGAGGAAGTGGTTTGACATCCAGGCTGATATGTCTGTTAGTAGATCAGTGATGCGTGAGGAGATTGATGGGGTGAGCTGAGGGGCAGAGATAGATTTGGGTGTCAGCATATAAAATGGTAGTGAAAGCCATGGGAGGCTATCAGCTGACCCAGGGAGGACGTGTAGATCGAGAATAGTAGAGATCCAAGGACAGAACCTTGGGGGACCCCAACGATATAATGAGGTCATCATGGCTGATTCACAAGCAATCACAACTAGATGGTTTTTATTGGATATATTTAAAACACTTTGTTAATATCTTTTTTTTTTTTTTTTTTTTTTAAATGCCATGATAGCCCTCACAAAACACACATTTCTTCTCCTGGCAATTGGAGAGCAGGTCGTCCTTTCAACCAAAGGGTTACTGCAGATGTTCTTGGATCTATGATATTTCTGACCACATCGATTGTTACTGGCTGGTTCGTGGTGCTCACTGAACCTTCCAGTGGACAGGTCACTCTCGCCAGGGAGTTTGTACAGTATATGGCAACCAACTGGTTTTAATTCTGCAAACGTGACCAAACCATACCAGTCTGCATTTTTGGATTTGTTCTTTGACTGAAGGTTGATGGGTGCAAATTGTCTGGCCTGTCTCATTCTGATGACAATTACGAAGACACACAGAATCTGTCAGGCATCACATTTGGAAGGCACACATACTGTACATCAGAAGAACATATGGGGTAGGGTGTAAGTTCGATTGTTCCTGAGATAAGTTTGCTGGGGGTGTGCTTAGTATGTAGACATAGTGGTAATATGTCATTTCCCTACAAAAATCATTCAGCATGCAGACTGTGAATATGTGACCATCCTATATTGTAGGAGGTCATGGAGCTATGCCGGAGGCCAGCTGAAAATATACATTTACAATATAATATTATCAAACGTATTGGAACGCCTGCCTTTACACACACATGAACTTTAATGGCATCCCAATCTTAGTCTATAGGGTTCAATATTGAGTTGGCCCACCCACTGCCGCTATAACAGCTTTAACTCTTCTGGGAAGGCGGTACACAAGGTTTAAGAGTGTGTCTATGGAAATGTTTGACCATTCTTCCAGAGGCACACTCCTAAACCTTGTGAGGTCAGGCACTGATGTGGATGAGAAGGCCTGGCTCGCAGTCTCTTCTCCAATGCATCCCAAAGATGTTCCATTAGGTTAAGGTCAGGACTCTGTGCAGGCTAGTCAAGTTCCTCCACCCCAAACTCACTCATAGCCCCTTCCTGTTCCAACATGACTGCGCACCAGTGCACAAAGCAAGGTCCATCAAAGTCCTGACCTCAACCCAATACAACACCTTTGTGATGAATTAAAGCGGAGACTGCGAGCCAGGCCTTCTTGTTCAACATCAGCGCCTGACCTCACAAATGCGCTTCTGGAAGAATAGTCAAACATTTCCATAGACACACTCCTAAAACTTGTGGACAGCCTTCCCAAAAGAGTTGAAGCTGTTATAGCTGCAAAGGGTTGGCCAACTCAATATTGAACCCTACGGACTAATGCCCCATACACACGGTCGGATTTTCCGACGGAAAATGTGTGATAGGACCTTGTTGTCGGAAATTCCGACCGTGTGTAGGCTCCATCACACATTTTCCAATCGGAATTTCCGACACACAAAGTTTGAGAGCAGGATATAAAATTTTCCGACAACAAAATCTGTTGTCGGAAATTCTGATCGTGTGTACACAAATCCGGCGCACAAAGTGCCACGCATGCTCAGAATAAATAAAGAGATGAAAGCTATTGCTACTGCCCCATTTATAGTCCCGACGTACGTGTTTTACGTCACCGCGTTTAGAACGATCGGATTTTCCGACAACTTTGTGTGACCGTGTGTATGCAAGACAAGTTTGAGCCAACATCCATAGGAAAAAATCTATGGATTTTGTTGCTGGAATGTCCGAACAAAGTCCGACCGTGTGTACGGGGCATAAGACTGGGATGCCATTAAAGTGATTCTAAAGGCAGAAGGTTTTTTATCTTAATGCATTCTATACATTAAGATAAAAAAAACCTTCTATGTGCAGCAACCCCCGCATACCTGAGCCCCATCATGATTCCATGATGTCCACGAGTGCCTCAGCCCTCCCGGACGCTCCCTCCTGATTGGCTGAGACACAGCAGCGGCGCCATTGGCTCCTGCTGCTGTCAAACAAAGTCAGTTAATCAATCAAGAAAGAGAGGGGGTAGGACCAAACCGCGGCTCTATGTCTAAATGGACACACAGAGCTGCAGCTCGGGTGCCCCCATAGCAAGCTCCTTGCTGTGGGGGCACTGGAAAGGAGGGAGGGGCCAAGAGAGCCGACGAGAGACCTGAGAAGAGGATTCAGGCTGCTCTGTGCAAACCCACTGCACAGGGGAGGTAAGTATAACATGTTTTTTTTCTTTAAAAATAATAAAAGACTTTAGTATCACTTTATGATATATATATATATCACCAGGGTAAAAAAGTGGTTCAGTAATTTATATTCTCTCTTTGCCAATGGGAATTCTAACAGAGGTTCTGTTCCTTTGTTCCTGTTTATGTCCCCCTCTGCAAGTTGTGCTGTCAGCTCTGCCTAATTATCTTCTACTTAGACCTTGGTAGGCATAGTAAGCACATTGTAAGGCTTATCATACACTAGGTAGTACCAAAATAATGAGTGGTATGCACTTATGTTTAATGAAAGGAATTCATTGAAATTATGTGAAATTTGAAATACATCTGCATTTCTAGGATTCGGCGCTACCATAAATTCAGGACCCCCGTATGAAGTTTTTGTCCTCTACAGATCACTTTAATTCTTTCCTTATGCATAGACATGTGGAATATTTCAGGCTGGTCCTTTGAAGATAAACAGCACAAACCATGTGCTGAAGATTTCTTTGGAAAGATGGGGTATCTAGATGTGTAATTGGCTGTACGTATTCATAGAATATGCTCCCATACATTTGTGACTATTGTTTAAATTGTATGTATAGCCAACAACTTTTTATTTAGTTCAGAACAGAGAGGGGTATAACACATCAGTTTATTTTTTTCTGATTCTGTCCTTTCCCTTCATTTTCTGTAATAGCGATGCAACAGGAAATAAGAAACAATCTCACCAATGCAAGTTGCATTCTCCTCTTGGACCAATCATACTGAGCCAGGGTTTCCGTGTAACCCTGGGGTTCCTCCAGAGGTTGTCAGGGGATCCTTGGGCTAAGGATTAATTGACCCCCATTTGATAGTGCCTACACAATTCCAAGGCCAACACCAATTGCCATCTGCAAGACACCAATGATTTTTGTAGCGGTTTGTAAGGGAGGGGGGCATTCCTTACACTGGCCAACAAAATAAAGGGCATTTTACCTTGGCATTTGGCACAGGTGCCATATTCACAGAACACTTTGCAATGTATCAAAGAATGCAAAGCGGTCTCTGATTGGATGAGGTGGGACAGGGACATCATGATCTCCACTGCTGGGCACAGGACCAAAATCTAGTGGCAGTCACTGTGCTAGAGGCGCCTATTACATTGATGTCCACCTTCCACAAGGATTGGACAGGTATGGCACATGTGTGCGTATTCAAGCTGAACCAATGTACCTATGCAAAAATATTCATACGCAAACTTCTGCTTTAAAGCCAACAAGCGCTTTACCTATTAGGGCAAATGAACAGGTTTGCTTTCATTTCCCCCATTCCCCAGGAGCAGTTAGTTACCTTTCCTTCACTTCCCCTATTCAGCACTGGGAGCTGAAGGAAACACACTGCACTTTCTGATATGGGACGGTACTGGCATGTGAGGAGTCCATAGCCTTGTGTATGTTTTGACTCTGGAGACTTGTAACTCACGTAGGGCTTTGCCTTCACTGGATGCTAATGGAGAAGTGGGGGAGTGAAAGGTAAGTAACTGTATGCCAATGAGGTGATTTGCATTAAAGTGAACCTGTTGCTTTGACCTTCATTGGGAGTCTTTTTTCCCCATCATGCTGGAAGGCTAGCCCTGAGCATCATTGGTTATTCTTGTCAGTCTGTGCATATCCTAAACCTCAACAGCACAAAAAAGGAGCAAATTTAAGAAGGTGAATGGGGCTAGATTTCCCAACCGAACATCTAAAGTCAATATTTTCAGGTTTTGGTTAGAACGTGAAAGCATTGAAACCCCTTTCAGGTTTTTATTGTTGCCTGTGTTCCTACCGGAAAGATTCACCCCCTCTATTATTTCTGATAACAACTGTACCTGAAGGTAATAGGAAACCTAAAATGTTATAATGGTCTCCAAAACAAATGTAGGGAAAATTCTTTCCAATTAGGGCACTAATTCTGGCCAAGGCTGTCTAATGAACTTGGTGTTCAGTTGTTTGCAATCTTTACGTCTAGAGGAAAAAAGATTTCATCTCCAAATACGGAAAGGTTTCTTCACAGTAAGAGCTCTGAAAATGTGAAATAGACTCCCTCCAGAGGTGGTTCTGGCAGCTCCATAGATAGATTTAGAAATGCCTGGATTCTTTCCTAAATGTACATAATATAACTGGGTACTAACATTTATAGGTAAAGTTGATCCAGGGAATATCTGATTGCCTCTCGGGGGATCAGGAAGGAATTTTTTCCCCTGCTGTAGCAAATTGGATCATGCTTTGCTGGGGATTTTTGCCTTCCCCTGGATCAACTGTGGGTGAAGGATTGTGTATATGGGATTGTATGGATTTATTTATTGGTTGAACTAGATGGACTTGTTTCTTTTTTCAGGCTATGTAACTATGTCTGTATGGTTTTCTCCTGATTATGGAGTCAACTCCTCTTCACTTCCTTTTGTCTTTCCAGAACTGGAAGTGAATTAAATTTGCAAACCCAGATATTACCTTGTAAAGTAGCAGGGACATCATCCATGTGCTTTACATAGTCTGTGTAGAGAGGAGAGCTGTGGGAGGGGCCCAACAGGCTCCAACCACTACAGACTGCCTGCAGAAAACGACAGGAGGGGGCGGAGACAAGACCAGTCACCCTGCACAAGGAGAGGGAGCAGCAGTGACCAGTCTTTATTACAGGAAGCTCCTGCACAGGGGCAAAGCCTCACAGATCTGGAAGCAATACACAAAGCACACCCAAGATTCAAGGAAGAATATATATGCCTTTTGTATTTAGACAATATATTCTTATACTGGAGTTCACCTTTATTATGGTTTCAGGTAAACTTTAAGGTTGTATACACAATGATTTAGGCAAGACTCACACTGCTGGACTGCAGCAACATGTGGCAATGCATGTTATGCTCATCGGTGCCCTGTGGTGTTCTTATATCAGAATGCAATTGCTGATACTGCTGAAAATATTAAATGCATTGCAAGAAATAGTGCATGCACCCTTTTCTGTTTACTTTGATGCATTAGCTAGTTCAAATAAATGGGCTGCCTTAACACAATACACATCAACATACAACGTAAGACATTTGTGTTAAACACAATGTACAAGTGTAAACTGGTGCTTCAAAATGCATAAAAGAGGGTCTTTATTTTGTTACTTTGTGCTGCTGTAATAACTATATTCTGCCTTGTATAGTTTGTGCTGAAGCCAATCTGACCACAAAATATATAAAAGCAAACATTTGAAGATCTTATTTCCTCCAGTCTAAGTTATGTCTACAATTTGGGTTGCTTGGGGAAAAAATAAAAGTCTCAACATGTGATTATTATTTAGTATGTTTGCATCATAGGATCTACAAAGGCTCCCAGATGTCCTCTTGTGTTTTAAATGACATTTGTAGTCTTATTGGGCAATGCTAATTAAACCAGCCAGAGAGAACTGGAAGAAGCCCTCTGCAAACCTTCCCCTCCTCTACAGCTCAGCTCATTAACTGTCTCACTTCCAGCATAGGGATGGGACTTTATTAAAAGCACCCCTATCATCAGGGCTACATGGGTAGTTTTCACTTTGTAACCATTAGGCTCTTCCTAAACTATGCAGCTAATAACCGTATATTATCCAATATTTACAGTTTGTATGGAGACAGAAAAAAAAGCCTGACAGAGGACGCAAAGCAAACCACCATATATCGCTCTTCAGAGGGCAACACTTGCATAAACAAGCCCTAAGAATGGAGTAAAAGTAAATAAAAAGTAAAAAAAAAAAATAAATAAAAGTCAATAAGTAGAATAAAAGCCATTGAGTAAGAACAATGCTATATGACTCCTCTGATATCAGGCAGTATTTTCATACTTCCGCCTTGCTCTCAGTAAATAAAACAGAAGCTCAGAACATGGCGGGGAGCTCAGGTAGGTACATAGGTTATAAATGACCATCTGAAGCTGGGATTGGTCCAGATCGCCAACTCTCTACCTTCCCCAATATGTACATTAGAGGAAAGGAAACAAAGCCTTATCACACTGCACTACTGCCTGAGCTATTCATTAACTAATGTACTTTGACTTCAGGTGAGACTCACTACCTGCACATCAATCAGAGTCATTTTTTTCCTAAAATAAAAGATGATAAAGAGAAGGAAATCAGATCCAGAGACATTAAAGCAGCACCTTACCATGTCTTCACAAGGGATTTAGCAACTGGTGGCTGAGCCTGTATGCTGTCAATGGTCCCAGCTGAGCTGCTGCTGCTTGTCTAGCTGTGTGATGGGGAGGAGGCTTGTCCTGGGAGTCCGCCTATTGTAAATAGTCAGGGCTGAGCCTCCTTCCCAGTCATTCAGCAAGCACAGCAATCTCCATACACCGCAGCCAGGAGCCATGTTTGGAGGTGAACACGCTGCTCCATGCTGTCTGCAGATCATTATCGCTGCAACCGGTTAATGATTTCCCATGTACTTTATACACAAGAACTGCTTACATAAAGTATCCGCTGTCACTGGTGTTATCAAAGTGCAATCATTTATTTCTTATGACTGGTACACACAATAAGATTATTGGATGAATGTCCTTTTTTTTTTTTGCATGCTAGTCTCATATCAAAAATGAAGTTTACTAAAGTGACGAAAGTTCTCATACGACAGAATAAAAATTTGATGTGATGTAATGTGTTGTAGAGTATTTGTATAGTATTTTTGAATGACAACTATACTGATTAAATGAAAATCGCACGATCTGGTATCGTACGAGAAAGGTTTTTGTGCTTGTCCCATCAGACTGTCGTGATCGGCTCTCGAAAGCTGTGTACTGACGATCAGATTAGAGTACGATCACTTCAAAAGCAGTATTTTTCGTACGATTTTCTGATCATGTGTACAGGCCTTTACTCTGACTCATTCACATGGGCATATTTATTTATTTATTGTAGGTGCAGTTTAATACATAGCTAAAATAAATAGAATTTTGCATCTGCCTGGTGTCCAGCTTTACATGAGAACTTTACCTTGTGTCAATGGTAGCCTGAGGTTCTGTGTGCTCCCAGTACACTGACTGAGCTGGGAACACACCTGATCATGTGACTGTTCTCAGAGTTCACATGAAAGAGAAGCTGCACTGCCTCCCGGCATTGAAGCCCATTTAAAAGATCACCAGGAGGTGGCATGAAGGGGTTAAAGAAGAGACTATGGGGTTGATTTACTAAAGACAAATACACTGTGCACTTTGCAAAGTGCAGTTGCACTCTGCAAGATCAGTTGCTCCAGAGCTTAGTAAATGAGCAAAAGCTCTGTGCTGACTTCCACCATCCAATCATGTGTAAGAAAAAATGCATTTTTTTATTTTCCTTGCATGTGATTGGGTACTTTTTGCAAAGTGAAGCCTTGCCTCATTTACTAAGCTCTGGAGCAACTGCACTTGCAAAGTGCAACTGCACTTTGCACAGTCTATTTGCCTTTAGTAAATCAACCCCAAATTCTCTTCTGCAATAAAAGAGTCTTACCTTCCTGCTTGCAAGCTGTATGTGAGTTCTGTCACCCTGCTGAACCAATCAAATGGCTCAAGCTGTTGAATTCTGAAGAAGATTGGGTGAGGATATTGGTGCTTGGGGGGGTTCATTAATGTTCCATCACTGAAGGGAAGATGAGTATAGCATACTTTATTTCCACATCACACAGTTGTGTTTTAGGATAATATCCATACAGTGATGAGAACACAGGATCTATTTAGGACTTAAAAGAGAAGTTTGATATTTTTTTTTGTGTTAATTATACTTACCTAGGTGGCCTGATGCTGGATCTGTCCCCCACCAGCTCTAAGATTGAGAACCGAGTGATCAAACACCGCTGATTGCTCAGTTCTCAGTGCTCCGTGTCAATCACTGCTGTCTGCTCTGCCCACCCCCTGCACTCACTGGAGCACTGGGCTATGGAGAGGGCAGAGGCAGCTGGCTAAGGCTCTCAGCAGCTTGCTGAAAGGCTGAGCCAGGTGCCGATGCAGGCATGTGGGTGGATCCCGAACATATGGTCGTGATCTTTCCCCAGCCTGGACTGGATCTTTGATGTCAGCCCACAGCGGGCTTCAGCGAATCCTGTGCGTTCCAGCACCGCATTTAAATGGCACTCCGTTCATGCGATCTGCTGCGGGTGTCAATGTTAAATTACCGATACCCTGAAACAGCTTGCAAAATGCAGTGCGATTGTCAGAATCAGATCTCATGGGTGTGAACAATCATGCAATCCGATTCAGGTGCAGCGAAAAATAAGGGTCCTGAAACATTTTGGTGTAGATGTGGTGGGATTTGATCCATACAAAATGAATGGCTAAAACCGCACCGCACAGACATTGCGTGTGATTCCTGTGTGAATCACATGCGGTGTCCCATACCCCACAAGTATGAACCCAGGTTTAATCATAGCCCTCTGCTTTTCAGGAGCAGTCCAATTACTGTCTATGCTGGCATAAAAAAGTGAACTGAAGCGTCTCTGAGCATACACAGGGCTATAGTTCTTTGTGTTTGGAAGCTGAGCAGAGCTGTGGGAGAAAAGGATTGCTTGGGAATAGGGGAAATCGAAGCCAGCCATACATTAAGCAATTTTCATTCCTGCAACCACGGATTGCAGGAAACAAAAATCGCTCGATTCCCCCATCAACACAGTTATGCCCCGTACACACGGTGGGATTTTCCGTTGGAAAATGTCCGATCGGAGTGTGTTGTCAGACATTCCGACCGTGTGTGGGCTCCATCGGACTTTTTCCATCGGATTTTCCGACACACAAAGTTTGAGAGCAGGCTATAAAATTTTCCGACAACAAAATCCGATCGCGTCAATTCCGACCGTGTGTGGCCAGTTCCGACGCACAAAGTGCCACGCTCAGAAGAAATTCCGAGACGGAACAGCTCGGTAAAATTAGCGTTCGGAATGGATACAGCACTTTCGTCACACTGCAATTTAAAAAATGGTTTAATACAGCGCACTCTCTCTCTTCTTCTTTATAATGTGAGAAGAATAAAGTAGTTTTGCTGCTCATATTCACACAGACTTCTCACAAACTTCTTTCTTTATTATTTATCGTGATTCCCTCAATATATTTTGATTTGTTACATCTGACCAAATTTCTTTTTTGTTGTTTTATTTTTGTTTTTTGTTTTTTTCAAGGCTGTTTTTATTTGGGGGGTTTGTATTTTTTTCAAGGCTGATCTTTGTTTTATTTTATTTTTAGTTTTACTCCATAATATTTTTGTGTGTGTTTTGTGTGTCAAGTTACCACAACACCATTGATATCTTGTATTATTTAATCTCAAGGAGATTGTTTGGTGTTGGTGTCCCTTGTTAATTTCACATTGAATTTTTTAAATGTACCTGAATCCTCACAAACAAACTGTCCTTTTTGAAGGAAAACACACATAGACGAGTATAATTGAAACAAAAATTCCTTTATTAAGGGCTCAGAACCAAACAAAGAGGGAGGCAACGCTGGATAAACATCATAAATTGGCGAAGCCTTGGACCCCCAGGGCACACATCAATTATTTTACTGCAAAATTGGAGGCCTGAGGAGTCCAAACCTAAGGGAGTGCAGTCTGGTCCAGAAGTCCCAGAGATCATGAAAGCAGCAGATGACATCTATGTCCCCAGGCTGTGGTACTACAAGAGCCTTTTTATTAGGGGGCCCACACAGGTGCTCCAGTGTATACTATAGGGGTGACTCCATCTGTGAAACTTGTACAAAACAGGTAAGTATTGAAGCTTGACAAAGGACAAGAAAAATGCAACATCTTGGAACTCTGCCAAAACAGACAATTGTACCCCACTTCCAAGCAATGTTTCATATTTATAGTTCTGTCATAAATTATCTGTGTGCGAAGTAGACCTATTTTTTTTTACATAGGGGAGAAAAGACTCGGAGGACACCCCTCATCCGAGGAGACCACAGACCCCCCACCTCTGGAAGAAGGGGAAATCCACCCAAGACAAGAAGAGCAGGAGGAAGACGTGGTGGAAATTGGCACCACAACAGGTGAGTGTCTGCGACCACAGGCTCAGGTAAGAGATGGATGCCGCCATATTTATAATACATGGTGTTTTTTTGTTTCGATCTTTTTAGGTGATCGTGATGTTGTGGATCCAGATCCTGATCGGGGAGATCATGGGGTGTAATAGGGACTTGGAAAACATTGTGAAAGCCATCAATGATGTTCAGCAAAAAATGAAGAACATCATTGATGTTTTAGGGAGAGTTTAAAACCCCGCAAAATCCCTTGGGTTTTTGTTGTGCCAACATTTTTCATCTTTTTTATGTCAATTTGTAGCAAAGCCAAATTTGGAAGAGGCACACAGTGTGTCAACATGTGCTATCTGCCATCACGGGAGATCAATGGATGCGTTTTGGGTGTGCAACCCCTTCCTCAATAATAAAGTAGCTGTGAGGAAGGGGTTGCACCCCCAAAACACGTCCCTTGATCCCCCGTGATGGCAGCTAGCACATGTTGACACTTTTGTGGTGCTCTAATTGGTGTATTCTGTGACAATGGGGGTTATTTCCTAAGGGAAAATACACTTTGCACTACAAGTGCAGTTTCAGTGCAGTTTCAAGTGCACTCGTAGTGCAAAGTGCCTTTGCCTTTAGTAAATAACACCCAACAATGCTTTGTAATGTTACACAATCACGCCATTTTCAGGACTCACCACATTTCTGTCAGGGTCAGCTAAAAAAAACACAAGCAGTAAATGTCACCAAAGATTTGAGTTCTTTTTTTTTAATTTTAAAAAGGTTTTACACATTGTCTGGCATATTGATAGCCCCCCTACCTGCAAAGAATTCAAGTTATCTTAGCCGGACATCACGGGCACTCAGGGGGGGCAAGCCAGGAAGGCCACTTTCAAGCGCTGTCAGGGTTGATTCATGTTGAATTCCGGCCTCAGGCTCAACTGAGCCAGCATAGTTGGCAGAATGTTGCCGTAAAAAGTTGTGTAGAACACAGCACGCCAGGAAGATGTGATTCAGTTTTTACTCCGCCATATGTATTGGTGTAAGAAATAGACGGAACCGGCTGGCCATGATTCCAAACGTGTTCTCCACCACTCTTCTGGCTCTGGCCAGCCAGTAATTAAAAACCCTCTGGTCCGGGGTGAGGGTCCTCATCGGGAATGGCCGCATAAGATGGTCCCCCAGCGCAAAAGTTTCATCCGCAACGAAGAAGAATGGGAGTCCTTCTACATTGTCTTCTGGAGGTGGCAAGTCCAAGCTGCCATTCTGGAGATGCCTGTAGAACTCTGTCTGGGCGATGACTCCACCATCGGACATCCGGCCATTCTTCCCCACGTCCACATACAGAAATTCATAAGTAGCCACCGCCGCCAACATCACAATACTATTGAACCCCTTATAATTATAATAGTACGACCCCGAGTGGTGGGACGATGTGGACGTGTTTCCCATCAATTGCCCTTCCGCAGTTAGGAAAGTCCCACCGCTGGGCAACGTGGGAGGCCACAATCTGCCATTCCTGTGGCATGGAAGGAAACTGTGGAGTCAAAACCAAAAAAAAAAATTAGTCTTTGTGCACATAAACAGGGAAAGCAGATTAGACACAAACATTGTTGGCCAACATCAAGATAACATTTATTAGAGGAAATTTTTAAAAATCAAAGTATAAGGTCCAACTATCAGATCCCCCCCCCCCCCCCCTCTCCTGGGCCATTTCTAACATTATAGGGGGGGGAACCTCTGGGACAGGTAACCCTCTCCACTTCATTGAGAGGTGAATGCCTAAATAATGGGTATTACTTTGAACAGCCCCTCCTTAGTTACACTATTGGCAGCCCACTGGACAGGTAAGAAGTGTCATAATACAAAGATATAAATACACATTTGAGCACATTTGGACATTCTGCTATTACCTATCAAGATAATAATAGTATACAAAAACTTGAAACAGTACCATTTGAAAGTATTCAGGCAGGCCCTTGCACTACATGCTTTGGGGAATTCATCCATAAATCTGACCACAAAAGAGATGGGTATAGTGTGTATGGGTTTGGCAAAGTCAGCAGATAGATGATTGAGGATAGAGGATTGGTATCAGCTGACTTAGCAGTTGGGGGGAGGGAGGGTTCCAAATGATTTGGGGACCCCCCAAAAAAGCCTCTGGCACTCTGCCTGAATTTTAAGCACCAATCACATTTCAAAACATTTTAGGGGTGTTTGGGGTAAAGCACTACTATGGAGCTGATAAAATACATTGTTAAATGACTACATGAGGTGAATATAGGGCCTGTAGACCATGCTGGGGAGGTAAGTGAAGGCAAATATGTATGAAGGAGCAAAAAAATAATTACATAAAAATCCAGCATGCATGAGGACAAAGGGGACATTCACAGCATATTCCAATCATGGTAATTAGGGAATGAGGAAAGAAATACAATATATTATCAAACATTAAATACAATAAAATGTGATGTTAAAGGATAAAAATCTTACCTTAATATACTCCTTCTACAGGACCTGGATGATGGCAGAACAGGTCTCTGGGATGATGATCCCCAGAGCCTGGGGGGAGATGCCTGTCGAGAACTTCAAGTCCTGCAGGCTTCTCCCTGTCGCCAAGTACCGCAGGGTGGCGACTAGCCTCTGCTCCGGAGTGATGGCTTGCCTCCTGCAGGTATCCTGCCTGCTGATATAGGGGGTCAGCAAAGCCAACAATCATCAGAATTATTCTCACGGATCTCACGGAGCAAAGGCATATGACAGAACTGGTCACGCTGAAGCAACCAATTATTGGTCCATGAACTCCTCCCCACCCTGTTCATGGACTGGACTTGTGTCAAGGTCAGGACCCCAACACCAAGCCCCCGCACAGCACGAACTCTACGAGGAGTACGTATACGCAACATGGCTAGAAAACGGTCGGCTGCTCAGAACGAAGTAACAGAACGCACTGAAGAACAGCAAGGCCTGTGAAGAGCGACCTGAAAAACAAGTAACGAATGAACAAGAACACAATGACAAGTCAGTGGTACTCGCTGCACGCACTGAAGAGCAGATACAAACCCACAAGCACAAACTGAACAGCAGAAAATGATCTGAAAACCACGAGTCTGAAAAAGCACGAATTGTCTCTCACCAAACTTTTACTAACACGAGATTAGCAAAAGGAGCCCACAGGGTGCCGCGCTTGGTTCTGAACTGGCCTTTTCTAGTCTCGTCGTACGTGCTGTACGTCACCGCGTTCTTGGCGAGCGGAAATTCCGACAACTTTGTGCGACCGTGTGTACGCAAAACAAGTTTGAGCCAACATCCATCGGAAAAAATCCATGGATTTTGTTGTCGGAATGTCCGAACAATGACCGATCGTGTGAACGGGGCATTAGTGTTGATGGGAAAATGCCTGCCGCAGGGCTATTATGTTACGCCGGTGGGGAACCAGCATCCCTCAAAGCTCTTCAAGAATGTAAAAAGTATAAAGCTTCTTCTTTTATAGGGGACTGATGCTGTAAGTTCTTACACCCGATGATCAGGTCCTTTCAGTACCAAGGAAGTGGGTTTAATGAGTTCAACCAAAGAACTACCCCTATAATATGAGCTGTTTATCAGTAAATAAACAAAATATTAGCCAAACTATAGCTATGTAGCACCCCCTAGGTAGGTAGGTGCTAGAGTAGGTTTTATTTTTGCAGGTTAGGCAAATTTAGGCAGGCCTGGCTGGCAGCCAGGCCTGTTTGTTTTGATCTGAGCTGGGAATGGATCAGGGTAGCAGCTGGTGACTCACAGGCAGCATCACTGGGATCTCCCTCTTTTTTCTAGAAGGATCTGGAAAGAGAGGAGAGGAGAGGTGGAGCTGCCTGGGGTGTTTTAGGGAGCCCAGGCCAATCCCCAACCAGGATTGGTAGGGGGCAGGCCTCCTTAAATACCCAGGGTCAGCCCAGCTGGGGAGGAGTTGGAATTGTTCAGAGCTTTTGTCAGGAACCATGAATCAGACTGAGACAGAAGTGCAGTAAAAATCACACTTTTTAATATAATGGTAAAAATGGTAACAATAGTAAACGTAGTCAAAACATAGCCAGGGTTTGTTAACCAATTCGGGCAGTCTGAACAAGCCAGGACGTTAGGGAGCCAGGGATAAGCGTAATTCAGAAAAAGCCAGGAAATCATGAAGCCGCATAGCAGAGAGTCTCTTGATGTCTTGACCAAGGCAAAGGCACAGAGGATCTGAACTGAGCAGCTTAAATATCCAACAGGACTGATGAGCAGGATATCATCACCAGCTGAGTCACTGTGGAAAGATAAGTGCTGGAAATTAATCGACAGTTGAGCGGCCTGCTCTGAGAAGGGAGGGCTGAGCCCAGCCCTAACAGCTTTGGAGATGGAATGCTAGGCTATCCTGGGTCTTTGAGGGAGCCCCCCAGTGTATGGGGAGGTAACCTTGGGCCTGGGCTCGTGTGCGGACAGGGCCCTTCAAGATATTGTGGAGGTGTCCTGGACAGGAGGCACAGGAGGAGCAAGAGAGAACAGCAGGAGAGAGCATTGCCGGGCAAGTCTCCAGAGAGAGGAACAACTGGTCGTAGCCAGGAGGGCTGGTGAATGACATGCATAGTCAGGAGGACTGGGGGGGGCACACCTGAGAGGACTGGGGGCATGCAGTCTGTAACGGGTACAGAGCCAGTGGAGTGGACTGTGGTGTCATGGGCAGTGGAGAAGGGCAGCTGCAGTCAGGAGGGCTGGCAAGGCCTGAAGATGGGTTACTGGGCTTAGTAACCAAAGTTAGGGCAGCTAGCACCAAGAACTTTCTATTGCTACACTAAAGGGGCCCACGGTCCCTGCCTGTAAAAAGTTGTCCCAAGCATTTATTCTAATTCCACTGGGCATCCCATATTTCCTATACCCCATCCAAGTTCAATTCCCCCAATAAAACATATAAACAAAGCACATGGACAGTTCATTGTCTTAAGCCTCGTACACTCGCTTAGATTTTCATATGACCGAACGTCCGTATTTTGTGGCATGCTAGTCTCATGTTGAAAGAGAAGAGGTTACTCACAATGTGAAAATTTTCGTACGACAGAATACAAGGCCAGAAGTGATGTAATGTGTTGAATAGTTTTGTATGTATTCTTTCGTTTCTGAGCATGCGTAGTCTTGTCTTATGATTTTTTTCGTATGAAAACTGTACTAATGAAATGAAAATCAGACATTGGGTTCACATCTAACAAAAATTTAATAGTCTGCACATCCAGATTTTGTCTGACGAAAAAGCGAAATCTGCTGTCAAAAGCACCGTACTAATGATCCGAAAGTCGGCAGACAGCTCGTCGTACAAGTTTCGATTCCGATTTTCGTATTGTGTGTACGGGCCTTTAGGGTGTCCGAGGATTGAATGCCGGGCTGGGCAGGGTGACAGGTGGGCCACATCACTTAGCAGCCCCTACAGGGGTACCGCTATGGCTACAGCTACAAAACATATACAGTATAGTCACATTATTTACAAAACAAAAAGTAACCTATGAAAAAATAACAATACAGAACCCTGAATACATTAGAAGCATGTTTTAATTTTTTTTTTTATCAATGAAATTAAAAATTAATCGATCAAAATTGAAGGGATTGAGAAGGTTGAGAAATTGTTACCCTCTATTAGAGTTGATTTTAATGGAGTGGGGCATTTCTTTTTTTTTTTTTTTTTTTTTTTTTTTTTATTGATCCATCATTTCTACACAACTTAAAGTCAGTTAATCAAATAAAAATTTCAATAACGATGGCAAATTTTCCCATAATTTTTAATGACAGTTTTAACCACTTCAGCCCCGGAAGGATTTACCCCCAATTAATGACCAGGCCATTTTTTTGCGATAGGGCACTGCGGTATTTTAACTGACAATTGCGTGGTCGTGCGATGCTGTACCCAAATAAGATTGATGTCCTTTTTTCCCCACAAATAGAGCTTTCTTTTGGTGGTATTTGAGCACCTCTGCAGTTTTTAGTTTTTGTGCTATAAACAAAAAAAGACCAACAATTTTGATAAAAAAAAACATTATTTTTTACTTTCTGCTATAATACTTCTATAATTTCTAATACTAAGAAAACTCATTTCTTCATCAGTTTAGGCCAATATGTATTCTGCTACATATTTTTGGTAAAAAAAAAAAAAAAATCGCAATAAGCTTATATTGATTGGTTTGCGCAAAAGTTATATTGCCTACAAATGAGGGGATAGATTTATGGACTTTTATTTATTTTTTTATGTTTTTACTGGAAATGTGATTTTTAGCAGGACTGCGACATTGCGACGGACAAATCTGACCCCATGGGACACTTGTATGTCGTAGTATGTGAAGGAGAGGAGTGTGAAGTTTATGATGGCAGGTAGTATGTTCAGGAAAGGAGTGTATGATAAAGGTAGTATGTTCAGGAGAGGAGTGTATGATGAAGGTAGTATGTTTAGGAGAGGAGTGTATGATGATAGGTAGTATGTTTAGGAGAGGAGTACGGAGTGTATGATGATAGGTAGTATGTTCAGGAGAGGAGTGTAATGATGACAGGTAGTGTGTTTAGGAGAAGAGTGCAGAGTGTATGATGACAGGTAGTATGTTCAGGAGAGGAGTGTGAAGTGTATGATGACAGGTAGTGTGTTTAGGAGAAGAGTGCGGAGTGTATGATGATAGGTAGTATGTTCAGGAGAGGAGTGTGGAGTGTATGATGACAGGTAGTGTGTTTAGGAGAAGAGTGCGGAGTGTATGATGATAGGTAGTATGTTCAGGAGAGGAGTGTGGAGTGTATGATGACAGGTAGTGTGTTTAGGAGAGGAGTGCGGAGTGTATGATGATAGGTAGTATGTTCAGGAGAGGAGTGTGAAGTGTATGATGACAGGTAGTGTGTTTAGGAGAAGAGTGCGGAGTGTATGATGATAGGTAGTATGTTCAGGAGAGGAGTGTGGAGTGTATGATGACAGGTAGTATGTACAGGAGAGGAGTGTATGGTGAAGGTAGTATGTTTAGGAAAGGAGTGCGGAGTGTATGATGACAGGTAGTATGTAGAGGAGAGGAGTGTATGATGACAGGTAGTGTGTTTAGGAGAAGAGTGTGGAGTGTATAAGGAAGGTAGTATGTTTAGCAGAGGAGTGTATGATGACAGGTAGTATGTTTAGGAGAGGAGTACAGAGTGTATGATGACAGGTAGTATGTTTAGGAGAGTAGTACAGAGTGTATGATGACAGGTAGTATGTTTAGGAGAGGAGTACAGAGTGTATGATGACAGGTAGTATGTTTAGGAGAGGAGTACAGAGTGTATGATGACAGGTAGTATGTTAAGTAGAGGAGTGCATGATGACAGGTAGTATGTTCAGGAGAGGAGTGTGGCATGTATGATGACAGGTAGTATGTTTAGGAGAGGAGTGCATGATGACAGGTAGTATGTTCAGGAGAGGAGTGTGGCATGTATGATGACAGGTAGTATGTTCAGGAGAGGAGTGCGGAGTGTATGATGACAGGTAGTATGTTTAGGAGAGGAGTGCATGATGACAGGTAGTTTGTTTAGTAGAAGAGTGCGGAGTGTATGATGATGGGTAGTTTGTTTAGTAGAAGAGTGCGGAGTGTATGATGATGGGTAGTATGTTCAGGAGAGGAGTGCGGAGTGTATGATGACAGGTAGTATGTTCAGGAGAGGAGTGCGGAGTGTATGATGACAGGTAGTATGTTCAGGAGAGGAGTGCGGAGTGTATGATGACAGGTAGTATGTTTAGGAGAGGAGTGTATGATGATGGGTAGTATGTTAAGTAGAGGAGTGCATGATGACAGGTAGTATGTTCAGGAGAGGAGTGTGGCTTGTATGATGACAGGTAGTATGTTTAGGAGAAGAGTGTGAAGTGTATGATGACAGGCAGGGCTGCTGATAAGCCATTACAACCAGCTCTAATGTCCTAGGCCCGGTGTCATCAGCTCAGCCGGGGGGGGGGGGGATCTTCCTCCGCTCAGGTCCCCACTCAGTAGCAGAAATCAAAAGACTTATGTGAGGCGGGCTAAAGCAGCGGCAGCAAGGAGAGACAGCTGGCAGGGAGCAGAGGTATCATGGATGGAGCACATATAGGCTGTCGGTTAAGTATGTTTTTTATGTAAATTAACTTTTTTATGCCCACAGGTTTTTGTTTTTTTTAATGTACTGCAGCATTGTGGCATGTTGAAGGGGCCCTCAGTAAACAAGCAAACCTTACTTGTAACATAAGGCCCACTTTAATTTGTTTTGCTGTAGGTTTCTGAATCAGAATGTATTGCCAATGCATCATGTGCCTACTAAGCAACTAGCATTTTCAAAAGCAATGGTCAGCAATGGCTGATTACATATTTCTGTCATCTGTGAATTTTTTTAACAGACCCTGTCATGTAACAAAATACCTGTGTGATAAGGTTCAGATGGCAGTAGCAATTTTCCAAACGTAAAAGAGCCAGGCATGTTGTGAGCCTACATATCTGCATCTTCTGCCAGTTATACTGACTTTGCTGCATGCTCGGTACACAGATCAGCGATCTGGCAATTTAGTCTCACTGCAAAGCAGGGAGAAAAAACAGCCTGATCTCTTAGTAAAAGCAGCAGTTGAGGGTGGGGCTGAAGGGGACCCCGTCAGGTAGGCTGTACAGGGCCCCATGATTTCTAACAGCAGCACTAATGACAGGTAGTATCAGGGCCAACTTTTTAATATTGACTGGACCCTGGGCAAACATTTTCTTGGGCCCCCTCTTCCATGCAATTTTGCTCTCCACATGCTTTGAGACATACGATAAATATCAGCTAGACTTAAAATCAGTTTACTGAATCAGATCAGGCAGCGATTGGTTGCCAGAGGTACAGTCTATCATTACCGCTCACTGACTGGTTTCTAGAGGTTACAGCACACATTATCGCGCTCACTGTTTATTTTCTAGAGGTTACAGCACATGACTTCTGCCTGTTGATTGTTTGCTAGAGATTACTGTACATCAATACTGATCACTGATTGCTAGAGGTTACTGGACATCTATACCACTCACTAATTGGTTGCTAGAGGTTAATGCACATTATTACTGCTCACTTATTGGTTCCTAGAGGGTACTGCATATCCTTACCGCTCAATGATTGGTTGCAAGAGGTTGGTGCACAGCATTACTGCTTACCGATTGGTTGCTAAAGGTTACAGTACATCATCTCCCCACTGCCTGCACACCATGGACTGGGGAGGTGAGGGGACCCATCAATAGACAGAAAACTCCTAGGAATCCTAGGACTCCTGGGATCAGTGGCAATGCTGGGGGAGGGGGGGTGTGATCAGTGGCAATGCTGGGGGTTGATGGGATCAGCAACAGTGGTGGGGGGGATGGGATTAGTTAGGAGGCAAATACACTGTGGCAAATTAAGAATCATGTAGAGCAAAGCTGGAAATCTTTGGCAAGTATATAGTGGGGGATTCTACCAATGTAATGGGGAATTTACAGTGACCACCAATGTGAGGGGGGATTTACACTGACCATCAATGTGAGGGGGAATTTGCACTGACCACCATGTAACGGGGGATTTTACGCCACCCACCAATAGAAAAGAGGGATTTCTACACTGACACCAATGTAGTTAGAGCATTTACACCAACCACCAGAGTAAGGGGGGGATATACAATGACCTCCATGTAAAGGGTAATTTGCACTGACAACCATTGTCAAGGAGATTTGTACTGACCGCCAATATAAGGTGACACTTCTACACCGACCACCAATGTAAAGGGGGATTTACACTGACCACCAGGGTAAGGGCAATTCTCCACTTATCACCAATGTAAAGGGAAATGTACACTGATTACCAATGTTATGAAGAATTTACACTGACAACCGATGTAATGGGGGATTTTACATCAACAGCCAATAAAGGGGTCTTCTACATGGACCACCAATGTAAGGGAGGATTTGAAACTGACCACAAATGCAAGTTTGGATTTTTTTTAAGGATTACCAATATAAAGAGGAGTTTCTACACTGGCCACCAATGTAATGGGGATTTACACTGACCACTAATGTAATAGGAGCATTCACAGAAACCACCAATGTAAAGAGGGATTTATCCTGACCACCAATGTAAGGGGGACCTTCACACTGGCCACTAGTGTGAATGAAAGAATTGTACACCAAGCCCCAATGTAATGAGAAGATTTACACTGACCACCAATGTAACTAAGACCTTTAGCCTGCGTTCACATTTGACACCACAGAAACATGCTGCCCTTTAGCAGATACACAGCAGTGCCATTAATTGTTAATGACACCCTCATGCATCGGCTGAGGTGTGTGTATTCACATGCACCAAATTTTAGGGTGCTGTGGCACCATGTTATTTTGATGAAGGCTTCCACCTCCAATTTGCTTACCTTTGCAGAACAGGCTGATGTTAGGCTTAATGAATATAGTTGTAGGCAGAACTTTCAAGTATGCTCCTTTACCTCCCCAGTGGGCAGCATTCAGCAGAAGTGATGGTAGATATGACTTCAGGGGACCATGATATTGATATACATACAATATGAATGCCACCACTATTTACATATTAATGCCACCGCTATTTACATATTAGTGCAGGTTATTTACATGTAAACACAGAGTCTGCAGGTGAGTCATCTGTACATGGCAAAAGGGCAGAGCTGGGCAGCAGCAACAGAACTTTACACTGAGATAGCGGGACACGGCACGGGACTAAAACTTCAAGGGATAAGGGAATTTAAACTGGGATAGTTGGCAAGTATGAGGCAGCTGCTTTGGGCCCCACAGCAATGATGGGGCCCAGAGCAGCTGCCCCTTTTTCCCTGCCTTAAAAACGGTCCTGGGTAGTATGTTATTGAAAAGAATGCGGAGTAGTAGTAGCTTTTTTTTAGAGTATAGGTGCAGAAACGAAACCATGAACCCCATCTCAGGGAGAGGAGAGCAGAGTGTATGAAGACAGGTAGAATATTCAGGAGAGGAGTGTATGAATACAGATAGTATATTCAGGAGAGGAGTGTATGAAGACAGGTAGTGTGTTCAGGAGAGGAGTGTATGATGACAGGTAGTATGTTATGGAGAAGAGTGCTGAGCAGTGGTGCACTGAAATTTTAGCTGCCAAAAATTATTGGCCAAAAATAGGGTTTTCAGCCTTGCGTCAAAAGAAAAAAAATGCAGATAATGGCTGCTGAAAAACCCCGCAATTGCATTCCAATGGTGCCGTTTTTTTAAATGACCAAATATGCACCAAAAATGCAACAATTAGGATTTTTAACACTACTTCAAAAGGTGCTGATAATGGCCGACAAGAAATTCAAATTCATTTAAATTCATGATTTTAATTAGAAAGTCAAATATAATACAATTATTTATAAAAATATACAATGCTGTGAAAAAGTATTTGCCCCCTTTCTAATTTTTAATTGTTTTACATATTTGTCACACTTAAATGAGATCAAACAAATTTTATTATTAAACAAAGATAACCCAAGTAAATACAAAATTCTGTTTTTAATTGATGGTTTCATTTATTAAGGCAAAAAAGCTTTCCAAACCTGTCTGGCTTTATGTGAAAAAGTAATTGCCCCCTAAACCTAATAACTGGTTGTGCCACCCTTACAACAACTGCAACTTACATTTTGCTTTGTTTGAACCATTTGGAGGTGGACTTACTGTTGTGTTTTGGATCATTGTCCTGCTGCATAACTAGAGTTGCCACCTTATTCCTTTAAACCCAAACACATATGAATTACACAGGTTCTGAAGCTAATTAAATGCAGATAAGGCACTAAGTGAGTTTAATTACCACCTTAATCAGAACCTGTGTAATTCATATGTGTTTGGTTTTAAAGGGATGAAGTTGCAACCCTATGCATAAACCAAGTGTGCTTGAGCTTGAGGTCATGAACTGATGAACGGACATTCTCCTTAGGATTTTCTATCAATTCTATCAATTATGGTAAGTCGTCCTGGTCCTGAAGCTGCTAAGCAACCCCAGACCATCCATCATGCTATCACCATCATGTCTGACTGTTGGTATGATGTTCTTGTTATGAAATGATGTATTAGTTTTATGCCAGATGTAATGGGATGCACACCTTCCAAAAAGTAGCATTTTTGGTCAAGTGTATCCTGAATTTTTGGTTTCGGCATCAAAATTTTCATTTCGGTGCACCACTAGTGCGGAATGTATGATTACAGGTAGTATGTTTAGGAAAGGAGAGTGTAGTATATGATGGCAGTTAGTATGCTCAGGAGAGGAGTGCGGAGTGTATGATGACAGGTAGTATGCTCAGGAGAGGAGTGTGTGGTGCATGATGACAGGTAGTATGCTCAGGAGAGGAGTGTGGAGTGCATGATGACAGGTAGTATGCTCAGGAGAGGAGTGTGGAGTGCATGATGACAGGTAGTATGCTCAGGAGAGGAGTGTGGAGTGCATGATGACAGGTAGTATGCTCAGGAGAGGAGTGTGGAGTGCATGATGACAGGTAGTATGCTCAGGAGAGGAGTGTATGATGACAGGTAGTATGCTCAGGAGAGGAGTGTGTAGTGTATGATGACAGGTAGTATGTTCAGGAGAGGAGTGCAGAGTGTATGATGACAGGTAGTATGCTCAGGAGAGGAGTGCGGAGTGTATGATGACAGGTAGTATTATTATTATTATCATACAGGATTTCTATAGCGCCAACAGTTTGCACAGCGCTTTACACATGGGGCAGACAGTACAAAAACAAATCAATACAGGAGGGATCAGAGGGCCCTGCTCGTTAGAGCTTACAATCTAGAAGGGAGGGTCAAGTGGAAACAAAAAGGTAATAACTGTGGGGGATGAACAGATGGAAAAAAAGAAAATACAGTTGTTAGGTGTGGGAAGGATATGCTTCTTTGAAGAGAAGGGTTTTCAGGGATCTTCTGAAAGCTAATAAAGTAGGAGATAAGTGGACAGATTGGGGTAGGGCATTCCATAGGATTGGAGAGGCTTTGGAAAAGGCCTGGAGGCGAGCATGGGAGGAGGTGACAAGGGAGCTAGAGAGCAGGAGGTCTTGAGAGGAACGCAGAGAGCGAGTAGGTTGGTATTTAGAGACTAAGCTATTGATGTAGCTGGGGGCGAAATTGTGGATGGCTTTGTACGTAGTTGTTAGAATTTTGAATTTAATTATTTGGCCGAGCGGAAGCCAGTGGAGGGATTGACAGAGAGGAGTGGCAGACACAGAGCAATTGGTAAGGTGGATGAGTCTGGCAGCGGCATTCATAATGGATTGAAGAGGTGATAGACTATGTAGAGGTAAGCCAATGAGAAGGGAGTTGCAGTAGTCGAGGCGAGAGATGACCAGCGAGTGAATTAAGAGCTCTGTTGTGTCATTGGTTAGAAAGGGGCGTATTTTGGAGATGTTGCGGAGGTAGAGGCGGCAGGATTTGAACAGTGATTGGATGTGTTGCTTGAAGGAGAGTTCAGAGTCTAGGACTACACCTAGAACCTTGGCATGTGGGGATAGGCTTATAGTTGTGCCATCGATTTTGACAGAGAGATCAGGGGAAGAGGCATATGGGGGAGGAAAAATTATAAGTTCGGTTTTGGCTAGATTGAGTTTAAGGAAGTGGTGTGACATCCAAACTGATATATCTGAGCGTAAATTACTGATACGTGAGGAGACAGAGGGAGTGAGCTGAGGGGTAGAGAAATAGATTTGGGTGTCGTCGGCATAGTGGTGGTATTGGATGCCATCGGAGGCTATCAGTTGACCCAGGGAGGCAGTGTAGACTGAAAATAGTAGAGGTCCAAGAACAGAACCCTGAGGGACCCCAACAGAGAAAGGAAGAGGAGAGGAGGAAGTAGAGTTATAAGAGATGATAAAGGTGCGGTTGGATAAGTAGGAAGAGAACCAGTGAAGTGTACAGTCACGGAGACCAAAGGCGTGTAGTTTTTTGAGGAGGAGGGGGTGGTCAACCGTATCAAAGGCAGCAGAGAGGTCCAGGAGTAGGAGTACAGAATAGTGTCGATTAGTTTTGGCCGTTAGTAGATCGTTTGTTAGTTTTAGGAGAGCAGTTTCTGTGGAGTGTAGAGGACGAAATCCAGACCAAGGCCATTATCAGTGAGGTGGACGCTCAGTTGGTTGTAGACCAGACGTTCGAGGAGTTTGTATAAGAAGGGGAGCAAGGAGATGGGGCGTAGGTTGTTAAGATTGGATGGGTCCAGTGAGGGCTTTTCAAGTATGGGTCTGACAAGTGCATGTTTTAGAGAATTAGGGAAGATGCCAGAAGAGAGGGAGAGATTGAAAATGTGGGTTAGAGAGTGTAGTATAGGGCCAGAGGGTGAACGTAGCATTTGTGAGGGAACAGGATCCAGAGGGCAGGTGGTAAGGTGGACATTAGCAAGTAGTTTAGCAACTTCGTCTGCAGTGGTGGGGTTGAAAGAGGGAAATAATGATTGTGCCTGTGGGTATGAAGTGTAAAGCGTGGAGGGTGTCGGCACAGTAGAGATCTCAGCGTGAATAGTATCAATCTTCTATTTGAAGTGATTGGCAATCTCATGTGCAGTGAGTGAGTTGGCGGGTGGAGGCGGTGGAGGACGAAGTAGAGAGTTGAAGGTGGAGAAGAGTTGACGGGGACAGGATGATAAGTTGCTAATGAGAGTGGTAAAATAGGTCTGCTTGGCAGAGAGGAGGCTGGAATTGTATTTTTGGAGGGCAGATTTATATTGGTTGAAATCTCTCTGGGACTTAGTCTTACGCCACAGGCGCTCCAGAGCATGACTATGTTTTTTCAGACTTCTAGTATCATCTATTTGCCAATGTTGAAGGGGTCTGGGCTTGATTCTGTGTGTAGTGAGGGGGGCAAGTGAGTTCAGTGAGGCTAGAAGTGAAGCGTTGTACACAGAAGTGGCTAGGTTGGTGCAGGATAGGGGTGAGATTTTGTCGTAGAGGTTGTTGATAGCAGAGTAGAGAAGGGTTGAGATGATGTAGGTTTCTGCGGGTAACTTTAAGGTGGTTGGAGGGAGAGGAGGTGAAGGAAAGGGAGAGAGTGTAACTAATAAGGTGGTGATCAGAGAGAGGCAGTGGATAGTTAGAGAGGTTGCATGGAGTTCAAAGGTGAGAGAACACAAGGTCAAGGGTATTGCCTTTTGAGTGAGTTGGAGCATGTATCCACTGCTTCAGGTCAAAGGAGGATGTTAGGCTAAGAAGTTTGGAAGTGGAAGGAGTGTTAGTAGTAATAGGGATGTTGAAGTCCCCGAGAATGATAGTGGGGATTTCAGAAGAAAGAAAGTAGGGTAGCCAGGCAGAGAAGTCTTCAAGAAAGGTTGATACTGGTCCAGGGTGCCTGTAGATCACAGCTATCCTTACAGAAATTGGAGTGAAAAGAAGAATACAGTGTGCTCCGAAAGAGGAGAGTGACAGAGAGGGAGGTGGCTGAAGTACCTGAAAGGTGCTATGTGGGACTAGAAGGATTCCGACACCTCCTCCCTTATGTCCGCTGGATCTGGGGGAGTGAGTCCAGAGAAGACCACCATGGGATAGGGCAGCAGAAGAAGCAGTGTTGGATTTGTGGAGGCAGGTTTCGGTAATTGCGAGTAGGTTAAATGAGTTGGCATTAAAGAGGTCATGGAGAGAGGTGAGCTTGTTGCAGACAGAGCGGGAGTTCCAAAGGGCACAAGAGAAAGGGAGTCTGGTTTTGGGAAGAATAGAAATGGGAACTAAATTGTGTTGATTGTGGCTGCTGCCAGAGGGTGCAGGGTGATGGGTGCATGGGGTACAGTTAAATGATCGAGGCCCAGGGTTTGGGGATATATCTCCAGAGGTTAGGAGGAGCAAGAGGGTGAGGGAGGTAATATGGGAGTGGGATTTATATGAAGGGACATGCCCCAGGGTCTTAGAGATTTTTAGTGTATGGGGATTTAGAATTAGCAGGAGTTGGTGGGTGCAGTAATAAGGACAGGACAGGAGTGAGGGTGATATATATAAGCTGTGGGGAGGAGAAGAGGGATGAAGGAGAGATAGTTTTAGGATGGAGGACAGAGTTGTCAAAAGCAGTGGTAGAGAAAGCATGTTATAAGGAAAAAGAGCTAAAGTAGTAAACAAGTTCACCTGATGTCTGTGTGCTGTTTTTCAAAGTGTTTATCTTATGTCCTTTCGCTTTGTGCCTTTGCTGAAGTGCATTTCACTTATAGAAATCGCCACTTTGAGAAAGAGCGAAGTTGCAAATGTGTACCCCCTGCAAATGCTTCCCCCAAGAGAAGCTTATATATATATATACTGATAGGGGTAGGGTGTGGGTGGATTTCAATTAGCAATCAAGAGGTTATAAAGCTTGGCTGGTTAATAGGGCAAAATTCTTAAGTCACACATAGACTAGCAAGAGGGCCGTAATTTTGGGTAAGACAAGGGAGATAATAAAGCATTGTAATGTGGACAGGTCTACAGACAGTTAAGTAAAAATAACATACCAGCATTAGAGACACATAAGAAAAAAGATAGCAGTGTTTCAGTTTTTGGCTGGAGTTGCAGCAGTAGGAGCATACCAGAGTTAAGAGACATAGGAGACAGTTTTCACTAATGCCATTCTGGCTGGAGTTGCAGCAGTAGGAGCATACCTGTGGGAGGATAAAGATGATATTTTCAGATCAGACAGTCAGATGATGAGTGATAAGTGCAGAGTCAGAAGTGCATTTCACTTATAGAAATCGCCACTTTGAGAAAGAGCCAAGTTGCAAATGTGTACCCCCTCACGGAGTGTATGATGACAGGTAGTATGCTCAGGAGAGGAGTGCGGAGTGTATGATGACAGGTAGTATGTTCAGGAGAGGAGTGCGGAGTGTATAATGACAGGTAGTATGCTCAGGAGAGGAGTGCGAAGTGTATGATGACAGTTAGTATGTTCAGGAGAGGAGTGCGGAGTGTATGATGACAGGTAGTATTTTTAGGAGAAGAGTGTGGAGTGTATGATGACAGGTAGTATGTTTAGGAGAAGAGTGTGGAGTGTATGATGACAGGTAGTATGTTCAGGAGAGGAGTGCGAAGTGTATGATGACAGGTAGTATGCTCAGGAGAGAAGTGCGAAGTGTATGATGACAGGTAGTATGTTCAGGAGAGGAGTGCGAAGTGTATGATGACAGGTAGTATGCTCAGGAGAGAAGTGCGAAGTGTATGATGACAGGTAGTATGTTCAGGAGAGGAGTGCGGAGTGTATGATGACAGGTACTATGCTCAAGAGAAGAGTGCGAAGTGTATGATGACAGGTAGTATGTTCAGGAGAGGAGTGTGGAATGTATGATGACAGGTAGTATGTTCAGGAGAGGAGTGCGGAGTGTATGATGACAGGTAGTATGTACAGGAGAGGAGTACGGAGTGTATGATGACAGGTAGTATGTACAGGAGAGGAGTACGGAATGTATGATGACAGGTAGTATGTTCAGGAAAGGAGTGCAAAGTGTATGATGACAGGTAGTATGTTCAAGAGAGGAGTGCGGAGTATATAATATGACAGGTAGTATGTTCAGGAGAGGAGAGTGGATTGTATGATGACAGGTACTAATCTTCTTCAAATCCATTTCCAAACAGTAGAGCATTTTTAACAACAAGCACAAATGCAGAACAAGAATTTTATTCTTACACACAGGGGATTAAGCAAAGCATGCCTTCCTTAAGCTTCTGAAAAAACTAGTACTATTTATAGCACATCTGTATTCAAAATGTTCACCAAAATCTTGGCACAGGCTCTTCCAAGATGACACACAGAGCTCGTGGCACACATTAGGTTCTGCTTTTTACACATTAGGTTCAAGGACAAGGTTCAAGGGGTTCTATATGCTGGGCTTTCGTCAGCATGAGTAGTTAGCCTAGGTTCATACCTATGCAGTACGGGATACGCTGCAATTCCTGTGCATTTCCCACACCACACTACAATCACATTGCCCTTGCACTCTGTTGCGGGTGTCAATACAAAGTTAACGACACCTCAAAAGCAGGTCACAAACGTAGTGCATTTGCCTGCACCGGAATGCACCAGATAGCATGGTACTAAACAACAATGAATGGGCTCAAATTGCACTACACAGAATCGCATTTGAATTGCACAGGAATGCGGTGCGATTCCTGTGCGATTCACATGCTGTTCATAGTGTGAACCGGGGCTAAGCAGCATGTGACCGCTTTGTTTAATAATGAAAACAAAAAGGAAAAGAGATTTAATGACAGGATCGGTAAATCCCCTGCACTGCTTTATAACAAAAGCCATCCCAAACTACCTGTCTGCATAGCAGGTCCCCATTTAAAGAAGAAGCTTTATACTTACCTCTATGGGGGGCAGTGTATGAAACTATCGAGGACATCCTTAGGGTGTTTAGGAAATCGTGTTCCTTGCTGGGCTTTGTGATTCCTTCCACTGACCCCTACGTCACTACAGGACACAGTAAAAATGTAGGGGTCACCAGCATGGTCAACAATGCCCAGCAAGGGACTCACTATCTGGCATACCTGGAAGTGTTGGATTGCAAATTCCCTCAAAGTTCTTCAAGAATGTAAAATTCCAAAGCACTCAAGATAAGTATAAAGCTTCTTCTTTTATAGGGGACTGCTGCTGTATGTTCTTACACCTCATTTTTTACATCTTTTTTTTATCAATGAAATAAAAAAATTAATCAATCAAAAATAAAGGCATTGGAATCGATAGGGAATAAGTACAGCGCTGCTCCGATGGTGTTATAAAGATGGTTACACAATAAGCAGCTAACACACCTCTAAGACACAGGTAGAAGTAAATTAACAAAAAATATATATAGTGTAGCGCTGTGTGTGTAAAGGGTATAAAAACAGTGGGCTAGGCTCGAGCCATCTCTTAATGGCCAGCAAATAGACAGAAAATACTTCAAAATTAAATAAAAGTGACTCAATACAATCAAAAGTGCACTATATGTTATAAAATGACATGTAAATTATAATAATTACAACAAACCAGTGATTAATGGTGAACAAGAACAAATTATATATAGATAAAAGTTCAGCCAAAAGAGTCCATAAATATTAGAAAATGTGTTCCTGATAAAAATCAAAAACCACCACCGAAAGGTCTCTGAGGGTCAACTGGTGAAAACAACGATGGAAAGCTTCTGGTAGATGAAAAGGTAGAGCACCAAAATGAAATGAGACGTCTAAATATAAGACAGGACCATCACCAGAGTATCTGAGGAGGCTTACCGGAAGCAGGGGACTTGAAAAGACATACGTCTTACAAGTCTCAGTATCAGCAGCACCTCCTCTTTGCAAAGAGGAGGTGCTGCTGATTTGCCGGCTGTGCAAGGATTTTCCTTTCCCCCCCATTTGAAGTTGTGGACACCCGATGATCCATCTTGCCAGCCCTGGCGGCTCATTAAGCTTTCTGAGACTTGTAAGACGTA
This sequence comes from Aquarana catesbeiana, assembly GCF_042186555.1. Classification (NCBI taxonomy): domain Eukaryota; kingdom Metazoa; phylum Chordata; class Amphibia; order Anura; family Ranidae; genus Aquarana; species Aquarana catesbeiana. Next base: position 200,511,088 of record NC_133331.1, read on the forward strand.
TGTCTTTTCAAGTCCCCTGCTTCCGGTAAGCCTCCTCAGATACTCTGGTGATGGTCCTGTCTTATATTTAGACGTCTCATTTCATTTTGGTGCTCTACCTTTTCATCTACCAGAAGCTTTCCATCATTGTTTTCACCAGTTGACCCTCAGAGACCTTTCGGTGGTGGTTTTTGATTTTTATCAGGAACACATTTTCTAATATTTATGGACTCTTTTGGCTGAACTTTTATCTATATATAATTTGTTCTTGTTCACCATTAATCACTGGTTTGTTGTAATTATTATAATTTACATGTCATTTTATAACATATAGTGCACTTTTGATTGTATTGAGTCACTTTTATTTAATTTTGAAGTATTTTCTGTCTATTTGCTGGCCATTAAGAGATGGCTCGAGCCTAGCCCACTGTTTTTATACCCTTTACCATTTACACACACAGCGCTACACTATATATATTTTTTAAAAATAAAGGCATTGAAAGGGTTGAGAAACTGTAACATTAAAGTCCTTTCCAGTTCTAACTCTTGATTCTCGTATTGATTGGTATTGAAGGTATAGCGTCTACAAACTATGGGATATATTTATAGAATTTTTTTTTTCACTACACCGCTCCAATTGCTATTAAAAAAGAGTAGACCATTGGTTAAAGAGCCACCTCTGCCCTTTTACCTGGGGGCTGCGCCGCCCCCCTGAAAAAATGCCACCGAAAGCAAACGTTTTGTTTGCCTTGCGGTTGACATGCCCTTGCAGTGAAGCTCAACAGGAAATTTGTTTCTGGGTGTATTTATGACAGCTCAGCGGGTATTTTTCTGTTTTTATAGGCACTTTACACTTCTCTAATGCTTTCAGTGACTCACAATTAAACATACTGCATGTTAATGCACATTACATGCGTTAGCAAAATGTGTTGCCAATGCAAAAATTCTTTCTGGTTCAGTGGGGCTCTTTTTGGTTGCTTTTGGCCCACTAGGCCAAAATAACTCATCTTATATACTTCCTCTTGTTATACTTCTGTATGTGAAATATTCTGATACACCATATCTTGTTAGATTGGTTCAGAATTTTCCTTTTATATGGATAATGAAAATGTAAGATGACTCAGAAAACTCCAATTCAGCCAAAGTCCACCCATGCAACTTGTTCAAATGTATGTAAAAAGAAGAAGAAACTATTGCTTGCACAGCTAATGTCACCATATCTTTCTACAGGCTCACAGCACCACCTAGTGTTCTCTATATGTAATAGACTGCAATAAGTGTAAGAAATAACAAAATGTAAATATCTCCATATTGGCTAATGTGGCTATATATACAGTGGATATAAAAAGTCTACACACCCCTGTTAAAATGTCAGGTTTCTGTGATGTAAAAAAATGAGACAAAGAAAAAATAATTTCAGAACTTTTTCCACCTTTAACCACTTCAGCCCCGGACCATTTGGCTGGCAAAAGACCAGAGCACTTTTTGCGATTCGGCACTGCTTTAACTGACAATTGCGCGGTCATGCGACGTGATTCCCAAACAAAATTGACGTCCTTTTTCCCCCACAAATAGAGCTTTCTTTTGGTGGTATTTGATCACCTCTGCGGTTTTTATTTTTTGCGCTATAAACAAAAAAATACCGACAATTTTGCAAAAAACGCATTATTTTTTACTTTTTGCCATAATAAATATTCCCAAAAAATATCTAAAAAAACTTTTCTGGTAAAAAAAATCGCAATAAGCGTTTATTGATTGGTTTGCGCAAACGTTAAAGCGTCTACAAAATAGGGGATAGTTTTATGGAATTTTTATTAATATTTTTTTTTTTTTTTACTAATCGATCAGCGATTTTTATCACGACTGCGGCATTATGGCGGACAGATCGGACACTTTTGGTGCTATTTTGGGACCATTCACATTTATACAGTGATCAGTGCGATTAAAAATGCATTGATTACTGTGTAAATGTGACTGGCAGTGAAGGGGTTAACCACTAGGGGGCGCTGTAGGGGTTAAGTGTGTCCTAGGGAGTGATTCTAACTGTGGGGGGGAGGGGCTGTGTGTGACACGACACTGGTCTCCGCTCCCGATTACAGGGAGCTGTGATCAGTGTCAGTTTCACTAGGCAGAACAGGGAAATGGTTGTTTACATCAGCATTTCCCCGTTCTTCCTCTCCGTGAGACAAGCGTTCGTCCCGTGGACTCGATGTCCGCGGGGATACCCACAATCGTCTCACAGAGAGGAACTCACGGAGCTCGCAGCGGGCACTCGCGCTCCCACAAACCACTTCTTAAAGGGCAGCATACAGGTACGTTAATATGCCTGTACGTGCCCTTCTGCAGACGCATATCGGCGTGAGCCGGTTGACCACCGGTTAATGTGACCTTTAAACTGTACAACTCAATTAAAAATTAAACTGAAATCTTTTAACGGGAGGTAGTAAAAATAAAAAACTAAACCAATGTGGTTGCATTAGTGTGCACACCCTTTTATAACTGGGGATGTAGCTGTGTTCAGAATTAAGCAATCACATTCACAACTCATGTAAATAGGAGTCAGTACACACCTCCCATCATTTAAAGTGCCCCTGATTAACCCCAAATAAAGTTCAGCTGTTCTAGTAGGTCTTTCCTGACCTTTTCTTAGTCGTGGCAAAAGCCATGGTCCACAGAGAACTTCAAAAGCATTATCATTGTTAAAAGGTATCACTCAGGAAAAGGGTACAAAAGAATTTCCAAGGCATTAGATATACCACAGAACACAGTGAAGACAGTTATCATCAAGGGGCGAAAATATGGCACAACAGTGACATTACCAAGAACTGGACGTCCCTCCAAAATTGACGAAAATACGAGAAGAAAACTGGTCAGGGAGGCTGCCAAGAGGCCTACAGCAACATTAAAGGAGCTGCAGGAATATCTGGCAAGTACTGGCTGTGTGGTAAATGTGACAACAATCTCCCGTATTCTTCATATGTCTGGGTTATGGGGCAGAGTGGCAAGACGGAAGCCTTTTCTCATGAAGAAAAACATCCAAACCCGTCTAAATTTTGCAAAAAACGTATCTGAAGTCTCCCAAAAGCATATGGGAAAATGTGTTATGGTCTGATGAAACCAAGGTTGTACTTTTTGGCCATAATTCCCAAAGATATGTTTGGTGCAAAAACAACCCTAAACATCACCAAAAGAACACCATACCCAAGTGAAGCATGGTGGTGGCAGCATCATGCTTTTGGGCTGTTTTTCTTTAGCTGGAACAGGAGTCTTAGTCAATGTAGAGGGAATTATGAACAGTTCCAAATACCAGTCAATATTGGCACAAAACCATCAGGCTTCTGCTAGAAAGCTGAACATGAAGAGGAACTTAATCTTTCAGCATGACAAGGACCCAAAGCATACATCCAAATCAACAAAGGAATGGCTTCACCAGAAGAAGATTAAAGCCCAGCCAGAACCCAGACCTTAAACCCATTAAAAATCTGAAGAGGGCTGAGCACAGGAGATGCCCTCGCAATCTGACAGATTTGGGATGTTTTTGCAAAGAAGAGTGGGCAACTATTACCAAGTCAAGATGTGCCATGCTGATAGACTCATACCCAAAAAGACTCAGTGCTGTAATAAAATCAAAAGGTGCTTCAACAAAGTATACGTTTAAGGGTGTGCACACTAAGGCAACCACATTATTTTATTTTTTTATTTTTACTTCCCTCCACCTAAAAGGTGGAAAAAGTTATGAAATGATTTATCTTTATATATATATATATATATATATACACAGTATATCGCGTTTACAAACTGGTATATATTTAAAATATGATCAGTCCTGATGTACTAATTTCTTAAAATGCTAGGACAGTACAAATACCCCCAAATGACCCCTTTTTGGAAAGTAGACAGTCCAATGTATTTAGTAAGATGCATGGATTTTCAAGGATCTTAAATTATGCATAAATTATGCATCTAATTTCCTGACTTCCTATCACACCTCTTGAGGCAATGAAGTGCCAGGACAGAAGAAAGAAACACCCACAAAATGACCACATTGCGGAAACCAGACACCCGAAGTATTCTATGAGAGGCATAGTGTGTCTTTTTCAAGATTTTGTTTTACTGCCACACATTTTTTGAAAATGTGGAAAGAAAATGAAAAAGTATTCTTTTTTTATATAAAGTTGTCAATTTAATAAGATATTTTTCACCCACACCATGGGCATACTTCGAATTACAATACAAAACACATTCTGTAAAAGCAATCAGTAACACTGTTCAAAGGCTTAATTCATGAAACCTTTGTTTACTACAGCGATTCTATGATTGGTCACAGCTATCACATGCTACAGGACTGATGTGATTGGCCCTGGTACCATGTGATCATTGTGACCAATCACCAAGATCTCACAGTAGTAAACAATTGTATCATGAATCGCAGCCTTGTTTACTACTGTAACTGTGATTGGTCACAGCAATCACATGGAACCAGGGCCGATTACAGTGGCCAGGTACAACAATTAGTGATCTGCTTTGTCCAGTGGACACAGCAATCAAAGATTGCACAGCTGCACTCCCCGGGGTGCATAGTAATTTATTCTCACCATTAGAATGCTTTAACACATCTAAACGCATCTAGCATTGTGCTCATTATGCATTATTCGCCCAAACACTCCTCTTTTCAACACACAAGTGATGGGGGTTTTAAGGCCAACATATAGGGGCATTTAGAGGCAGAAAAAGTAATGTAAAATGCCTGTAAAAGTGAAGTTTTTCATGTCCTGTTGTGTGCATGAAGCCTAAAAATGACACAACACATATCTCCCCTACCAGTGAAAGCAAGAAGATACTTTTGGATTTTGATTCAACTGGCATGTGCTAATAGTGCTTTAAAATGTGTATTTTGTCAAACATCTAAGCTTGGTTAGTAATTTTTTTCAAAAATTATAAGCTACTTAATATGTCTTCTTTCTACTTCTATCCCATGCAATGCTCTAATAAGTATTATATTTCTTAAAGTGCCCACCCCCCCAGAACAAAATACCAATAATATATAATACATGAATAAGTCCACTTACCTATGTTTACACTGCCTTTCCTTCTTGTCTATCCCCTTTCAGGCTGCCTCTGTGCAGCCAAAGTCCTTGCTCCCGCACCACCATTATAAAAATGTATGTCACCCATCACATGTACGAGATGGAACACATGACAACATGCGCCTCATTTCGTTGTACCATTTATGAAAGTTGCTTTTTAAAAGCTTATTTTACCTGTGAGTCCATTTTTAGACATCTGTACAGTAGTGGTGAGTTTCATTTCATATTGGTTTTCTCATGTGTATTGGTCATGTAACATCTGACAATAATGATTTCATAATGATTCCATGAGTGGGCCTGTCACTTGTCATCAGATATTACTTTGTCTTTATTTCTATGTGTGTACATGTTTGTAGTTATGTATGCAGATATAGCTATATGTACACGTGTATATACAGTATATCACAAAAGAGTACACCCCTCACATTTTTGTAAATATTTTATTATATCTTTTCATGTGACAACACTGAAGAAATTACACTTTGCTACAATGTAAAGTAGTGAGTATACAGCTTGTATAACAGTGTAAATTTGCTTTCCCCTCAAAATAACTCAACACACAGCCATTAATATATAAACCGCTGGCAACAAAAGTGAGTACACCCCTAAGTGAAATACCAATAGTATATAGCCTGGTAGAGTACGCTTTGACTTGAAAAGGTGGACTCTTACTCCTAAATCATAAGTCTGAATTATAACTTGCCGAATCCACTTAGAGACAGTGGATTTCGATGCTGCCTGTCCTTTCTTAGGACCCTCTGAAAGGGTACAAATAAGACATCAGTCTTCCGAATCTGAGCAGTTGTCTTTAAATAGACTTTGACCGCTCTCACTACATCAAGACAATGTAATGACTTCTCTTCCCAGGAACATGGTTTTGGAAAAAACGATGGCAGGACAATATCTTGGTTCAGGTGGAAACCTGAGACCACTTTTGGCAAAAAATCTGGACGAGGGCGCAACACCACTGTGTCTTCATGAATAATCAAATATGGCTCTTTACAAGAAAGAGCAGCCAATTCCAAAACCCTCCTTGCTGAGGATATAGCAACCAAGAACACTAACTTCCTTGTCAGAAGGACTAAGGGAATATGCTGTATCGGTTCAAATGGCTGTTTTTGTAACACTGACAAAACTAAGTTTAAGTCCCAAGGGTTCAGTGGCGATCTAACTGGCGGATTAATCCGTATCACCCCTTGCATAAAACCCCGGACTAAAGAATGTGTAGCAAGTGGTCTTTGAAATAAGACCGATAAAGCTGAGACTTGGCCCTTAATAGTACTCAAGGCCAACTTCATCTCTACCCCTAATTGTAGAAAGGCAAGAATTCTGCCTATGATATACCTCCGAGGGTGCCAACCCTTGGCTTCACACCAGGAAACATAATAGTGACATATAGGGACATGCAGATATGCATCCCTGAAGTCGATAGACGCCAGAAGTTCTCCTTCTCCTTCTTGTAGGGTAGAAACTACTGACCTGATCGACTCCATGCGAAAGGAACTTCAGGAACTGATTTCGATTTTTTAGATCTAGAATGGGTCTGACATCTCCATTCAGTTTTGGTACCGTAAAGAGGTTTGATTAAAACCCCAAACCTTGCTCTTCGGTGGGGATTTGTATGATCACCCCCTGAGCCAGTAATCGGTCTAATGCCTGAAACAGAGATTACCTTTTCCCTGGATCTTTCGGAACGTTTGATCTCAGAAAATGAGACGGCGGAAACTCCAGAAATTCTAGTTTGTATCCTAGAGACACTGTGGAGATTACCCATCTATCCTGAGTTTCCTCTCGCCAGACTTCTAAGTCTTCGCCCAACTCTGGGGGGGGGGCGCCTCTTCAAAATGAGGCTTTAGAATTCTGCTTTGCAGATTTCCGGCCCCAGGTCTTCTTCTGTGCCTGAGCCTGACCCTGAGGTTTTCCTCTAAAATCTGACGGTGGAGGCCATCGCCACTGCCTAGAGGCGGATCCCCCTGGCGCAGGGGAAAGAGTCAGTTTAAATGAAGGACGTTTATACTTTCATTTGATTGGCAGAAGAGTACTCTTCCCACTAGAAATCATTTGGATGTATTTGACCAAATCATCCCCAAATAGTCAATCCCCATGAAAAGGGAATTTAGTCAGAAGACTTTTTGCAAGGTGCTTCGGCTGACCAATATTTTTAACCACAGGATCCTACGCGTGTACTAGCACAAGCGCAAGGCGGGACACCTGGTGAATAGAGTCTTTCATGGCGTCTATGGGAATACATAATGCCTTTGGTAGTTCGGCCAAATCACGGGCCTGTTGTGCAGAGACCTCCTTAAGGGCCTGTCTAAACTTGTCCTTTAGGGACTGACAGATGCCTATTGCAGCGACTGCAGGCTGAGTAACGGCCCCTGCCAAGGAAAAAGAGGTTTTTAACAGGAATTCCAACCTTTTATCTGTTGGATCTATAAGCATTTGTGCATTGTCTACTGGGCAAGTTAGACTTTTATTCACACTGGAAATCGCAGCGTCAACTGCTGGTACATTCCATTTTTTGGTGAATTTTTCCTCCATGGGATAGAGAGCTGAGAATCTCTTTGGAGGGGGAAGTGCTTATCCGGGTGATTCCATTCAGCATAAATATGTTTTTCTAGTAATGCAGGTAGGAAAGGCATGAAAAGGCTGTGAAGGTTTTAAGGAACCTAAAGAAGAAACAGAACTTTCAGCTGACTCCGTTAAGGGTAGCTTGAAAGAGGAATGAACCATCTCCGTAAGAGATTGTACCAGCAATTTCTCAGATTGCGATGCTGAAAAAGGTCCATCCACTGTTGTCTCCTGCAAAGAGGAGTAATCGGTTTGCTTTTCCTCCTGATTGCCTGAGGGTAATATCTCATCCTGTACCCAGTACTGTTCCCTTGGTAGGGGGTCTGAGATGGGGGATCTAACACGCTTCCTATCCCTTTGGATGGAGGATGCGATTAAAGCTGCTAATCTTCCTTCTAGGCCCTGCAGGGCGGAGGAAAATGCATCTTCAGTCACGTATGCAGGTGCTGAGATGTGAGAAGCAGCTGCACCACCAATTGGTTCCAAAGACTCACCCTGGCTTGCCACAATTGGTATTTCAGGAGAGGATGGCAGGGTGGAGGCACGGCTGGAGTTCCCAGCATCTGGGGGTGGAATTTTTTATACCTTTTTTGTGGTGTCTTTTTTGGAAGTCGTAGTGCTAAGCACAAAAGCAGAGGCACTAAGTAAATGCACTATTTGCTGAGCAATAGTCTAGCAATACAATGCCGCTATATAAAGTTCAGCTTGGTGCTGAGTAACAATGTATTTCCTGTACTGGAAATGCCTGCATACATCCCTTACGTACCCCAGCGCTCCTGTGAACTGTGTGTCAGACTTCCACCTCTTCAGTTTGTATCTGATAGAGCTCTTTTTTAATGAAGCGTCTGTTTTTAAAAGCCTCAGGTGCGAGCTCTGCTCGCGTCCCCAGCGCCTGCGCCGTGTGCTCCACGTGGATGCTACGTCCCTTACATGGCGCAAGTGGAAGACTACATGAATACACATTTGGTTCGCTCACCAGTATAATCTTGATTTTATTGTTAATTGACCTTTCTATATGATTGTAGTAGATTTTTCTTGATATGTATATTCCTGTATATTTGTACCAATAAAATTGCTTTTTATTTTTACTCCGTTGCCTTCAAAGTCCCACCATTTCTTGAGGGGTTATTTCCTTTTCTCCTTACGTCAGGGATGGCGGCAACTCTTGTGACATAATTGGATGGTACCCCCTTTTTTGATCTTACATGGCGCAACGCCTAAGCCATGCCCCCCGCCACTAACCAGCCCCTCTCCTCTGTTTTAAATTGACACCAGTCTGCGCGCGCGTGGACGGCATTCAGGTCTGTGCAGACCCATAAGAGAGGAGGCTCTGTCCTCATATGTATGAACAGGGCTGGGGAATAAACTTTATGGCCATGTGGGGGATATTTCAGCCGTTTAGGCATGCAAAAGATTGTAGGAAAAAATACACACAGGGAAGCCGGGGGGGGGGGGGGGGGGAGAGTACCAACCACTGTTTGTACCCCCCAACCCCATTAGTTCCCTCAGGGGGGAGAAGAACATGTGCCTTGACCTGAAAAGGTGCTGCAAACTTTGTTCCTGATTAAAAAATCCCCCCTGCTGCTGCTGAGACCACACACCTGCTGTTTTAGCTGGACACTGAGCTGACTGAGAAGCAACGTATCAAGGTATGTGCATTTACTCCCTCTAGTGGAGCTTTAAAGGCATGACAACATTTTACTCATGGAAGAAACAACCATAGGTGAACTTTTTACAGTTCCTAGGCTTCTTCCCTTACCTTATCCTCGCTGCAGTATACTGCTGTAACAGACAGATCCAAACTTCACCCATCATGGCGGGCTGTGTTTAGCAAACCTTTGAGCTGGACATTTTATAGATAGGCAACGCCTATCCTCATATTATTAATTTGGAACCACTAATCAATAACTACTGCAGTAGGGAACAGACACAAAAGATACGCTCAGCATCTTTCCAAATAACTGTTCTGCTTTATTATGACGCAATTGAAGGTTTTTATACACATGATTACGTAGGTATCACATCAATATTACAATTGTACGTTTATGGTAACAAGGGGCGTTACATAGGCAGGCTAATTCTAATCAGAACTTGAAAGAATGCAAAGTACTGAAAACATTATTAGTGACGTGTGCACAGCGAGGGCAGTGTGCAATTCATACAAAGTAGAATACAATTATATACAGAACTTACAAATTTCCATTACACCTTCAAGGACCGGGTCCCATTTATAGGGGTTCCACTCCCTTGGACCTGTATTAGCACCCCACCAGGAAAAACTATAAGTAATGTAGCATGACCAAAGCCCTGGGTCCCGGGGTCCAGCCCTGCAAAGAGAGGCGTTACAAGCAAAACCTTGTGCTTCGTATACAAGGCCCGGGTACCATCCACCTTGGCCTCAGTGGCACTTTGGACGGATCCGTTCTATAGAGGCTGTTTAAATCCAGCAAGGATCCCTCCTGGAGCTTCTCAGAGCACATCTTCACTCGTGACCAACACCTTAGACACTGGCGAAAAAACTGAGGTACTGGAGGGGTTATATAGGGAGTGAGCTTCCTATATTGGGTATACCAGTGTCCATCACCTGAAGGTGACTATATAGCCACATAGTGATTACTATGGTGCTCTGTGTCCCATGATGTATGATAAAGAAAGTTAAATTTTGGTCGCATCTGACCGGAGCACATTCTTCCACATGTTTGCTGTGTCCAATACATGGCTTCTCGCAAACTGCAAACGGGACTTCTTATGGCTTTCTTTCAACAATGGCTTTCTTCTTGCCACTCTTCCATAAAGGCCAGATTTGTGGAGTGCATGACTAAAAGTTGTCCTGTGGACAGATCCTCATACCTGAGCTGTGGATCTCTGCAGCGCCTCCAGAGTTACCATGGGCCTCTTGGCTGCTTCTCTGATTAATGCTCTCCTTGCCCGGCCTGTCAGTTTAGGTGGACAGCCATGTCTTGGTAGGTTTGCAGTTGTGCCATACTCTTTCCATTTTTGAATGATGGATTGAACAGTGCTCCATGAGATATTCAAAGCTTGGGATATTTTTTTAAAACCTAACCCTGCTTTAAACTTTTCCACAACTTTATCCCTGACCTGTCTGGTGTGTTCCTTGGTTTTCATGATGCTGTTTGTTCACTAAGGTTCTCTAACAAACCTCTGAGGGTCTCACAGAACAGCTGTATTTATACTGAAAATTGATTACACACAGATAGACTATTTACTAATTAGGTGACTTCTGAAGACAATTGGTTCCACTAGATTTTAGTTAGGGGTATCAGAGTAAAGGGAGCTGAATACAAATGCACGCCACACTTTTCAGATATTTATTTGTAATAAAAAATTGAAAACCATTTATCATTTTCCTTCCGTTTCACAATTATGGGGCACTTTGTGTTGGTCTATCACATAAAGTCCCAATAAAATACGTTTTTGGCTGTTACATGACAAAATGTGGAAAATTTCAAGAGGTATGAATACTGCTCAGGGTAATGTGATGAAAACGAAATTCAAAGAGAAGGGTTACCCAGTTGACTTGATTGAGGAAGCGTTTATCTCTCAAATGGACTTGCTCCTTAAAATTACAACTGACAAGGTGAAGCAATCTGAGAACACGGCCAGATTTGTAACCACATATAACGACAAGTACAAGTCTATCTGCTTATTTGCCTTTCCGCAAATTACTTTTAGGAAAAAAATCGCACAGCAAAGAACATTCTAGCTCCCAGTAAAATGGCAACCCTGAACAAGAAACCTTTGTTCGATATAAGATCGTACTTTGACCATAAGATAGGCGTCTTTCAATGTCATAAGCTAGGTTGCCTGACTTGCCAGTTCATAACGGAAGGTAGTACAAATATTATGACAAACAATGGTAAAAACTTTCAGATTAAAAAATTCATTACTTGTTCAACTGAATTTGTGATTTATGTTCTACGTTGTTTGTGCAAGATGTTATATGTCGGACGGACTATACGTACTTTAAGAACAAGAACTGGTGAACACCGGAGGCTTATACACAAAGTGTGTGATAAACATAGCGTCCCATGTCATTTTGAAAAAAAAACATAAAAAGGATATTAAATGCCTCAAGGTTTTTACCATCGAGGCTATTCTGATGGGCACACTCACGGCCAATGAGAGATTTTCTCTCCTTTGCAGGAGAGAATTTTTTAGATTTTTATGATGGGGTCGCTTTCGCCCCATGGCTTAAAGTAAGCCAATTTGGATAGGGTCCGATTGACCTACCAGCGTGTCTTTAGAGTATGGGAGGGAACCATAGTATCTGGAGGAAACCCACACAGGCACAGGGGGAACATGCAAACTCCAGGCGGATGGTGTCATGGTCGGGATTCGAACCGGCAACCCTTTTTGCTGCTGGGTGAGGGTGCTAACCACTTCACCACTGTGCTGCCCATATGACTATTACATGCATTCATTTGTGTATGGGTCATGGGTATTTATTTTTTCCCTTTATCATGTTATTATTGTTTCTGCATAGGAACCATTGTTTTTGATTGTTTGTTTTCTTTTCATATATATGACAATCACCTTTATTGCTCCACAACAATAGATAGTTGCTAATTTATGGCCTTTTATGTCTATTCTGATGTTTATGAATTGTACCACTCATATGGAGCTTTTTATAGCCTACCCCTTCCTCAGGCTTGTAATTGGCGCCCTCTCTCTATATCTAGCTTCTGTTGCCGTCCTGGCCGTGACTTTGACAAAGCGCATGTGCGCGAAACATGTAAGTCACGGCAACAGAACAGTGGACGCCTACACAACTGACTTCAGGACACCTTTCCCCTTCATCTCCGGCACAGCAGTGACGTCACAGAAGGCGCATAGGCACGCTGAGAATATCGACCATGCTCGGCTTGGTTGTTCCCTATGGGGCCGTTTACATCACACAGGTTGTCTTTGTATCCATCCTGCTGACCACCATCCACCTGGAGCTGGCAGGCTTTGCCAGCTCCCGGTACGCTTCCCCTCTGGGAACTGAATTATCTCCCCTCCATTTCCTTGGATGGTGATTGATGTTCACACCATCTAATCGTTTCCCCCTTGACTGTTCAACCATTTAACTTTATGGAATAAATAGCACTGTTTATCTATACAGTACTACATTGGAATTTATTTGATCATTCTTTCAGAGCACTGCATTTTGTGTTTTTTTCTTTGACTGTTGCATCTCTTTCCATGCTGTGCTGGCTGCACTGGGTCTTATCCACTAACATATAGTTACATACTAGGTGAGGTTGAAAAAAGACACAAGTCCAACCTATGTGTGTGATTATATGTCAGTATTACATTGTATATCCCTGTATGTTACAGTCATTCGGGTGCTTATCTAATAGTTTCTTGAAACTATCGATGCTCCCCGCTGAAACCACCGCATGTGGAAGGGAATTCCACATCCTTGCTGCTCTTACAGTAAAGAACCCTCTACGTAGTTTAAGGTTAAACCTCTTTTCTTCTAATTGTAATGAGTGGCCACGAGTCTTGTTAAACTCCCTTCTGCAGAAAAGTTTTATCCCTATTGTGAGGTCACCAGTACGGTATTTATATATGTTTATATATGTTCAGTGCTTGTAACTTTTCCTCATAACTAATATCCTCCAGACCCTTTATTAGCTTTGTTGCCCTTCTTTGTACTCTATCCATTTCCAGTACATCCTTCCTGAGGACCGGTGCCCAGAACTTGACAGCATATTTTAGGTGCGGCCGGACCAGAGTCTTGTAGAGTGGGAGAATTATCAGGTTTTATCTCTGGAGTTGATCCCCTTTTTAATGCGTGCCAATATTCTGCTTCCTTTGTTAGCAGCAGCTTGGCATTGCATGCCATTGCTGAGCCTATCATCTACTAGGACCCCCAGGTCCTTTTCCATCCTTGATTCCCCCAGAAGTTCTCCCCCAGTGTATAGATTGCATTCATATTTTTGCCACCCAAATCCATTATTTTACATTTTTCTACATTGAACCTCATTTGCCATGTACTGTAGTTGCCCACCCCATTAATTTGTTCAGATCTTTTTGTAAGGTTTCCACATCCTGCGGAGAAGTTATTGCCCTGCTTAGCTTAGTATCGTCCGCAAATACAGAGATTGAACTGTTTACCCCATCCTCCAGGTCGTTTGTGAACAAATTAAATAGAATAGGTCCCAGCACAGAACCCTAGGGGACCCCACTACCCACCCCTGACCATTCTGAGTACTCCCCATTTATCACCACCCTCTGAACTCGCCCTTGTAGCCAGGTTTCAATCCATGTACTCACCCTATGGTCCATGCCAACGGACCTTATTTTGTACAGTAAATGTTTATGGGGAACTGTGTCAAATGCTTTTGCAAAATCCAGATACACCACGTCCACGGGCCTTCCTTTATCTAGATGGCAACTCACCTCCTCATAGAAGGTTAATAGATTGGTTTGGCAAGAATGATTCTTCATGAATCCATGCGGATTACTGCTAATGATACCGTTCTCATTACTAAAATCTTGTATATAGTCCCTTATCATCCCCTCCAAGATTTTACATACTATTGATGTTAGGCTAACTGGTCTGTAATTCCCAGGGATGTATTTTGGGCCCTTTTTAAATATTGATGCTACATTGGCTTTTTTCCAATCAGCTGGTACCATTCCAGTCAGTAGACTGTCAGTAAAAATTAGGAACAATGGTCTGGCAATTACTTGACTGAGTTCCCCAAGTACCCTCGGGTGCAAGCCATCTGGTCCCGGTGATTTATTAATGTTAAGTTTCCCAAGTCTAATTTTAATTCTGTCCTCTTGTTAACCATGGAGGTGCTTCCTGTGATGTGTCATGAGGATAAACACTGCAGTTTTGGTTACTGAAGCCCCTCGATTCCCTCATGAAGACTGAGAAGAATAAATCCAATACCTTCACCATCCCCCCATCCTTTGTAACCAGATGTCCTTCCTCATTCTTTATGGGGCCAATATGGTCTGTCCTCCCTTTTTTACTGTTTACCATGTGTCTTTCGTGTTCTATCTTAGCCGTCCTTATTGCACTCTTACATTTCTTGTTGCATTCTTTATAAAGTCTGAATGCTGATGATGATCCCTCAACCTTGTATTTTTTTGAAGGCCTTCTTCTTTGCTTTTATATGCATTTTTACATTAGAGTTAAGCCATCAAGGACTTTTGTTCGCTCTTTTAAATTTATTACCCAATGGCATGCATTAGCTAATGCCCTTATTTAATATGCTCTTAACGCAAACCCGTCTCTCCTCCGTGTTCTTTGTTTCTAAGATTGTATCCCAATTTATGCCTTCTAGCAAGGCTCATAGTTTACGGAAGTTGGCTCTTTTGAAATTCAGTGTCTTTGTATTCCCCTTATGTTTTCTATCTGTGTGATTTATACTGAAGCCAATTGACCTGTGATCGCTGTTACCTAAATTGCCCCGTATTTCCACATCTGTGATCAGGTCTGTATTGTTGGTAATCAGTAGATCCAGTAAAGCTTTATTTCTAGTTGGGGCGTCTACAATCTGACCCATAAAATTGTCCTGCAAGACGTGTAGGAACTGGCGAGCCTTAGATGAATGCACGGTTCCCTCTGCCCAGTCTATGTCTGGATAGTTAAAATCCCCCGTTATGATAACACTTCCCATACTTGCTGCTAATCCAAATTGTGATAGGAGATCTGACTCCCCTCCCTCCCTCAGGTTAGGGGGCCTATAGCATACTCCCAGTATTATTTTCTCCTTAGCTTCATCCCTTTGGCGCTCTACCCATAAGGATTTCACCTCCTATCTAGCTCCCTTAGTGATGTCATCTCTCACACTCACTTGTACATTATTCTTGATATATAGGCATACCCCTCCCCCTTTTTTACCCTCTCTATCCTTGCGATAAAGGGTATACCCTTAAATGTTTGCCAGCCAATCATGAGAGCTGTTGAACCAGGTCTCTGAAATTCCCACAAAATACAAATCCTCCTCGTACAACAGTATCTCTAGTTCACCCATCTTGTCGGCCAGGGTTCTGGCATTGGTGAACATGCCACGTAGTTTAGACCAGTTACATATTATCCTCTTATTGGGTGTTCCAACATCTTATCTGATTACTCCTCATCAGAGCACTTTACTTGGCCCCTAGACTCGCAGCGCTCCAGGTGTTCTGTCTTTTTTTCTACATAAAGATTGCCTAGGCTATAAGAAGACTGCCAAGACCCTGAAACTGAGCTGCAGCACGGTGGCCAAGACCATACAGCGGTTTTGCAGTACATGTTCCATGGTCGACCAAAGAAGTTGAGTGTACGTGCTCAGCGTCATATGCAGAGGTTGTCTTTGGGAAATAGACGTGAGTGCTGCCAGCATTGCTGCAGAGGTTAAAGGGGTGGAGGGTCAGCCTGTCAGTGCTCAGACCATACGCCGCACACTGCAGCAAATTGGTCTGCATGGCTGTCATCCCAGAAGGAAGCCTCTTCTAAAGATGATGCACAAGAAAGACCGCAAATAGTTTGCTGAAGACAAGCAAACTAAGGACATGGATTACTGGAACCATGTCCTGTGCTCTGATGAGACCAAGAAAAAAAACTTATTTAGTTCAGATGGTGTCAAGCGTGTGTGGCAGTAACCAGGTGAGGAGTACAAAGACAAGTGTGTCTTGCCTACAGTCAAGCATGGTGCTGGGAGTGTCATGATCTGGGGCTGCATGAGTGCTATCGCCACTGGGGAGCTACAGTTCATTGAGGGAACCATGAATGCCACCATGTACTGTGACATACTGAAGCAGAGCATGATCCCCTCCCTTCAGAGACTGGGCCGCAGGGCAGTATTTCAACACGAGAATGACCACAAACACACCTCCAAGACAACCACTGACTTGCTAAAGAAGCTGAGAGTAAAGGTAATGGACTCACCAAGCATGTCTCCAGACCTGAACCCTATTAAGCATCTGTGGGGCATCCTCAAACGGAAAGTGGAGGAGTGCAAGGTGTTTAACATCCACCAGCTCTGTGATGTCATCATGGAGGAGTGGAAGAGGACTCCAGTGGCAACCTGTGAAGCTCTGGTGAACTCCATGCCCAAGAGGGTTAAGGCAGTGCTGGAAAATAATGGTGGCCAAACAAAATATTGACACTTTGGGCCCAATTTGGACATTTTCACTTAGTGGTGTACTCACTTTTGTTGCCAGTGGTTTAGACAATAATGGCTGTGTGTTGATTTATTGAGGGAACAGCAAATTTACACTGTTATACAAGCTGTACACTCACTACTTTACATTGTAGCAACGTGTAATTTCTTCAGTGTTGTCACACAAAAAGATATAATAAAATATTTATTGATAAAAATGTGAGGGGTGTACTCATTTTGTGAGACACTGTAGCTCATGCAAATCCCTATTTACTGTAATAAACTGAAACTCAACTAAAATAAATAAACACAAATCATAATATGTATTCATCCTGTTACAGTCTATTTTTCTAGCCCAAATAAGGCCCGAGTTGAGAGTCTGAATGTCTGGTGTCACACCCCAGGTAGTAGAGGTTCTGTGCCTTGAGGTACCAGCTCACTGTAAATGGATTACAAGTACCTAAAAAAGGCTACAGTATAGTTTGTTACAGCCATTATAATTGACACTCGTGTTTAATGACAGACAAAAGGTCCATACAATGTTATAAGCAGTAGATGTTCATTATGTGTTAGATACATGTATTAAAGCGAATGTGCAGAGAAAAAAAAAAAATTATCTGCATTTAACAGTGGTTCCAGCCAAAAAAAACAAAAAAAAAAAAAAACTGTCAGGCAATTGTATAATGTGCTAGTATGCATTGCATACTAGCACATTATGGAATACTGACCTTAGAACAAAGCCCTCCTGCTGTGCGCTGTCACCGTTGAGAGGGCTGACACCTTCCCCCAGTCTATCTTCCTGATTCTGGCAGTGTGATTGGCCAGAGTCGTGATGACGTCACTCCAGCGGTTCTGGAACGAAGCCCTGAAGTTCCAGCAAGGTATACAGGACCTTCAGAGCGCATGTCTGAGCGGTGATGTCACTGGCTGCATATGAGGTGAATAGCTCCCAAATGGTGCATTCATTTTATGTCAGTGGTTCTCAACTCCAGTCCTCAGGACCCACCAACAGGCCAGGTTTGCAAGATAGCTGAAATACATCACAGGTGATATCACTTGCTGCTCAGTGATTGCAGTTTTCTAGTCTGCAACTCCCCAAGGTAATACTTAAAATCTGGCCTGTTGGTGGGTCCCGAGGACTGGAGTTGAGAACCACTGTTTTATGTACAGGTAAGCCTTATTATAGGCTTATTTGTAGGTAAAAGTTACCATCGCTTTAAGGCTGGAAAAACACACCTTTGGGATTTTGTAATCGAAATTAATGGAAATACATGTCACAACATGCATGTAAAGACGCACATTGAGTTTCGATTAATTTCAATGGTAAACATTACAAGGAAAAAAAAAAAAAAAAGAAGCTGTGTTGTCAGCAGGCTGCTATACCTTTCCAATTCTGTAGGTTGTGTACATCAAACTCCCCCCTTCCCAGTAATATGGTCAAACAATGCACCATTTAGTGTCCAGGATATTTGGTAAACATAAGCTATAGATTGTACTATAATTTATCAGATATTTTTGTCTTGCAGACTCTAGATCAGTGGTTCTCAACTCCTGTCCCCAGGGCCCACTAACAGGCCAGGTTAGCAAGATAACTGAAATACATCACAGGTGATCTCATTTGCTGCTCAGTGATTGCAATATTCTAGTCTGCATCTCCCCAAGGTAATACTTAAAACCTGGCCTGTTAGTGGGTCCTGAGGACAGGAGTTGAGAACCACTGCTCTAGATGAAGATTATTCCAACCTACCTTTGAGAAACCAACATTTTATCAATACAGCTTTTCTTTAATGTGCACTTTGTGATACATAAAAGCATATTTTAATAAACCAAGAGCCTGTGTTCTGGTGTTTTGTAACAATATATTCTGTTCACCATTTTATTTTTTTAAATAATTTACATCATTTTATATTAGTAAAACTGATTACAATTAACAGTGAACATAAAGAGAGAAGTTTCCAAAAACTTGTGTCTTGTTTAAAAAAAAAAAAAAAATGTTAAATGTGCATCTGGTTTTGTGCTTCTCATTTCACGAGATACTGCCTAGGAAGGAATGATACATAGGCTGCACTTGGCACAAGATGAATAAATAGCCTCGGCCTTAGACTGTAAACTGATTTAATTGTACATCATATTTTAACATATCTGTAAAATTGATATAAATTTCCAGTACAATATAGGCACATCACTATTGTTTTTTCCTTCAACTTATTGGAACACGAAACTAAATATTTTTAGCATTACAAAGATTGGCTACAGCAGGACATGGGAGTTAATGTGTGTGCAAACAATGTACAACATACAAATAATGGATTGCTATTTTAGAAACTAACAGTATAAAACACATATTTAATAAAAAGATTTTTCCATTTCTTTATAGCTATTATTACAGGTTTGTCTGAAAACATATCAATCCTATTGTAAATAAAGAGGTGCAGTGTGTACAGAAACATTGCTATTATAATCCGCAAAAAAAAAGCATTACATGGTGACTTAAAAAGGATTTTGGTGACAAGAATACATTTTCCACTCAGGCTTTGTTGAATTCTAGGCCTAAAGCATTCTGGGACTAAACAGCTCTTTATTCTTGTCCATGCATTATAGTCACTGCCACTCTGATCATCAGAGCACAGGGAGAGTTATTCCTGAAGATGGAGCAGAAATTTGCATTCATTACTTAACCTATCCTAGAATCTGGACAACTTCTCTCCACTTTCATGGCCCACCATATCCACCTATTTTACAAATAGGACTTATAGGTCTTTTCAATTACCTGGGTATGGTTTTCCACTCTGCCTCTAATTAAACTTGACTGTCATTTATGTCTACACTAACCTGTTCCAGGCCAACACCTGACTGGCTGCTATGAAGCATAAAACTACCATTTTGTGCTCTAGTAAAGTGTATATATGTTTCAGTGACTTATAAATCATGCATTCATGCATTTGGGGCCTGGTAAATTGTTAACTGTTTTCAGATGTTGAACTAGAGTCAAAATTGTAAATATACTGTCTGCCACCTTTGTGCTGATTACTCCCCATGCCCTGTCATGTCTAACATCCTACACCAGGACAAGTCACCCCAATAGGGGACACAAATTGCAAAAGAAATACTGCCACAAAGGACACTGTCTGTCTGTCTCCACGGGTAGTGTTCCAGACTTGTTTTGTCTAACCCTAAAAAATAAAAAGGAAGTGAGGAGAAATCTCCCTAATTGCAGCCCTGGCAATAAAATGTAGGCAGAGCTTGTAACCCTTCCGCATTCTATTCACAAAAAAAGGAGGGAGCTGAGCTTTAGTCAACATCAACTTGTGAAGTACAAAATGATAAGCAAGCCTGAGTGTTGCCATAAGGATTGTCCCAGTTAGACATTTCCCAGACACAGAGGACTCTGTGATTTCATCCGAGAATAGGTTAGCAGCCTATGCACTACACTGTCAATGTTTTAAGGAGAGAGAACTGCACTGAAGAAAACTGGCTGTTTTATAGACACACACAGAGTAAAAAAACACATTATAATTAGCTGAACAATCTAATATAAAGAGATATGCTAGTAAAACATGTTCCAATGGTGGGGATTTACTAAAACTGGTGCACACAGAAATTGGTGCAGCTGTGCATAGTAACCAATCAGCTTCCAGGTTTTATTGTAAAAGCTTAATTGAAATTGACGTTAGAAGCCGATTGGTTACTATGCACAGCTGTACCAGATTCTGTTTGCACCAGTTTTAGTAAATCTCTGTGAATGTGTCCATTTAGAGGGATCTGACTATACACATAATTTCTCTACACGTCAAGACAAAAAGTGTAAGACATATTTGTTTTTATTCAATGAACTAGGGCAAAAAAAATAACTGTGCTGATTTACAAAGATCAGTAATCTACTGCAGTTAATTCTAAGCCATCTCTTTACCTGACTGCAGTAACCTGAAATCTAACCGACTGTTCTGGATTACAGCACATTGTAAATCATCACTGCTTCCGGCACTGATTTACTGAAGTAACACAATTGTGGAGGACAAGGTCATGGTTCAATAGTCAGATGTCAAAATGGTTCTTTTCATATATTATAGGGTACCCAACTCAAGGCATGTCCATGCTTCAGAAGAAAACGTGAAGGGGAAAAAAGCCAAGAAAACATTCAGGATGAAGGACACATGTTTAGTCACTGCCATTACAAAGCTTCAGTAGGATTTTCCTGTAATCTCCAGATGTGTCACCCTATAAAAGAGAAGGAAAGATGTACAAATTGTTTCTATGCAGATTATCTCAAAAATCCCTGCAGGATAAAGATATATACATACAAACACACCTTAAAAAAATCCCCTTTCTTGCCATACTATTAGACCAAGTATAGTAGAGAAAAATAATTATTTTCAACCCCAGGGATGACAGTTCCAAAATAATTATCATTAAACAAGATTCATAGAACAGACTCACAATGTAATTGAAGTTTTGGAACATGATATAATTTAAATATAAGGACTTATTCTGCATATGCCTTTATGAACTGTGCTTTACCATCAATTGTTATGCAGCTTCTGGATTAACAGAAAAGGATCTTTGCAGTTACTATACAGTTCTAGTTTTTACACTGCACTGCTGTGTGCACATTTCAGAGTAATGTGTTAAAAAGGTTGTAAACCTCCACAGGGAAGTTGTACCTATAGGTAAGCCTAGAATAGGATACCTATAGGTATTGTAAATATCTCCTAAATGTGCGCCGTTCAGGAGATATTTACTGTTTACTGCGCTGATGATGTAATCGGCACATGCGCTCTGAAGGAACGGCCTCCCGTGCAGTTTTTCAGGCAAGTGTGCCGTGACCGGTGGCGCACGGGAGTGACATCACGCGCCTCCGGCCAGTCACAGAGCCGGAGTCCGCAGCCCCAGAAGGAAGACGGGCGAAGATGTATGCGGCCTGTAGCGGGGACGACGATGCATACTAGCACATTATACCTTTACTTTGCGGGGAAGAAGAAAGGAAGAAAAATCCACCAGGGTTTACTTCCTCTTTAATATCAATGCATACAAAGGTCTTACCGTGATATCTGTGTACAGTGACTTGCCATACATCCTCTTGTACTCCTGGCGGATATCCAGCAAATCTACTTCGCTACGGGATACCATGATACGAATCAGGGTTTTATCTTTTGTCCCAGCACCCTGCACACAAAACAAAGATAAGTCAGGTAAAAACTTTTCCTTACACACCACTGACTATATGACGAAACCATAGCATACTATACTATTTTCCCACACAGCACTGTCACATTTCTCGTTTAAAGCGGAGTTCCACACAAAAATGAACTTCCACTTTTTGGAATCCTCCCCCACTCCGGTGTCACATTTGGCACCTTTCAAGGGGGAGGGGGGAGCAAATACCTGTCTAATTTTGCTCCCACTTCTGGGCATAGATACCCGCGCCACCCACGGGTATCTACGCCACTCCCCCCCCCCCCGCTGTCTTTTGGGAGACACAGGAGACAGCAGGGACCAGTGGGAACGCGCAGCGCCAGTCGCGCATGCGCAGTAGGGAACCAGGAAGTGAGGCCGCAAGGCTTCACTTCCCGATTCCCTTACCGAAGATGGCGGCAGCACCCGAGAGCGGAGGGACAGATTGGCTTCGGGTGCCGGCTAGGGCTGAAACAACTAATCGATTAATCGGCAACTAATCGATTATGAAAATAATCGATTACTATTTTCATAATCGATTAATCGGCCAGTAACATAATGGGGTTAAAAAAAAATAAAATGAGCCCTTTATAGTACAAAAAGAGCAAATAATCGCTACTGTAAATACTTTCACAGTTCTACAGTAAAAAAATGAACCCCTTACAGTAGTGATTATCTGCTTTTTTTTGTACTATAAAGGGCTAATTTTATTTTTTTTAACCCCATTATTTTACTAAACGTCTTAGACCTGGTTCACATCGGTGTGTGTTTTTTGGTGCTTTTTGCAGAAACGCACTACAGTTCATTTACATGGTTTCCTATGGGACACGTTCACATCTATCCTTTTTTTCAGCCGCTGCATGTTTGGAAAGGGTCAGGGACTTTTTTTAAACGCAAAATTGTGCTTTTTTGGTTCAATATACTTCAATGGAGAAGCTGCAGAAAAGCATGTAATGCGTTTTTGCAGCAATTTGTGTTTTTTAATCTGCCCAACAACAAATTGGCCAAAAAAATGCAAAAACGCAAATTGCAGCAAAATCACGTGTGCAAAAATCAAAAAGCACTGCAGAAACAGATCACAAGCAAACTGCATAGGTGTGTACCGAGCCTTATGCTGGCCACACTGATCAATTTTCAGACGAGAATATTCATACAAAAAATCTTTGTACATTCGCTGAATGAAAGAATGCTGTTTGAAATTTTCACTTGCTTTTAACATTTCTGTTTAAAATGAATGTAATCTCTGAATGAAAACCACATACACTGTCTGAAAATTCCTTTGACCAAGAAGTTTTCTATTATTATTTCCAAATTTTCCCGTCGCTGTGGTTGAAAATGAACGTCAATTTGACCTCACTAACAATTAGAAAATCGAAAACGAACGTTCTTAAAATTACATTTCTTTTTTGAAGGAAGACATTGTTTGTTTTTTTTTAATACAAAAATTTGATCTCTGAGTCTGATATTTACTCTTTAATAGTATATACAGTATATCTCTTCTGTCTGTTATTCTCAGAGTAGATTAGAGATTTTGCTCTCTTAACCATATAGTTGGTTATTTATATTTACCACTGCATAGAGATATTTAAGAATAAATTGCCTTTTTTAAAAAAAAACTTTACATATTAACTAAAATTATACACCTCACTTATTTTTTTTGATGTTATTAACCGATTAATCGAAACAATAATCGGCCAACTAATCGATTATGAAAATAATCGTTAGTTGCAGTCCTAGTGCCGACATCGCGGGCGCCCTGGACAGGTAAGTGTCCATATTTTAAAACTCAGCAGATGCAGTATTTGTAGCTGCAGACTTTAAAAAAAAAAAACGGCGGAACTCCGCTTTACATAAAACATATTTTCTTATGCATAGCTAAAAAGTTATGCATAAGAAAATATGTTTTATGCATAGCTAAAAAGCTAGGCGATCAGGCTCCTGTATGGATAATATAAAGGTTCGTGAGGGATCTGTTAGATGGTAATAAATAGTTGAGGATATCTGTGCTCCAGTGAAGGATCTTTGTTTGGAATATCTTTGTGTGACTTACCTTCATTGCCTTGTAGAGTCGTTCTGCAAAGAATGCTGGTGTGTTTTTAAGGCATTTTACTGAAAAAGACAAAGTATGCTCAATCAGTATCCTGAATAGAGTTCTATGCTAAATGTGTCATGGTTATTATAGCCTTTTATAGACAGAGTTATCTGGTAATCTGAAAATGTGTACATGCCACAACAAATTACACGTTGCAAATATTTGGTATATAGTTTATTACCAACATGATTTATATTGTTGAAGCTAAAAAATAAAAAAAATAAAAAATG
This sequence comes from Aquarana catesbeiana, assembly GCF_042186555.1. Lineage (NCBI taxonomy): Eukaryota > Metazoa > Chordata > Amphibia > Anura > Ranidae > Aquarana > Aquarana catesbeiana. The sequence continues at coordinate 200,535,326 of NC_133331.1, forward strand.
GTGAATACTGTTATTTATTTACAAAGAGACTCTGTCACAGGGGGGGCATTTAGAGGTGCACATACCTGTAGCAGTCCCCCCAATCCTTTCTGCCATGGCCAAAAGCCGGGTCCTTCTGCCAGGTACAGATCTAACTTCATACCAGCAGCAGATCACACCCCTACCACCCTAGACAGAGACACCTCTACATCTGTGCGTCAGTAACCCTTTGAGAATGCTTATATTACCAACCTACGAACCTAGATTTTATATATGGTTTAATACAAGTTTGAAATGTAATTCTGAAACTACTTTATTGGCTGTTTTACCGATATATTTTTCATACTGTGGTGATTGAGCAAAGCACAAACAAAATGGAAGATTATCTTTGAAAATAAACTTTGATTAACTAAAAGCTTCATTCAAATGCAGTATGATCCTTTATGCAGAGGCACATATTCGTGGATAATGAATATTCGTCCATTAAAAAAAACAAATATTATATGTAATACATCAGTAGAATATCTATTTAATTTAACAGTGTGTCCAATGATCATACCTTACCTTGAGAAAAGAAAAGAGACAATATGATCATGTAACAAATAAATACAACAGCAATGAATGGTGAGAAAAAGTCTCACACTAAGGGCTTGTACACACCGCCTTTAAATGGCAACGCTTGGCTCCTATTCCTGCTACCAGCCAAGAGTCCCTCAACACCTGCCCTGAATGTGGCTCAGTACAAATGTGTGCAGCTTCTATACTGTATGTAATGTTCAGGCTGCTCTGAATGTGGCTCAGAACAAATGTGTTCTGCTTCTAATACTGCATGTGATGTTCAGGACGCTCTGAATGAGGCTCAGTACAAATATGCTGCTTCTAATACTGCATGTGATGTTCAGGCTGCTCTGGCCATTTGCATTCAGTGGCCGTCTGTACAAGCCCTTACAGAACGCTAAGCAACATTCATAAAGCCAACTCCAGAAAACAGAATTTCTCTTTTTTGTCAAAACGACATTTCTATAGTTCTAATACTTATAATTTGGACACTGGCAATATCTTGTTTGGATTTAGCACAGACACTGCAACAGAGAGGGGGAGGATTTCTATACAGTTTCTATCCATAGATAGAAACTGTACACATAGAAGTGTCATAGCCAACAGCAGCCTCTGGTGCTAGATAGAAGCCTCAGAAGTTATAACTGCCAGGAGAGATTCATTTTAAAAGATATAATGTTCTATAACTTATACAATAGGAATGCAAGGGCTAATAACCAGCATACAAATGACCTTGGTGTTCTAGTCACACACACATTTTTCATTACTAAGAAAAGATGAATATAGAAATGATGCATCTTTTGGATCAGTGCTGGCTTTATAAAGGCCACTTAACATGTCACTACAACACTGCAAAATGGATTCAAAGTGACGTGAGTGAGCTCGGAATTACCAGATATCTTCAGGAAGCTTATAAACAATTAAGGAAAAAGGAGAAACAATCCACATTAGCATCAACAAAAGCTGTAAAGAGATCAGCAACAGCACAAATAGAAGTAACCAGAGTGCACAATATAATGATGATATTATACAGAAGGTAACAGTACATAAAAAGAATTGTATAGCAGGTGCACACAGGACAATGTAGTTATACAGAGACACAAATTCCAGACATATGGCCACAAGCTAAGCTTGACTGGCATTCCACCGCTCTGCAGAGTATTCGGGACGTCAAGTGGCAATGTGTAGAACTAGGTCAAGCCACTTACCTACTGCAACCATTCCTCTCTCCAGATCCCCAGACATTTCACGGCAGATGCTCTTCTCCAGCTCTCGGTTGTACGTTCTCTGGTATTCATAACACACTAAAATAAAAAAATTACATTCATTAGTTTTATACCTGTAATATATATTTTATACTCTATAATAATGATAATTTATCATCATTGTTCAAACCTGGATTGCTGAGGTCTAGTGTGTGGTTTCCCCTAAAAAGGTCCAACAATCTAAAAGATCACACTCCTCTCATTTAAAATAAATGTGTCAAAAAAGAAAAATACCCTCACTCATCGCCCTCATTCTGAGCCAAATACTCTCTAGTGTCTATACTTACCTTACTGCTCTGAGAAGACACACAGAACAGGGCTCAGCCCCACTCCCTCCTCACTCACTGGCTCCCGGCTGCTGTCTCTCAATGTCTGCCAGTATTTGTGTTGTATTGCTAAGGTAAGAGTTGGGGGGTGCATGCAATATTTTTTTATTAGCCTTCATACATAGAATATTAACTATTATTATAATACAGGGTTTATATAGCGCAACAGTTTGTGCAGCCCTTAACAAAATGAAGGCAGACATTACAGTTACATTACAATTTGGTACAAGAGGAATCAGAGGGCCCTGCTCGTTACAGCCTACAATCTAAGAGGGAGGGTCAATTGATACAAAAGGTAATAGCTGTGGGGGATGAGCTGATGGAGAAAGTAAAAACGTGCACTAGTTAGAAGTAGGATAGGCTAAATTTAAAGACAAGGGTTTTTAGGGATCGTCTATAGATGGATAGATTAGGGGACAGTCAGACAGATTGGGATAGGGAGTTCTAAAGAATGGGAGAAGCTCTGGAGAAATCATGGGGGCGAGCATGGCAGGAGGTGACAAAGGAGCTAGAGAGCAGGAGGGCTTGGGAGGACCGAACAGAGCGGCTTGGTTGGTATTTTATGACTAGGTTAATGATGTAGCTGGGGGCAGAGTTGTGGGTGGCTTTGTAAATTAAATTGTTAGTACTTTGAATTTTATTTGTTGGGTGAGTGGCAGCCAGTGGAGGGATTGGCAGAGATGGGTGGAGGACACTGAATAGTTGGTAAGGTGGATGAGTCTGGCAGGAGCATTCATTATGGACTAAAGGGGGGATAGTGTATGTAAAGATAATCCAACGAGGGAGTTGCAGTAGTCGAGGTGAGAGATCACCAGGGAGTGAATTAGAAGCTTGGTGGTGTCATTGGTTAAAAAGGGGCATATTCTAGAGATGTTGCGGAGGCTAAGGCAGCATGAATTGGACAGGGATTGGCTGTGGGCCTGAAAGGACAGTTTAGTCTAGGGTTGGACTAATAGTTGTGCCACTGATTGTTGTGCCATTGATCTTGACAGAGAAGTCAGGGGAAGGGGCATGTGGGGGAGGAAATATTAGGAGCTCGGTTTTAAATAGATTCAGTTTGAGGAAGTGGTGTGACATCCAGGCTGATATGTCTGTTAGTAAATCAGTGATGTGTGAGGAGACTGATGGGGTGAGCTGAGGGGAAGAGATAGATTTGGGTGTCATCGGCATAAAAATGGTAGCAGAAGCCATGGGAGACTATCAGCTGACCCAGGGAGGACTTGTAGATCGAGTATATAGTCCAAAGACAGAACCTTGGGGGACTCCAACAGTAAGAAGAGTTGTAGAGGAGGAGTGCAGTTGTAAGTGACACTGAAGCTGTGATGAGATAGGCAAGATTCGAAACAACGGAGAGTGCAGCCATGCAGACCAAGCAAATTTAGTTTTTTGAGGAGAAGGGGGTAGTTTACTGTATCAAAGGCAGCGGAGAGGTCCAAGAGTTAAGGCCCGTACACACGATTCGAAAATCAGATGGGAAAATTCCTACGACGAGCTGTCTGCCGATTTTCGGATTGTTAGTACAGTGCTTTCGACAGCCAATTTCACTTTTTCATCAGACAAAAGCTGGATGAGCAGAATAGTAAATTGTTGATGAACGGCAGCTCAACGTCTGATTTTCAGTTGGTCAGTACAGAAATCATCACACAAAAGTCGAAAGTACAAACACACATGATCGGAATCAAGGAATTTCCCGGAAGAGTTCAGTCTTGTAAACTACCAATCGTAATCTAGAATTAACATTCGTGATGCGGCAATTGATGAAATGTTGAAATGCAGCACACATTCTCATCTTCTTTAATGGCATAATAATGAAGCTGCTTTGCTGGCGATACTCATGTAGTTATGCCAAACGTATTTTAAAAGACATTTGTTTTGTAGTGATATAAATAATATTTATAAACTGAATTTACCAAAAGAAAATTATAGATGAAATAGTGGCGCTAATCCCCAGGTGGGCAGATGCCAGACACTCTTATCCAGCCAGTGAGCTGAATACAGACATGACTAGAAAAAAAGTGAAAAAACATATATTGCTAAATATCCCAAAAAGTAAAAATTAATATTAAATAAAATAAAAAATTCAATATGAGCTAATATAAATTATAACACTCAGTGACAGTGATATACAAATATATAAATCCAAGAAAAAATATATAATGAAAATTGAGCACAGTAAATATCTATAAAGTCCAGAAACCAATCAATCATGAAAAATAATCGTGAAAATATTTGAAGAAAGTCCAAAAAAAGGAGTGAGGGTGACTCCAAAACTGCTCAGCTGTGTTTTCAAACATCCACCACACCTCTGTGACGTGAATCCACTCCCTGCTGAAATTCAAACTCACCAGCTGTTAAGGCCTCTCACTCTCGTGTTTGGCCTGACAGAGCCTCTAACCCACTTACATGGGGGTTAACATGCGAGCATACACCTCCACTGCTCCATAGGAACACCGCTTTTCTCAGGTTGGTAGTATGACGTAAAAATAAAAGAAGCTCCAATAGTGTAATCTCGTTTAAAAGATTTAATCACATATAAAACAACTTGTATTGAACTCACATTTAAAATAAAATAACAGGCAAGTCACTTCACGGCAAATGGAGAACTCCCACAGCACAGCAAGCAATAGCAACTGAAATAACAACAGGCAGGCAGGCCACGGCGGACCCAGGAGGTGTGTGTGCTCACGTTCGTCTCACCCGTCCGCAGCACTCGTCCCTTCACTGGAACTCCGCTCTGTCCCCCTTCACTCCCTCCTCTAGCACTCATGTGAGATCGCCGTGTAGCTACGCCCCGACATGTTTCATCATAAAGATTTAATCATGGGGTTTGCACCTGGTTATCTCCAGTTTCCAATATAAATAATATTAATATTATGGTTGTTGTTTGGTTTTTTGGGGAAGTTACCACAACACCATTATCCCTGAGTTTTTATGATCAAAGATACAACTATGTTGGTGTCCCTGTTTTTAATGCAACTGCTTACTCCCAAACTGTCATTTGAAGATCAGGAACGATCTGAAAACCGCGAATCAACGATCACCAAACGTCTACCAACAAAAAATTAGCAGAAGGGGCCCAAAGGGTGTCGCTTGAGAAAACAACTCTCTCTTTATACATTTGTAGAACTTCACTACGTTCGTGTTTGTTGAACGACAATTTGCGGATAGTTAGTATGCTAGACAAAATCTTGCACACGCGCTTTTGACAAAAATCAGTCGCTCGGTCATACGACAATCGAACTGTGCGTACGAGGCTTAAGAGTACGGAATAATGACGGTTGGTTTTAGCTGTTAGTAAGTCGTTTGTGAGTTTTAGGATAGCAGTTTCTGTGGAGTGCTGTGGACAAAATCCAGACTGAAGGGGATCAAGAAGGTTATTCTCAATGAGGTGGGCGCTCAGTCGGTTGTAGACTAAATGTTCAAGGAGTTTGGAGGCAAAAGGGAGTAAGGCGATGGGTCTTAGACCCCATACACACTATTCGATTTTCTGCAGATTTTTGTCTTCAGATTTACCAAAACCATGTAGTGCAAGGGCCTGCCTGATTGCATACAAAATTAAAACTCATTTGACCTCATTTTATATGGTATTGGTAAATCTGAAGACAAAAATCTGCAGAAAATCTAATAGTGTGTATGGGGCCTAAGACCCATCGCCTTATTCCCTTTTGCCTTTAGGTTGTTAAGATTGGTGTGGTCCAGTGAGGCTTTTTTGGTATGGGAGTGACTAGTGCATGTTTTAGAGGGTTGGGGAAGATGCCAGTAGAGAGGGAAAGGTTGAAGATAGGAGTTAAAGAGAACGTATGAAGGTAAAAACCTTCCGCCTTTAGAACAACTTTAAGCAGCCAATTCCCAGCACTGTCACAGGGGAGCAGAAAGCATGCCATTTAGTAACCAATTGCTCACAATACACAGCACTTTCAATTGCTGGCTGCAGGTGCAGTAACAGGGATCTAAGTGGTGAGGTAACTACTGTAATGGTACAGACATCAAAGGGTCTATAGCACAGACTAGGGTGGCTTTATTTTCACTATAAAATGTACTATGTACAGGGTCATCCCTTTTGGGTCCCAAAGATTAGATCCAACAGAAAAACAAAAACGGCCAACACAAGAGGTCTATTTGTAGCACTAGAATGCTTCCAATTCAGCCATCACAAGAGCAACATCACTGTTACAGCAGGAAAAGTTACAATATCAATGTAACATTTCAGGTCTAGGACTGACCATTTTCTGATAGCTGTGGACTTGGAAATCAGTCATGCAAAGATCAATAAAGTTGGAGCGATTTCTGCTTTAATATTATTTGCTCCCATAATTTGTGCTGGCCATTTTCTGTTGCTGGTCCAAGAAGTATGACATATCTGCAATGATTATCTGGTGGATGTCTTGAAATACAACTGCAATACAGAGATAATCACTTTGCTATCTAAATTGGTTTTACATTTTAATCCCAATATGAAAATGATCATGAAAAAAGGCATACAGCATCATAACCAACCTTGTCTTATTTTGCTTAGTTTACCTAGGGTTTATTATTGCATCCACTGACACAAATGTTGGGGATCCCATCACTGCGTCCACTGACACAAATGCTCGGGGTTATTGTACTCCAAATTCTTCAATGTGCATTGTGATAAGCTTCAAAAAATGCAGTAGGACCAAACTTTCTGGGTGTTGAGGTGCGTTATAACCCATTCATTTTGAATAGACTGCCTAACTTGATGCAATGAACACAAATTCACTGCTATTGTGCGGCCCTCTGGAAGTGTTGGGAGCCACACCACACTTGAGATCTTCTATAATTTTCAAGTTGACCACCACTGTCCTAGATGGACCAAGTATCCATATTATTACCACAGTATTACCAGGTAATCTTTCCAGCTACCAAGAGATCTTTAGCCTACATCAAATGTCTGCAGACAATTTTGTCTCTCGATATAGAAGCTTCTGTGATTCATGAAATCTGCTCCTATTAACATTTGCTAAGCTAGAAGGCTGGCCATTGGCTAGGCTGTATTTGTAGGAGGAGTCAGGGCCATATAATCCCCCTCCTCCCCTGCATACTCATCGGCCAGCGTTTCCGGGTTAGAATAGCAGTCGGCGTGTCATTTCCGGTTCCAGGTCAGGCTTAGGACGGCGTCTCTGGCAGCAGCACGAACGATCTACCATCCATTCGGCGTGTCTGTAGGTCTGTATATTTTCTGGCGGTCTGTCCGCAAGGGGAGCTCAGGTCTGACACAATGCTTTTATCCCGGACCATGCATATGTCGGCTTTCCCGGGTATCGGACAGCGGGCATTTTTTCCAGGGAGGAGGCTCCTCTCATCTCCTGCTTTCCTTGGCTGGTGGCACGGCTCGGTCGCTCGAGTTCCGCTATGAGTGTTTCAGCAACGGTGCTGCGGTCTGATTAAGGTAGGTGTGGGGCCAGGATGGCAGGAGGAGGGGGAGGAGGCATACCAGGTGCTTACTATCAGAGGGTCACGAGCGCTGAGTTGCCAGGATCTGTAGGGTGGCTCTGTCATAATATGCAGCAGATCCTCTTACCTGCTGAGGCTTTTAGTTCCACAACTGGTGGCCTCATCCCAGCCTCATGGGCTGCCACATCACGCATATTCAGTACAGTGTCACATATCACAGCCTGGTCAGGCATGCTCAGTGTTGGTGTTTTTACAGTTTACCCAGTCACCATAGTCTGTAAACATTGTATGAAACTCCTTTCATTGCTTAATTTTTTTCTTACAAATATAGTGTGGTTATGGTATGTCATGGGGTTGTGCTGGGTTAATTGCCAGCCTCAACTGCACTAGGGTCCTTAGGTTGCAATTTCCGGCTTGTATTTTCCATCACTTGATTCCGTGCTTACTTCATGGTGTTGTTGCAGGTGGATTCTACACTTTTCATTCAGGAACGGCAAGGTGTGTTATGCGTGTCTTTACGCTCAGGGGTCATAGCTAAGGGCATTACATACCAGGATCTGTCACATCTACAGATCCGTGCGGGCTGAGGTTTCGTTTTTAATGATTGTAATTACAATCTTTTCACCTGCACAGCATACGTCACATCTGCACGTCACATACATTCCAATTTCTGCCTACCACGGTCTGTAGGTACCAAGCCCTGAGTGTTCGTTTTTAATTGCCTGTCTCAGCGCGGCAGGTTACTCAGGCTTGTTTCATACTCACGTAGGGGGTAACGGTCATTAGAGTCACTCATGCGCGGTTTCATTTCTCGACAGTACCACTCATCATTTCATAGTCATGGGTTAGGGTTGGTGGTTGGGCTGACTATATTTAGTTGGTTTTTCCACAGATTAAAACATGTCACACGTGTCGGAGAGTGACGAATTTGCCTTCATTCCTTCAATGCCAGTCAGGGGCTCAGAGCACTGAAGTACTCAATCTTTAAGGAACTGGACTATTCCTAAACTTATTGCTGAGCTCCAACGCAAGGGCATTTCATTCCCGGCCACGGCCAGGAAAGCAGAGTTGTTCAGACTTCTCTTTTCAAACCCATCTCAGCCACAGCCATCTACCAGTGCGGAGCATGTGTCATTGCTTACTTCACTGACTCAGGTCCACGCAGTGTTAAACACACTCTCCACTTCTGTTCAACAATTACAGGACAGGATGGATGTGATGGAGGCCCAGCCAGCCAGAGTGGAAGTTCCAGTAGCTCCCGCAGGCCCTGGGCCGTCCGGATCCTTCGTAGCTAACACCAGTGTACCACTATCTCTGGCCGTTCCTTCTCCGTTAACTGTACTGCCATCTGTATCTCCTGCCCAATTCATTCCTGCCAATCTGAAGAAAGACATTTTGGAAGGGAAAGACGTGAATTTGGCATCCCTGCTCATAGCGTCACAGGACCTTGTTGAGAACAAGGCTTATGATTGCGGGGAACTCTCAGTGGTCCTCAAAACCCGTGATCCTAGGCTTAACCGCAAGCTGAGCATTGCTGAATTTGTGCTCTCTTTTGGTATCTACAGGGATGTTATTTGTGCAGTCAGTCCCGGTAGAAGAGAGGTGCTGGACCTTTATCTCCACAAGGTGGTAGATCTGGCTCACAAATATGGTGGTTCCACGTTCTACGATTGCCACCGGTCTTTTCCGGCTAAGGTCGCTGCTACTTGGGCGCAGTTTCAGTTGGTCACATGTTGGAGCAACATTGACACTGAGCTGTTCTGTAGGCATTTTGCCAGTCAAAAATCTCCAACTTGTGCCAACTGTCAATCATCTGCCCATACCGCTAACTGGTGTCCTAACCTGGATCATCTTGTTTCCACGGGGTCCAACAGGCCGGGGCCCAGTGGTTCTTCCACAGGGCCTTCTGGTCGGTTTGATAAACTGGGTAGACCCATACATACGGTCTGCAATTACAACCAGTGCAGACTCCTTCATATTTGTGCCAATTGTTTCAGGGCACACCCCAAGTCTGCCTGTCCCATCAAGGCTTCTAGTTCCTCATGTCTGAGCCAGGTTAATATCCCTAGGTTAGAGTTCTAGTTGATCCACCACCCTTCCCCGGCTCTTGGCAGTAGCTTGTTGAAGGCTTTTCTGAGGGTTTTCACACAGGCCTCATTACCCTACCTTTGGAGTCGTCTGAGTGTGCCAATTTATTATCTGCTGCCTGCAATGCCCGGTTAGTAGATGAATTATTGAAGGACAAGTTAGCCAAGGGTTTCGTCATTGGGCCTTTTGTGTCTTCACCATTTAGCATGTGGAGGGTTAACCCCATTGGTGTGGTAAAGGTAAATTTTCCAATAAATTTTGTTTAATCTATGATCTGTCGGCTCTTCAATCATCACCTATACCTAGTTTAAATTTGCTCATTCCATCAGAGGAATTTTCATTACAATATTCTTCTGTAGACTTGGCCATTCAGCATATCTTACAGACAGGTAATTGCACATGGTTGTTACTTTGCCACGAAATTAACGTTTGTCTCTATGAGCAGTCCTTGGCTCTGTAATACATTTGCCTCAGCTCTCAATTCAAGCTTGTCTTCTCAGATGTGTGGCAAGGTCATTCATTACTTGGATCTTTTATTGTTATAAAGCCCGGCTCAGCCTCCCAGAGACCTTGTACCACTCACTGATTTATTCTTGGATCCTTAGCTGCCCACAAGATTGATGGGCCTTCCACCATGATTACCTTTTTAGGTATCACCTTAGGACACTATCCGCATGATCGCCAGTCTGCCTCAGGACAAGTGGGCCAGGATTCGAGGTATCATACACAGTCTGGTCAGGTCCTCAGTTTGCTCTAAGAAAAGACCTGCAGTCACTATTAGGCATGCTCAACTTTGCCATGAGGATTATTCCTCAGAGCAGGTCATCTGTGTATAGGCTTTTGCCCCTCCTTCCTCTCTACCAGGGCATGCAATTGCAGGCCGATGCTTGGGCAGATCTGCTGATGCGGGATCAGTTCTTGCATAATTGGAACAGGATCTCTATGTTCATTCATCTACCTATGACTTTGTCTCCCAGAGTTTTTTCAGCTGTTTTTGGGTGTCAGTGGTTAGCAGGCCCTTGGACCCCGGAGGTGTCAGACATTCCTGGGTTTGCCCAGTCGTCCCCACTTTTTGAAATGTATCCAATAGTGGCTGCAGCTGTCGCCTGGGGTCCCACTTGGTCTGGGCATACAGTGGTTTTCTTCACCGATAACTCAGCCACTGCTGAGATTATCAATAAGGGTAGATCTGAGTCTCTCCTGATAATGTCTTTCATGCGCAGGTTGACATGGTTGGGCCTCAGGTATAATTTTCATTTCCAAGGGGAGTTCATAAGTGGGGTCTATAATGTGGCTGCCGATGCCTTATCTCGTTCCGATTTCCGGCGTTTCTTCCAATAGCATCCAGAAGCACAGAGTCGGCCTGCTAATTAGGCGTCCGCCCAAGGCCTCGCACTCACAGGGGCCTCGCAGCTGCCTAATTTGCCTCTGCTCGATCACTGGACTGACCAACAGGCTCCAGGTGCCATCTGTAAAAGCCGTGCGGGCAGCCATAGGGCACACCAAGTCCATGTGAGCTGCTCCTTCAGCCCGCGCCGCTCACCTGGCCTCTATGTGTCTGGCTGGCTGCCTATTTGGATCAGGAGTCGGGCCAGGCGGCGGAAACTATCCCTGACCTATGACTGTCTGTGAAGGGGAAGGAGGAGCTCCGGTGGATGGATCCCATCCCAGCGCCTGCTGCAACCTGGCCGACCGCCCAGAGAGAAAGTGAGTGCCCGGCCGTGCCGCCCTCCTGTGTGCCTGGATAGGAGGAGCGGCGGGGACAGCTACATATGGAGGTATTGATCTTTCCATATTCCTCCTGCAGCCTCTGAATGATGGCTTCTTCTGCCGGCATTCATTGGCTGCAGAAATAATATGGAAAGATCAATTCCTCCATATGCAGCTGTCCCCGCCGTTCCTCCTATTCAGGCACACAGGAGGGCGGCACGGCCGGGCACTCACTTTCAGGCGCTGGGATGGGATCCATCCACCGGAGCTCCTCCTATCCAACTTATTTTACTGCCTGTGCCCCCTGGTTCCTCCCAGTTCTCCCTGCATACCCCCTCTGCTCCATGGCTCCCCCCCCAGTGTTCTCTGGTCCCCCGTGCTCCCCCACTGTGCTGTCCAGTCCCCCCCCACTGCTCCCTCATGCTCTCCCCACTCACTGTGCTGTGCAGTCCCCCATCCCCCCTGTGCTCCCTGACTCCCCCACAGTGCTCTCTGGTCCCCTCTGTGCTCCCTGGCTCCCCCCATGCTTCCTCCACTGTGCTGTCCAGTCCCCCCCACTGCTCCACGGCTCCCCCCCCCCCCACTGCTCCACGGCTCCCCCCACAGTGCTCTCTGGTCCCCTCTGTGCTCCCTGGCTCCCCCCCCACTGTGCTGTCCAGTCACCCCCCCACTGCTCACCACCTCCCCCCCCAGTGCTCTGTGTTCCCTGGCTCCCCCCACAGTGATATCTCCCCCCCCCACAGTGCTCTCTGGTCCTCCCCGCCTCCCCCCATACTCTCACCCCCAGTGCTCTCCGACCCCCCCATGCTCCCTGGCTCCCCACAACAGTGCTCTCTGCTCCCCCCAGAGTTCTCTGCTCCCCCCGTGTTCCCTAACCCACCCAGTTCTACCTGCAGCCCCAGTGCTCTCTGCCCCCTGTGCTGTCCAGTTCCCCCCCCCAGTGCTTTCTGCCCCCCCGTGCTCCCTGGCTCCCCCTGTGCTTTCAACTTCCCCTGTGCTCTCCAGCTCCCCCCTCCCCTTGTGCTTTCCAGCCCCCACTTTTCTCCCTGGCTCCCCCCCATGCTCTCCACCCCACTATGCTATCCAGCCCCCCCCCAGTGCGTTCCAACAACCCCCACCCCCCCTGTGCTCCCCCTCATGCTCTCCACCACACTGTGCTATCCAGCTCCCCCGGTGCTCTCCACCCCCCACCCTCCCTATGCTCCTCCTCCAGTACTCTCTGGCCCCTATGCTCTCCATCACCCCTGTGCTCTCTGCCCCCACCAGGCTCACCATTCCCGCCAGTGCACCCCCCTAATGCTCTCCAGTGCCCCCCAGTGCTGATCCGCCCCCTGCTCTCCACTCCCCCAGTGATCTTGCCCCCCACACTCTCGGCCCCCCTCTGCTGCTCTCAGCCTCACTCCCGTGCTCTCCGCCACCCCTGTTCTCTTTTCTGCCCCCTCACCCCTGGGCAGCTCTGCTAGGTTCCCCCCCTCTTTACCCTCCGGCTGCTGCGGGGGTCTCTCAAGCTGGGGAGCGGGGAAGGGACTGCTATCATGGGCTGCTCAGTCTATTTTTTGTCCCAGTCCGGGCGGGCAAGTTGAGCAGCGAGGCTTGCAAGGATCGATAGCCCTGGAGGGAAAAGAGCTCTAAAGACCTCCCAGAACTGGAGGAAGGCTGACTGGGGCCGGAAAACGAGGACGGGTGGAAGGTAAAGGTGACCAGGGACCACTTCATCTCACAGCAAGCAGATCCTCTGGAAGGAGCAGGGCACTGTTCCCACCCAGAATGAGAACGGACCCTGCCTGCTGCTGGCCGTCATGAACATCCTGCTGGCATGGAAGGTACCGTACCAAGCATCACACACACACACCTTCCCACAGACAGGCACTGCAGACTGGGACATGGGGTACAGGAGGGGCTGCAGACAGGGAGAGGGCTAGAGATCCCCCCCCCTTCTCTCTCCCCCCTCCATTTCTCTCTACCCATTCTCCCCCTCCCTCTCTTTCTCTCTCTCTCTCTCTCTCTTCCCCCCTCCCTCTCTTTCTTTCTCTCTCTCCCCCCCCTCCCTCTCTTTCTTTCTCTCTCTCCCCCCCTCCCTCTCTTTCTTTCTCTCTCTCCCCCCCTCCCTCTCTTTCTTTCTTTCTCTCTCCCCCTCCCTCTCTTTCTTTCTTTCTCTCTCCCCCTCCCTCTCTTTCTTTCTTTCTCTCTCCCCCTCCCTCTCTTTCTTTCTCTCTCCCCCTCCCTCTCTTTCTTTCTCTCTCCCCCTCCCTCTCTTTCTTTCTTTCTCTCTCCCCCTCCCTCTCTTTCTTTCTTTCTCTCTCCCCCTCCCTCTCTTTCTTTCTTTCTCTCTCCCCCTCCCTCTCTTTCTTTCTTTCTCTCTCCCCCTCCCTCTTTCTCTCTCTCCCCCCCCTCCCTCTCTTTCTCTCTCTCCCCCCCCTCCCTCTCTTTCTCTCTCTCCCCCCCCTCCCTCTCTCTTTCTCTCTCTCCCCCCCTCCCTCTCTTTCTTTCTCTCTCTCCCCCCCTCCCTCTCTTTCTTTCTCTCTCTCCCCCTCCCTCTCTTTCTTTCTCTCTCTCCCCCCCTCCCTCTCTTTCTTTCTCTCTCTCCCCCCCTCCCTCTCTTTCTTTCTCTCTCTCCCCCCCTCCCTCTCTTTCTTTCTCTCTCTCCCCCCCTCCCTCTCTTTCTTTCTCTCTCTCCCCCCCTCCCTCTCTTTCTTTCTCTCTCTCCCCCCCTCCCTCTCTTTCTTTCTCTCTCTCCCCCCCCTCCCTCTCTTTCTTTCTCTCTCTCCCCCCCTCCCTCTCTTTCTTTCTCTCTCTCCCCCCCTCCCTTTCTTTCTCTCTCTCCCCCCTCCCTTTCTTTCTCTCTCTCCCCCCCTCCCTTTCTTTCTCTCTCTCCCCCCCTCCCTTTCTTTCTCTCTCCCCCCCTCCCTTTCTTTCTCTCTCTCCCCCCCTCCCTTTCTTTCTCTCTCTCCCCCCCTCCCTTTCTTTCTCTCTCTCCCCCCCTCCCTTTCTTTCTCTCTCTCCCCCCCTCCCTTTCTTTCTCTCTCTCCCCCCCTCCCTTTCTTTCTCTCTCTCCCCCCCTCCCTTTCTTTCTCTCTCTCCCCCCCTCCCTTTCTTTCTCTCTCTCCCCCCCTCCCTTTCTTTCTCTCTCTCCCCCCCTCCCTTTCTTTCTCTCTCTCCCCCCCTCCCTTTCTTTCTCTCTCTCCCCCTCCCTTTCTTTCTCTCTCTCTCCCCCTCCCTCTCTTTCTCTCTCTCTCCCCCTCCCTCTCTTTCTCTCTCTCTCTCTCCCCCTCCCTCTCTCTTTCTCTCTCTCTCCCCCTCCCTCTCTTTCTTTCTCTCTCTCTCCCCCTCCCTCTCTCTTTCTCTCTCTCTCCCCCTCCCTCTCTTTCTTTCTCTCTCTCTCCCCCTCCCTCTCTTTCTTTCTCTCTCTCTCCCCCTCACTCTCCCTCCCTCACTCTCCCTCCCTCACTCTCCCTCTCTCTGTGCTGGGATCCCCCCACTCTCCTTCCTCTGTGGAATGATTCAGTGACACCCCCTCCCCATTCTCCCAAGGCACAGGGGAAAATCCTAGAGGGGTTGTCACCTTGCTGGGTCCCAGATTTTGTATTGGCTGCATATGTCTGATGGGTGAGAAGGGTGCCCTGGAAGTGGTGCTGATCGCCTGTGTGCTAGATCCACGCATCTTTCTGCAGCCATTTTTACTTGCTTGAATTTTTTTATATCCATTATGGGCGTGAGTGAGGCCTCGTATCTAAAGGCGTCACAAAGCCTAGAGTCGCCTCTGCAGAAGCAGATCGGGTGGGCAAGCCGGTTCCACTTTTGGCCCTGTTGAGATTGGATTAGGCGAACTCAGGGTGTAGGCGTTCATCCTGGTAAATGTGTCACTGTCCAGAAACACGCTCAGGGCATACAAGACAGCGTGGAGTTGTTTCTGTGGCTTCAAGTCCCACTATCTCTGCAACTGGGTGGGGGATGTTAAGTACATGATGACTTTCATGGCCTATTGTCATGACAAGTTGTCACGGTCATTTAACACCATTAAGCTATATCTTTCGGGTATTCAGGACTTCTTCTCACTTCTCCATCCTGACAGACCGTCCTTTTTTGCAGCTAATCCTACCAAAGCCATGCTCAAAAGGTATCCAGAAAACGCAGGGGAAACCAAGGGTGACACGTTTGCCTCCGTCTGATCTCCGGTCAGTTGTTCTGTGAACTAGGAGAGTTGATGTCCCTTTCACCCTTTGGGTGGGTCCCAGCCTGGTCCCCAAGGCGGCTGTCTTCCTCAGTTTCTTTGGTTTCCTCAGGCCTGGGGAGGTGTCCCGAGTTGGGCTTAACGCACCAGTACTCCTGAAAGGTAGTCTTACCAGGTTACCTGATCACTTTGCATTTCAACACCCCAACAACAAGAACCGGCAGTCAGGGCAGGATTTTGTGATCAATTACTACAAAACCAACGCTGTCTGGTGTCCAGTCAAGATCTTGGATCAGCTTACCTCCCTGTTTGCAGCAGCCCCTCTCGATAGCCCGTTGCTTCCCTTCCCCACACAGGCTCCTACTTCCAGTCAGTTTATCTTGCATGTTAGGATTCGGATTGCCAACTTGGGGTTGAACCCAAAACAGTTTTCGGGTCATTCTTTCAGGATTGGGGCAGCATCCTCAGCTTCCAAACAGGGGGTCCCATCCAATGTCATCAAATACATGCGACGCTGGCAGTCGTCTTGTTACAGTCGGTTCATTCCTGATCCTCATGTGGAGGTCAAATGTGCTTTTGCTACTTTGTTGGATTAATTATTTGTCATGTGTTGCGTTAAAATTCACATCACTGTACCTGGTTGGTGTCTCTTTTTGCCCTCTTTTAAGCATACTCTCACGGGCAACCATGGCACACCTCAGGTCGCCATTGGGTTGGGGTTACGTCTTCTCCAGTATCCAGACTGACTACAAAATAGGAGGCTGGCCATTGGCTAGCCTGTATTTGTAGGAGGATTCGGGGCCATATAATCCCCCCTCCTCCCCTGCATACTCGTCGGCCAGCGTTTCCGGGTTCCCTCCCACCCATTCCCCATTTTTTCCCCACATTCCATACTCAGGGTATGCCCTCTTTTAAGCATACTCTCACGGCGACCATGGAACACCTCAGGTCGCCATTGGTTGGGGTTACGTCTCCCCCAGTATCCAGACTCTGACTACGAATAAGGTTTTAAATAAGAATTACAGTTATTCTTTATTTGTCAAAACAGGGGTGCTTCTAATTACCTGCATTCAGATGTGCTCTGCTGCGTGTACAAAGAATGGCGTTAAATTTGGACTCATCGGTCCCCAGACGTTTTTCTCCTGCAGCATACAGCTCCTGTAAATACATTATTAACCTGTTAAAGAATAAATACATACAGCTGTGTTTATAAGTTTATTTATCCCTGGCAGAATTTGTAAGATGTGGCCACGTTTTTAAGGCCCCTTGCCCCCTTGCAGGATGTCTAGCCCCTGTGCTTCCAATCCCGGCATTTTAATGCACCTAAGGAGGCACAGGTGCACAGCCTATGGTAGGCTGAAATACGCTGTGGCTACACAAGGCTAAACGTTGTAATGAGTGGTACTCTCAATTAGCACGCTATGGCGTCCCATACATTAGTCCCTGAACGTATGGGGGGCCTAAATGCAAGTACCATTAATCACTTGCTACCCAGGCCAATTCTGACACTTCGCTCATACATGTAAAAACCATAATTTTTTTGCTAGAAAATTACTCAGAACCCCCAAACATTATATATGTTTTTTAAGCAGAAACCCTAGGGAAAAAAAATGGTGGTCATTTTCATCTTGCATGGTATTTGAGCAGTAATTTTTTAAACGCGTTTCATGCATTAGAAAACAAATTAAAAATCCCATAGGCGACGCTTTAAACATATTTATAGGTTACCCATTTAGAGTTACAGAGGAGGTCTAGTTCTAGAATTATTGCTCTTGCTCTAACGTTCGCAGCGATACCTCACATGTGTGGTTTGAACGTTGTTTACATATGTGGGCGCGACCTACGTATGTGTTCACTTCTGTGCGCGAGCATGCGGGGATGGGGGTGCTTTAAATTTTTTTTTTTTTTTATTGTTTATTTTAACTTTTATTATTCTATGTTAACACTTTTTTTTAAATTTATACATCCATTGTAATAGGAATAGTGTGTGACAGGTCCTCTTTACAGCAAGATCTGGGGTCAATAAGTCCCCAGATCTCGCCTCTAGGCTGGAAAGCCTGTGTAAAAAAAAAAAAAAAAAAAAAAAAACGATCCTGGCTTCCCAGCCGAGGCGGCGGCATTTTTTCAAATGCAGGAGGCCTATGCGTGATATCCTAACATCTGAAAGATCAGAGAGACATCCGGCCCACCAAATTCTCTATGGTAAACTTCCGGAATGATCCGATTTCTTCTCCCTCTCACCGATTGTACGGGTGAGCCGGGAGAAGCACCAGAGAGTGGCGGGAGGGGGGAGCTGCAGGCATCATTCAGATATCCCTATTATGACGTCGTGGTTAAATAGGGAGAGATATATAGATATATATATATAAATATATATATATATAAATATATATATATATATATATATATATATATCTATCTATCTATATCTATCTATATCTATCTATATCTATCTATATCTATAGATATATATCTATATCTATATCTATAGATATATATCTATATCTATATCTATAGATATCTATCTATATCTATAGATATATATCTATATCTATATCTATAGATATCTATCTATCTATCTATCTATCTATCTATCTATCTATATATATATATATCTCTATCTATATCTAGATATATATATATAGATATATCGATATATCTATATATATCTAGATATATATATATATATATATATATATATATATATATATATATATATATATCTAGATATATATATAAAACAGTATAAATAAATATATAAAAACAATATAAAAATGACATGAGCGTGTAGCCCAAACACTAGAAAAAAGAGCAAAAGAAGTTCCCCTAGCGGACTTTAAAGGCACATTTTTTAAGAAAATATTTTAAAAAAAGGTATGTAAAGTAGATAACAGTTTATTAGTTACAAAAAATAATCAAGTGAATCACATAGTTACAAAGTTAAAAACAAGGAATGCATTTCCATAAATATAGAAGTTGATACCAATACATGTGCACCCGACGCATTTCGGAGTTACTTATGCCTCCTTCTTCAGGGGTGATTGTAGGGTTTGCAACAAGAATTTTCTATATGGGAAATAATATGTATAACATAGACATGATGAGTGTACAATAAAGGAACGTAAATACAAAATCTATAGTTGTATGAGTCTGTATACATACACATTCATTTCTCTATTTACACTTACATTGGTATCTACGGATATAGGTTGTGCATTCCAGGACAAATTAAAAGAAACATAGATATGTTGACGTACTGTATGTATACAGACTCATACAACTATAGATTTTGTATTTACGTTCCTTTATTGTACACTCATCATGTCTATGTTATACATATTATTTCCCATATAGAAAATTCTTGTTGCAAACCCTACAATCACCCCTGAAGAAGGAGGCATAAGTAACTCCGAAACGCGTCGGGTGCACATGTATTGGTATCAACTTCTATATTTATGGAAATGCATTCCTTGTTTTTAACTTTGTAACTATGTGATTCACTTGATTATTTTTTGTAACTAATAAACTGTTATCTACTTTACATACCTTTTTTTAAAATATTTTCTTAAAAAATGTGCCTTTAAAGTCCGCTAGGGGAACTTCTTTTGCTCTAAACTCGAATTTAGGATGTGGCACAACAAGTAGATAATTGATCGATCAAATATTTTGTAAACACTAGAAAAAATAGCAACTAGACACTAAGCACTAAAAACACAAATCAGGGCAAGGGGGAGACAGCACAGACCTCTAGTGTAGTAGTAAAATCTAAGGCTTTATTAAAACAATGAAATAGTATATACTCACAAAGGTGATATAAAAAGCACATCTAGACCAAAGTAAAAAAGCCCAATGCATTACACAGCAATCCCACGAAAGGTGGATGGATGAGCAGTCATAGCGTCCGGACTGCTGTGGGGCCAGCTAACAGGGGAAGAGCTACACAGAATACTTGGCTTCTCTTCTCCTGCTCGGCTCCCTTGTACTATATGTGCTTTTTATATCACCTTTGTGAGTATATACCATACCATTTCATTGTTTTACTAAAGCCTTGGATATTACTACTACACTAAAGGTCTGAGCTGTGTATCTCTGCCTGCCAAATATTTTTGTTTCAGAAGTTTTCAGGGTTCTCTATGTGCTGTTTGCTCTATTGTAGGCAGGCTACTTTGAGGCATTGGTGCAACAAAAATGGCCAAAATGTCTGTATCAAAGAGATTCTAAAGATCTACTGAGCGGCAGCAGCAAACCTAGTGTGGACAGGGGATACTCAGGCCAAAACAGCCTTGCTTGTAGTACAGATGTGATGCAGTATAGAGTGAAAACTAGCTTTTCATGTTATGTAATGTTGTTGGTTTTTTTGTTTTTTTTTTTGGGGGGGGGGATAATACTTGTGTTGTATGATGCTCACCTGTACATCGCGTTGGACCAGGGACATGTCTACATTAGTGCTCTCATCTCTGTTGCCCTGTAAAGAAATAGAGCAAGTTCCCAATTTGAAAAAACACAACTTGATATTGTAACTATATAAAAAAATAAAATGTAATATTTTGCAGATTACCAGTTCTTAGATAGTGGCTGTATGCTGTATTCATTTTTTTAGCCTATTTTCTTTTATATTCATCCAATAGTCCTGCTAATAGCACAAATTCTGTCCCTGGGTGGCTTCACTCATTCCCTTACTTATCTATCTATGGAGGGAACCATGGATCATGTCACACAGGCTGAACTTTAAACATGTCTGCCTTTGTTCATTTACATTACATGGAGAATGGGGGGGGATTGGTATTTTACACAAAAAGATAATATTGTTTAATGCTTCCAGTTCAACTCACATGAGTTGACCGCGGCACTGTATTTTTGGAAATCAACAGGTATTTTTTATAGTTGCTAAAAATATTTTTTAGCCTGAAAAATTAAAAACAAAAAGCAGCCGTCACATCTAAGGACTATATATTACTTTTTTGTTCTTTTTACTTAAAAGGAAACCCCTCAAATCTGTATACTGGCTACCCATGCAGTCCTGCCGCACACACATTAATTATATGGTTTCCTGATAAGGGGATGATTATGATTTTGAACAATGAACTCCCTGTGTATAGCTTCCTTCGATATTAAATTACAGGCTCTCATTTGACTATTTCCATCATATCAAATAATTATCTCACTGCCTTCTTCAGTGTATGAACAAACAAGAGGTCCTCCCTGAGCCAAGTGTTCGTGCTTATGTCCGAATTAGGAGTTAAAAGTGATGGTGTAGGGGGCATCTGCCCTCTAAAGGTCTAGGGGTAATAGAGTGGCCCCTCTCCAGTAACACAGGAAATCTGCAAAGTCAGAAATACATATTGCAGATAGATGGTTAGACATCCAGAGATCACCAGGAGTTCAGCCATTATTTTAGTATTCAACTCCAGTGGCGGCCAGTGGTAATTTTTTTTGGGGTGGCTGCAAACAATACCACCCCACCCCAGTCGGTCGGGTCTGGTGCACTTACCCTGCAGCGCTTTTCCTGGGCTTCACCGGCGCCTTCCCTTGCTCAGCAGCTATGGTTTTCCCTTCCCCTTTGCTCAATGGGCATCGTGGCGGCTTCTGTTTCCTCCCTCCTCCTCGGCAGCCAATTGGGTCTCTTGTCTTTTCGGCCAATCGGAAAATAGGTCTCAGACCTACTTCCGATTGGCCGGATTGAGGATCAGCGTTTCAATAGCGAATATTCATTTGCTATCTGTAACACCTGAGTGGGCTCCTGGTGCAATGCTCTGCACTACGTTCCCACCCTATTTTAAAGCCTATTAGAGCCTGTGGCCCTAATCAGGTGCTTAAAAAAAAACAAAAATAAAAAAAACCCCCGCTGCTGTAATTCATGAGCCAGGCGTCCTGAAAGGGGCCAGACGCATGAATAGGGGGTGGCGGTGTCCTGTCAAAATAGCGGCCGTGGCTAGAGCATGGGGGTGGCGGTCGTGGATAGAGAGGGCGGCGCTCCGGTACCCCTAATGGATGGCCCGCCACTGTTCATCTCATTGATCTAAATTTTACCAAAGCTACATGTAAGTGTTAGGCACAATGGTACTAGACTTTAAACACTATGCTAAAAACCACAAAGGCCCACAATTATAGCTGAGCCAATGATTTTGTGGACTCAGTAATAACACTAAAACCAGTCACCAGTGCTGATATGATACAGGATATAAAGTAGTCAGCTCTGCTATTCTGGGGTGGATGACATGTCATTCTAGCAAGAGATGCAATAAATACCATTTCTAGATTTTCTCAGTCAATATGCAAATTGTACAATTACCTGACACAGGGAAACAAGTAGCCGCTCAAAGTGGCCAGAAGTATCACTCTTCAGTGCTTGCTCCAGGGTCTTCTTAAACTCTGAAGAAGAAAAACACAAAAAATAAAGTCAATTGTCATATAAAACCCTGATTCAAACTGAGAATGTAAGAGATTCAGATGCAACATGCCATTAGCCTTTCTGCTGTCCTCATTTATAAAGGGCAAGGATTTAAAAGGACCCTGTCACTACAAGGTTAATACAGAATTGAAGCCTGCCTGGAAAAGATGCTATATACTTACCCTTCTGGCAGTCCCTGTGTTCAGACTCCCCTGCAGGTATTCAACATTTCTAAATGTGTGAATACTTGCTCCCCCTGCTGCATGTTGTATATCGATCCCACTGGCTCATATGTTATTGCAGCACAGGATGAACCACAGCAAAGGAAGGGGACATGCCCAGAAACGTTGGCAAAACAAATATGCAGAGCCTGCCACAAGGAATATCCTATAAAAATGATCAGGAGTATTGTCATCACACAAGATCAGTTATAGGGTGGCGGGGAGAGCAAGGATCCAGCCTATAGTTCTAGCTGTACAGAGATAGCTGTGGCAGAAAAACCCCTGGTGGCAGAGCAGGCAAAGCTATTAGTGGTGTGGAAAAATCCTGGATGGTGACCACATGCACGCTGTGAAGAAGTCTGGGGAACTTCTTCTGGGTAGTCAATAGGGGGATGGCGGCTAGGCAATGCGTTTGAGGTGATCTCCATTCTCAAGCCTTATGCGTCTCCTAGCAACCATCCCCGGCCTCTTGGCTACCCAGAAAAAGCTCCCCAGACCTCTCCACAGTGTGCACAATGTCAGACTGTAGCCTCACCTTGCTGTGTGGCCACAATTCAGGATTCTGCAACACCGTTGACAGCTCTCTCCGCTCTGACACATTGTTTCTCTGCCATAGCGATTCCCCATACAGATCCTTGCTCTCCCCACCACCCTGTAAGTGATCTTATGTAGTGACACTACTCCTAATCGTTTGAGGATATTCCTTGCACCAGACTCTGATTATTT
Source organism: Aquarana catesbeiana (assembly GCF_042186555.1). Lineage (NCBI taxonomy): Eukaryota > Metazoa > Chordata > Amphibia > Anura > Ranidae > Aquarana > Aquarana catesbeiana. The sequence goes on from NC_133331.1 coordinate 200,558,176, forward strand.
ATTTATTTTTATCTGGTATTGTTTAAGCTTTAGGCTTTCTCCCGGCCATCTGATTGCCCTGGGTTGTGGGACTACCTTTTTCACCTCCATCTTGTCATACTCCTCAAGAGTTTGATTCCACCAATCTATTGCTTTTGCAATATTGTGATTATACCCAGAAGTGGAATCTGAAGACATGGCTGCTAGTAAAGTAAGTATATAAGATCTGCTTAGATGGGCACAGTGTTCATAAAGAGCAAAGCACTGATAATGATAATTAATTGCATGTATTGTCACTGTATTTATAAGATATAATCACTCACCTGTTTTGTATATACTGTTGATTTCATGTATCTGCTGATTTGTCCGAGATGCAAGAATTTCAATTAGACATTCCTCATCTGTACCAGCACCCTGGTGGAAAAAAAAATAGTGACCAATCCTGTGCACTGAACTCCTGCTATATTCACAGGACAGAGATTGCCACTTACTTTTATTGCTTCATAAAGCTCATATGCATCATATAAAGCTGGTGGTTTCATCATAGCCAGAATTGTCTTTTCAAAGTTTCCAGAGAGCTCAGACTTCAAGTCCTTTATCAAATCCTATCAACAAAGATGTAATAATACAGTTTACAGGAAAATGTAAAATACCTCTAGAAACTATGAATTTATGCAGTTACTTTGCCTTACAAAATAATTAAAAACTGATCACACCACAAGTAAATATTGCTCCACTGAGCGACCACCCCATTGTTGACAAACCAGTACAACAAATCTGTGATGATTTGGGGAGCCAAATGCTTCTATGCAGTCCATGTCTGAACTAATCATGCTAATTGAGCTTGTATACTAGTCGTTTTTATCCTGGGAACTACCATTTTAACCGCTAACTATTCACTGGATTACTGTAAGTGTTTAGCAAACTTTTCTCAAAATAAAATAGTTTTACGGTTTTACACTATGTGGACCCCTTTTTTCTTTCTTATTAGTCACGTCTGAGTAACACCAGGGGTTTGTTTGGCCAGCCATGTTACCTTCCTTTACGGTCTAACCTCTGAGGGATTCGCTTTGAGTGCTGGATCATTATTTAAACACCTGTCTAGACTCCTATACCGCTGAGTCTAGAAATCTGGTAAGCTCACATCCTGTTTATTATCACGGTGGAGGTACACCAGGTGGATATCCATCCAAACAATCACATTTCTTTGGACATTACATCAATGAACTTTTTTTTCATTTGTCACTATGAACTTTAGTGTTCAAGCACTATATGGACTATTTTTTTTAATGATTTACTTTGAACTTCATTTGTTTAGCGCTGCAATTTTTATTATGTATGTCTTTGCACAATTGGTTTTGTAGTGATAATGCAAGCAGCTTTTTTCACTTAGGTTATTATCACCTGCGCAGTAATATTTTTTATTTTTTGCAATATATACACACACTATCTATCTATCTATCTATCTATCTATCTATCTATCTATCTATCTATCTATCTATCTAATACATACACACACACTACTCTGATACCCCTAACTAAAATCTAGTGGAACCAATTGCCTTCAGAAGTCACCTAATTAGTAAATAAGAGTCCACCTGTGTGTAATTTAATTTCAGTATAAATACAGCTGTTCTGTGAGGCCCTCAGAGGTTTGTTAGAGAACCTTGGTGAATAAACAGCATCATGAAGGCCAAGGAACACACCAGACAGGTCAGGGACAAAGTTGTGGAAAAGTTTAAAGCAGGGTTAGGTTATAAAAAAAATATCCCAAGCTTTGAACATCTCACGGAGCACTGTTCAATCCAACATCTGAAAATGTAAAAAGTATAGCACAGCTGCAAACCTACCAAGACATGGCCATCCACCTAAACTGACAAGCTGGGCAAGGAGAGCATTAATCACTGTGGGGATGGTGTTCTTTGGGTGATGTGTTGGGTTTGCGCCAGACATAGCGTTTTCTTTGATGGCCAAAAAGTTCAATTTTAGTCTCATCAGATCAGAGCACCTTCCTCCATACATTTTGGGAGTCTCCCACATGTCTTTTCCCGAACTCAAAAACGTGCCACTTTGTTTTTGCTGAAAGTAATGGCTTTCTTCTAGCAACTCTGTCATAAAGCCCAACTCTATGGAGCGTACGACTTATTGTCATCCTATGAACAGGTACTCCAGTCTCCAGTCTCTGCTGTTGAACTCTGCAGCTCCTCCAGGGTTACCTTAGGTCTCTGTGCTACCTCTCTGATTAATGCCCTCCTTGCCCAGTCTGTGAGTTTTGGTGTGCGGCCGTCTCTTGGCAGGTTTGCTGTTGTGCCATGTTCTTTCCATTTGGTTATGATAGATTTGATGGTGCTCCTACGGATCATCAAAGATTTGGATATTTTTTTTATAACCTAACTCTGACTTGTACTTATCAACAACATTGCCCCTTACTTGTTTGGAGAGTTCTTTGGTCTTCATGGCAGTGTTTGGTTAGTGGTGACTCTTGCTTAGGTGTTGCAGCCTCTGGGGCCTTTCAAAAAGGTGTGTATATGTAATGACAGATCATGTGACACTTAGATTGCACACAGGTGGACATCATTTCACGAATTAACCACTTGCCGACCAGCAACGCAGGTTGGCTTGGCAAATCAACGTTACCTTATGTCACTTTTCTTTTCGGCCACTAGGGGTGCACGCGCCCGCAATGTGTGCCCGGAGCCGATGCGAGTGCCTGGCGGTCGCGAGCTCCCGTGAACGCTTGTGACAAAGCGAGAACCGGGATCTGTGTGTGTAAACACACAGATCCCAGTTCTTTCCTGGGAGAGGAGACAGATCGTGTGTTCATACTATGTATGAACACCGATCTCTCTTTCCTCCTAGACAGTCCCATCCCCCACAGTTAGAAAGACACATAGGGAACACAGTCAAACCTCTTGATCGCCCCCTAGTGTTAACCTCTTCCCTGCCAGTGACATTTACACAGTAATCAGTGCATTTTTATAGCACTGATCGCTGTAGAATTGTCAATGGTTTAAAAAATGTGTCAAAAGTGTCCGCCATAATGTCGCAGTCCCGATATAAATCGCAGATCGCCATAAATCTATCCCCTATTTTGTAGACATTATAAATTTTGCGCAAACCAATCAATATACGCTTATTGCGATTTTTGTTACCAAAAATAAGTAGAAGAATACATATCGGCCCAAACTTAGGAAAAAAATCGTTTTTTGATCAAAAAATGTGGGATATTTATTATAGCAAAAAAGTAAAAGATAGTTTTTTTTTTTTTTTTTCAAAATTGTCGCTCTTCTTTTGTTTATAGAGCAAAAAATAAAAACCGCAGAGGCGATCAAATACCACCAAAAGAAAGCTCTATTTGTGGGAAAAAAGGACGTCAGTTTTGGTACAGCGTCGTACGACCGCGCAATTGTCAGTTAAAGCAACGCAATGCCGAACCGCAAAAAATGGCCTGGCCATTGAGCAGCCAAATCTTCCGGGGCTGAAGTGGATATGTGACTTCTGAAGGTAATTGGTTGCACCAGAGCTTTTTATGGGCTTCATAAAAAAGGAGGTGAATACATACGTACATGCCAATTATCAGTTTTTTATTTCTGAAAAATAGTTTTATGTATATATTTTTCTAATTTTACTTCACCAACTTAGACTATTATGTTCTGATCCATCACATATAATTCAGATTAAAAAAACATTGAACTAAAGGCTGTAATGTAACAAAATAGGTAAAAAGCCAAAGGGGTGAATACTTTTGCAAGGCACTGTATATACTTACATACACCTACCTACCTGTTCTGTGCAATGGTTTTGCACAGAGTACCTCTGATTCTCCACTTCTGGGGTCCCCCGCCAGTGCTCCTAGCTTCTCTTGCTTTCCGAGTACTCCCTTAGCAAGCAGCTGTCTAGGGGTGCACTCGTGCAGACTTGATCCCGAAATAGGTTGTGTGTGTCAATTGACACACAGTGTTCTTTGGCCCTATCTCCCGAACCCTGGATTTAATTGATTTGCTTGACAGCAGCAGGAGCCAATGGCTCCCTCTGCTCTCACTGAGTCCAGGGCACAGTGCTGGGTCGTGATCAGGCTCAGGTAAGTATGTATTTGGGGGGGGGGGGGGGGTAGGGGTCTGCACCCAAAAGGTTTTTTTTACCTTAATGCAGAGAATTTACAACCACTTTAAAGAGGCTCTTCACCCTAGGAACAAAAAATTAGAAGTCAGCAGCTACAAGTACTGTAGTTGCTGACTTTTGATAAAAGGACACTTACCTTTCCAAGGATCCAGCGCCATCCTCAACCGGGCCAGTTCTTCATCGATCTTTGGGCCCGAGCACCAGCATGTTTAGTGTGGGAACCCATCTGTGATTCTTTGTGACTTCCTATGCAGCCTTCTGAGACCTGTGACATGTCCCAAGAGGCTGCTGGAGTGGATACCTTTCAAAACTAGGTACCCACTCACACAAAACAAAAAGTGCCAAAATTTGTAGAGGGGGGAGGAGGCAGAAACGCAGAACTTCCCTTTTTGGATGTTGAATACAATAGGATACTGTGCAATCTTGTTTCTTTGTGAAAATCTATGCAAAAGATTTTACCACGATTCTTTGGAGTGGGTTCATGAAATGTCTCACCCCCAAAAGGAAACAAGGTGGAATCAAATACGTCTATTCAAGGGACAGGTATTTGGATTAATGGTGTGACTAACTATATACCTTATTAGGAATTACACCAAGGAACATATATATTGATTCATGCAATAAAATGGGTCTACACAGCAATATAACAAACACTTGAAATTCTGGCAAAAAAACACCAAATAAATATTTGCTTATCCAACTTTGATGTATTCCATAGTCATGTGTATCTATAACCTAATTAAAAAAATTGATATAACCTGTTGTGTTGGCAAGCAGTAACACCAAACACAACCTATTCAAGTGTTCAGGAACACGCTGCAACTGCAAAGTAATGTGCACAGTTTTGGAATCGGGCAGCGAGCTATCACTGGTTGAGATAAAACTTCAGGAGGCAACATTGCATCCAAGCTACCTGTTAAATGTGTCTGAAAAGCAATCCACTGCATATCACTTTTTAGAGGGGTGGTAAACACACCACACATGTAAAGAGCCTTAAAAATAATGTGTCTAGCAGTCATCTTTATGTGAGGCCCATATCTGGATGTTGGGCCTTTGCAGGGAAGTGTAGTGGGTTAAAAACGATGTACCTGATTGATGGGAATGATAGCAGCAGTATTATTTCGGTTTCTTAATACCAAATACAGGTTTTAACATTGGACTCCGTGAACACCAGCCTAAATGTACCATTTGCATAGCTTATAGTTTTATAAAACAGTTACTGCAATATAGATGCGCAGAGACAAGACTAACTCCAGAATTACCTTTCCATAGGCAGTTTTGAAGGACAAGCTGATCTGCTGCCTCTGTTTGCTTGACCGGCTTCCAAGACATTCAATGATGGCCTTCTCATCGGTTCCTAACATGCCAAGGGTTTGATTAGACATCAGTTAGTTAAATGTGACATGACACTGACCTACACTCAGTTTGTACTGTATAGTGCCTTGAAAAAGTATTCATACCCCTTGACATTTTCCACATTTTGTCATGTTACAACAAAAAACGTAAATGTATTTTATGCGATTTAGACCAACACAAAGTGGCAGATAATTTTGAAGTGAAAGGAAAATGATAAAATAGTTTTCAAATTTTTTTACAAATAAATATCTGAAAAGCGTGGTGTGCATTTGTATTCACATGAGATGTTCAAAGCTTGGGATATTTTTTTTAAAATCTAACCTGCTTTAACTTTTTCACTGCCAGGTCCGTACACCGTACAGACCTACAGAAGTGCCCGCAGGTGGCCAAGTCCGTAGCCACCAACTTCCACCTAAAACTACTCCCCCCACTCTCCTTTACTAGCCCCTTCATCCCCCTTCAGCACTGATTACCCCCCACCCGATCCGACCCCCCCAGCAAACCCCATCCCCTGCAGCTACCATCATTAGGCAGCATCCCCAACGCTGTATTCTGGCCTAGGCCGAAAAGGCCCAGGTTTAGGGCAGCACTTTGCAGGGAGGCAGCATGAAAAGAGTCCCCGCCAGCTTTCACTACACTGTTAGTGTAGCACCAGTGTTATGGGGTGGACTGGGCTGAGAGGCAAATTAGTCTAGCGCCCCCATAAAGCTGCCGCACTGCTTCCTGTATGCGAGCGGGCGGCATTCCGCAACTGGGGGGGGGGATTGGGGGGACGCTCTGCTTATAATTTTGACCGTCCTATCATCCTGGACCACTGTGCTATATGTTTTCTGTTGCACCATTGGCATGCTTATATCTTCTTAGTCCTCTCCATAAAATTATCAGAAAATTTGTACTTAAAGTAGAACTATAGGCAACACCTTCTTTTATTCATTTTGGATAGACTAAGGGAGGGTTATAGCCCCTGTTAGTTTTTTTTTTACCATCCCTGTCCCATTGTAGAGATTTCCCTTCATTTCCTACCCCATAGCCAAACAGGAAGTGAGAGGAAATCTATGCAAATTAAGGGAATCCTTTGCCCCCCCCCCCACCAGGCCCTCAGAACTAGTGTCCCCACTTGGAAATTTCAGGGCAGGTCTTAAACAGCAAGGGGTGTGGCCTTGACAGGTAGGGGTGGATCATATTTAAATTAGGGGGTACACAAGTTTAGTAAGGCCGAGGGCAGCACAAAACCTAAATACACTACTGGGCATTCCTCCTCTTCCACTCCCGCCGGCTTCAGGTGCTGCATGGAGTTTGGGGGGGGGATCCAGATGTATCCCCCCCATCACTCTAATCGCCCCACATTCTGCCCCCGCACCCCTGGTCCATGGCCATGCCGAGCGGCATCCCTCCTTACCCCCCCCCCGCTGCCTGCAGCTTCTCCCTGCATTAATCTCTTAGGCTGGGGAGCTTGGCGGTGGGGGAGCGGTGCGGGTGGGGTGTGAAGTTGGCGCTTGGTAAACATGTGTTTACCAAGCTTCCCCCTGTAGTAGAGTGGGCGCAAGCAGCGATCACTATAGATCACTCCTAGATGTCCCACTGACAGCTGATATATAGTAACCGCGCGTGTTACTATGCATCAGACTGTCATTTTATGAATGAATGAGGAATCTCTATACGGATTCCTTATTTAATTCAAGTAAAGTGCTGCAGAGAAGAAGACAGAGAAGGGACTTTCTCTATCTCAAAAAGAGATATGGGTGACTGTTTAGACCTCTGATATTGATATCTCAAAGACCCCCCAAAAAAGAAAAAAAAATGGCAAAAAAAAAAACCATAGTGAGACCCAGTGACTTTTTTTGGGGGATGTCAACCCCCCCCCCCCCCAAGGTCTGCCCACACAGTGACGCGCCCCCCCCCCCACGGTGATGGTCTTCCCCCGCATTCACCCCAAATATTAATTTGCCATTGTCACAAGTGGTGGGTTTGGAGTGCGATGCTCTGTGCCCCAAGCCCAACCTTTTTCAAGCCAATTAGAGCCTCAGGCTCTAATCATGTGGCTTAAAAAAAAAAATAAAACTCATACAAATATATGAGTCCAGCACTCTGCAGGGGGGCGGCGCCCCAGCGCCCCAATGGACCGGCCGATCCGGATAAGAACACTTTCACATGGAGTGAATTCTGTCGAGCATATCCACCTGGTCAGCAGGGGATCTTTCTGCTGATTTCCGCAGAGCAGGCGGATGACAGGTCCGTGTCTGCTCCACTGATGCAGAGCGGACACGGAAACAGACAGCTATTCTCTATGGGGCGGTCGGATGGAAACGGATCGCCTGTCCAGTTCCATCGAATACCATCCGATCTGCTAGATGGATGGGGAATGGGATCCCCATCCCTCTGTTTTTAGCGGACTGGACTGGAGCGGATGCAGGGGGTATAAACAGACACATGTCCATTTACATCAGCCTCTTCATAGAGAACAAGGGGTGGTCCGATTGGGCCCGCCTAAAAAAACAGACAGGCATATCCGATCGGTGTGCTTGTGTGAAAGGGGCCTAAGGCCTTGTTCACACAGGGCATACACAGCGTACCTTTACAGGTATGCACAGGTGTTCCGTGCATCTCTGTGCAGGCAGCCCACATGCATGTCCCAGAGCTCACACTGTCTGCGTTCGGGGTCATTTACCCACATCCACACAGATGTCAGATTGGGAACAGCAGCTATGCATGTGCAGCCGTTGCATCCCAATTGATATAAATGGGACTGCCTGTACGGGGATGCATGGAACACCTGCCACATGTGAACGATGCTTTAGTAGGAATTTAGCAGGAATTTTGTAAGGTATGTTGTGTTTACATGCACTATTAATTATTTTAATGTATTTTTTGTGAAAATATTGTTGTGATAAACACTTGCGCAAATATCGCACTGCCTTAAAAATCAGTAGCACCTTCTTTTTATTCTACTGGCCATGTGCTTTCAGAAAATGTATGGTTTGGGGTGTCTTTCACAAATTCTGAATACTGTAAGGGGAAAATGAAAACCTTCAGATTTTTAGAGAAATTTGTATATTTACATTTTTGCGTACGATCGATTTTAACCATTTTGCAAAAAGGCGCAATGTAAAAATTACAAATATTTATGTATTAACTCCATACAGGTTAAGCTTTTATATTTAGTTGGAATTTAGCAGGGATTTTGTAAAATTAGCGGTGTTTTTAACGGCTAATAATGCTTTTAGTGTATTTAGCAAAAATATTGTTTTAATAAACATTGGCACAAATACCGCGGGCCTTAAAAAAAAAAAAAAAATCAGTAGCACCTTCAGAAAATATATGGTTTTGGGGGTGTTTTACAAACTCTGAAAGCTGTAAGTGAAAAATGAAAAGCTTCAGATTTTTAGAGAAATTTTTGGGAAAGTTTGATTTTTACCACTTTGCAAAAAGGCGCAATTTAAAATTTACAAATATTTGATATTTATTACCTCCATACAGGTAGCACCTGTCATATGCTTTCAGAAAATATATGGTTTTGGGGGTCTTTCACAAATTCTGAAAGCTGTAAGGGAAAAATGAAAACCTTCAGATTTTTAGAGAAATTTGGATATTTACACATTTGCGTCTGTTCACCGTCTATCACCATTTTGCAAAAAGGCGCAATTTAAAAGTTACAAATATTTGTTATTAATTAACTCAATACAGGTTAAGCCTTTATATTTAGTAGCAATTTTGTAAAATTTGCTGTGTATTTATCTGCTAATCATGATTTTTAGCAAAAATATTGTTTTGCGCAACTATCGTGGGACCTTAGAAATCAGTAGCACCTTCTTTTTATTCTACTGGTCATCTGCTTTCAGAAAATATATGGTTTGGGGGTCTTTTACAAACTCTGAAAGCTAGAAGTGAAAAATAAAAAAGCAAAAGGAAAAATTGCAAAAATGGTCTGGCCACCTGAGTGTACAAAATGGAGCACAGGGCCTGGCAGCGAAAGGGTTAAACCTCTCAACAACTTTATCCCTGACCTGTCTGGTGTGTTCCTTGGTCTTCAAGATGCAGTTTGCTCACTAAGGTTCTCTGAGGGCTTCATAGAACAGCCGTATTTATACTGGGATTAAATTACACACAGGAGGACTCTATTTACCAATTAGGTGATTTCTGAAGACAATTGGTTCCACTAGATTTTAGTTAGTTGTATAAGAGTAAAGGGGGCTGAATACAAATGCACGCCACACTTTTCAGATTTGTAAAAAATTTGGAAAACCATTTATCATTTTCCTTCCACTTCACAGTTATATTCCACTTTGTGTTGTTCTATCACATAAAATACATTTACGTTTTGGTTGTAACATGACAAAATGTGGAAAATTTCAAGGGGTGTGAATACTTTTTCAAAGCACTGTATGTGCAAATTTACAACCTCTCCATAAAACATGCGACAAGCGATGGAAGTAAAGCATGTTATTACCAACATTTGACAAGTTTTGACCTACCATAATTTTTTTCTAAATTGAAGTTGCCAGAATATATATAAGGGCCCTCCAATTGCTGGAATATTTACAGCATTTATAAAGCACCAATATAATGTGGAGCACCTAACATAAATCACTTATGTCCCTGTTCTCCATAGGAGCTCATGATCGAATGCTTCTACCACCCAGTCAAAAACACTCTGGGCTAATCTAGGAGAAAGTGAATTAACCTGCCAGTATGTTTTGGACTGTGGTAGAAACAGGGCCATCTTTAATTTTGATTGGGCCCTGGGCAAACATTTTCTTGAGGCCCCCCCTCCATTCTGAGATATACAAAAAATAGCAGGTAGACTCAAAATCAGTTTATTGCAGCAGATCACGCAGCGATTGCAATTGTTTGCCAGAGGTTACAGCCTATCATTACTGCTCAATGGCTGGTTTCTAGAGGTTACAACACATAATTTCTGCTTGGTTGCTAGAGGTTGATGTACATTATTAGCGCTCGCTAATTGGTTGCTAGGGGTTACAGCACATCATTAGCACTTACTGATTGGTTGCTAGAGATTAAAGCAGATCACTACTGTTTGCTGATTGGTTGCTAGAGGTTCATGCACATCATTACCTCTCACTGAGCAGTGGAGCAATCCCAAATAATTGAGCAAGTAAAGGGGCACATTAATATACATACTACAGGAGAGGTTCAGAGACTGCGAACATACTGCAGGAGATTACCAGAGACTGCGGACATACAGCAGGAGACAATCAGAGACTGCGGAAATACTGCAGGAGACAATCAGAGACTGCGGAAATACTGCAGGAGACACTTAGAGACTGCGGACATACTGCAGGAGACACTTAGAGACTGCGGAAATACTGCAGGAGACACTCAGAGACTGCGGAAATACTGCAGGAGACACTCAGAGACTGCGGACATACTGCAGGAGACACTCAGAGACTGCGGACATACTGCAGGAGACAATCAGAGACTGCGGACATACTGCAGGAGACACTCAGAGACTGCGGACATACTGCAGGAGACACTCAGAGACTGCGGACATACTGCAGGAGACACTCAGAGACTGCGGACATACTGCAGGAGATTACCAGAGACTGCGGACATACTGCAGGAGACAATCAGAGACTGTGGACATACTGCAGGAGACAATCAGAGACTGCAGACATTATACAGGGGATGGTCAGAGAACTTTCAGCAATGCACAGCTTTACAGTTAAATAACACAGCTCAGGGTTTAAACAGTCAGGCCTTTTATGGGTGTAAGGACATACCTGGCCAGCCAAACTCACTACATACATTCAGGACTGTGGGCGGGGCTTCCACTCTCTGCTGTCATTAAAGCAGCTGGGAGCTCCACTGATGCTTTGTTGGGGGGCCCACATCACCCCTGAATTGTCGCCCCGAAGACATGGGAGGATGTATTCCGCGCTAGCCAGCTGAGAGGGGCGGGGCCGGGAGCTCCACTGACGCTCTGACCCCGCCCACGTGCAGCCTGTGTACTGGGAATAGAGCGCCTGTAGTGAGAGCCAGTGATCGGAGTGGGAGTGTCATTGGAGCTTCCGGCCCCGCCCCCGGACCTCTGTATTCACCAGCCAGTATAGAGGGGGCGGGGCCGGAAGCTCCACTGACACTCGCACGATCACTGGCTCTCACTACAGAAGCTCTTTTCCGAGTACACAGGCTGCACGTGGGCGGGGTCAGAGCGTCAGTGGAGCTCCCGGCCCCGCCCCTCTCAGCTGGCTAGCGCGGAATACATCCTCCCATGTCCTCTGTGCGCTCTGCAAAGCTGTCATCGGGGCCCTAAATCACGGCTAGCGCGGGCCCCCCAACAAAGATTGGGCCCAGGGCAAGTGCCCCGTTTGCCCTGTGCTAAAGACGGCCCTGGGTAGAAAACACAAACACAGCAGAACATAAAAAGTCTATTAACAGCCTCCCTGCTGGGAACTGAACACAGAATTCTACAGCTACAAGGCATGCTTCTCCCACAAAGCCACACGTCCTTATCCCCTGGCCACATATGAGGACCGGACATGTCTTACTGTACATATATGCTCTGCAGGGGAGTCAGCCAGGTCCATGCACACAGCATCTCCCCCCATCTCGAAGTCCAATGTCAATGTTGCAACAGCAGTTCTATTCCCATATTCCTTGCATGATCAGGCATTTTTAAAAGTTATTTAAAAGCAACGCATTAAACAGCAGCAGACACAAGCTTGAAAAGCAGCCCTAAGCCGGTACCAGAAATTTCTTAAAGAGACCCTGCACTATGCCCACTGGCGACAAGTGACAAAAGTTTCTTCAAAGCCTGCCTCCCCACCTCCACCCTTATATTTATCCCCGCCCTATTAGATTGTAAGCTTTTATGAGAAGGACCTTCTTAACCCTTTTGTATTCTATTGTATTGTATTGTAACTGTACTGTCTCCCTATATTGTAACATACTCCACAAACTGTTGGCGCTATATAAATCCTGTATGATAATACTCACTATTGCATTGCTCCCCTGCTGCTCCTTCCTCAACCACAGCCACCACAGAATACCTGGTTCTTCCTAGTTATGTGACCTCCAACCATGATGCTTCGAGTACATGACAATGGGGGTGACAGCATCTTACCTGAAGCTTACACAAGGTATTTGGCAGCGGCCGTGATGGAGAAAGGTGTAAAGGGGGCCAGTTGTAAAGAGGAATGCGTTGATCAGGTGTGGGCTTTAAATAGACTCTGTTACTATGCCCAATGAACAAAATCTGCATGCTTTAATCATAAGGTAGTCACTGGAGGTGGGTGCTGAGACTGCTCAACAACAGCTATGAGATGTTAATGAGGAGAAATGGTCAATAGGTCACAGTTAATAATGAGCGAGTGCAATTTTAGTATTAAAGAAAGAAATGAAGCTGAAAGAGAGAAAGGACTATAAGAGCATAGAAGGTAGCTTGGTGGAAATAAATCCAGATAGTCCTGAGGATGGACCAGTATATGAAGGGATGACAACTGGACTGCCCTGTGCATTCCATGGTGGTATGCCACCACGGCATCAAGCAATATTTATATTGCTACTCTGCATTGCAGTACTGCACTCACTAGTTTGGAGGTGCCGTTATAGATTACGTATTGCATGATGCATGATGGGGTTGATTTACTAAAACTGGAAAGTGCAAAATCTGGTGCATAGAAACCAATCAGCTTCCAGGTTTTTTTGGCAAAGCTTATATGAACAAGCTGAAATTAGCAGCCAATTGGCTATCACTAGATTTTTCACTCCCCAGTTTTAGCAAATCATTCCCACTGCATGTGATTTTCCAACATTACAGAACTGGGTCTCCACCACATGAACTGTTCTTTTTTTTTCTTTATCAAGCAGTTTATATATATTGTGACTTAGTTCTATGATGTAAATAATTACATGGTGAAATTTTGGTTTTAGATGTTTTATTAGAATTCTGGCTATAAATGTTTTGATATTATAACGGAGTGCAGCTATCTCAAAATGTCTTCCTTTTTGCTACTTGGTATCTGCTTAGATATGGAGTGTTGATCAAGGACATAATGGCTAAGTAAATGAAAATTTATCTTCAGTTATTTGTGGATGTCAGTAGATTGAAAAACTCTCAGCAATTGGGGAGATTTACTAAATCTGCTGAAGCTGTGCATATGAACCAATCAGCTTCCAGGTTTTATTGTCAAAGCTTAATTGAACAAGCTGAAGTTGGAAGCTGATTGGTTACTATGCATGACTGCACCAGATTCTGTGTGCACCAGTTTTAGTAAAATCAAACCCATTGTGTCTTGTGGACTCCAGCAATGTAACTCCTCTCTACACCCTCTGTCACCTCCTACACGAGGTCTCACGCGGTCTCTAGTTTATATGATCTAGAATACTGCATGAGAAAAACAACTCCCCTGCTTGATATCATAATGCCAACTATTTTTCAGTCAGGTACTCAGGTGAGGAGACCTTGCCACTGGCCAATCCAAGACATAGTTTATCTCAGGATAATTTAACCAAAAAATCTAGAAACTTATGATGTACTTTAACATCTTACCAAATCCTTTCATGGCCTTTCTGAGCACCTCTGCATCTCTGAGGGGATCAAAGTTTGGTGCATCGGTAATGGTACCCTTTCCAGCCTAACAAAAAACAGAAATTTGTCAGGTCATTGTTTTATCCATGTTATCAAAGCAGCACGCTACAATGGGAGGGAAATTAAATGACTGCCTGCTTATCTATATACATAGAAAACCAGGTAATAGAAAGTGCATCCACTCCATATAAAGAAGAAATCTTCTCCACATTCCACGTCACCAATGAAGAGATTCGCCCTTTGATCACCAGAGATTAGCAACATCTCTCAGGCAGACAGCAATAAAATAGTATTTTCTGGCAGAAGGAACAGTTAAAACATGTGGATTTTTTCTAATTGGGTGCCTTCCGGGAAAATGTATTTTACTTCCTGTGTGATCACACCTGAACGTGATATGAAGTGAGACATGAGACATGAAGTGAGGAGAAACCTCTGTTATGGGGACACAAACAATAACTGGCTGACGAGTTTCAAGCCGAAATTGAAAAAAGAATGAAGTCATTCTCCATTAAATTAAAAGCATAGAAGGTATACTGCTGCTAATATTTTGGCAAATTTACTGAATATCTGTATGAATTCTTCTTACTGTTTTATAGGAAGAGAACAAAGAAGACCGTTTGATTTAACTGTGATTGTTTTGTGTTTTAAAGAAAAAATCCACTTTTGTTGAAAAGTGCCAAGACATAAAACAGTTCATTTCTCTAGCTGCTCGATTATTTTCTTCCTTGCAATTATTGCAACAACAACACTGTGTTTACAGACAGGCTTTCCAAGAACTCACAACCCCTTGGGAATGTCATTGGCTTACTGTTTGTTGCAAAAATCTATGTTAAAGATTAAATAAAATGACAGGCAGCACCTGCAATACCTTTATGTTTTGGTACAATATTTGATAATACAGTGCCTTGAAAAAATATTCATACCCCTTGACATTTTCCACATTTTGTCATGTTACAACCAAAAACGTAAATTTATTTTATTGGGATTTTATGTTATAGACCAACGAAAAGTGGTACATAATTGTGAAGTGAAAGGAAAGTGATAAATGGTTTTTAACATTTTTTACAAATAAATATCTGAAAAGTGTGGTGTGCATTTGTACTCAGCCCCACTGAGTCAATACTTTGTAGAACCACCTTTCACTGCAATTACAGCTGCAAGTCTTTTTGGGGATGTCTCTACAAGCTTTGCACATCTAGAGAGTGACATTTTTGCCCATTACTCTTTGCAAAATAGCTCAAGCTGTCAGATTGGATGGAGAGTGTCTGTGAACAGCAATTTTCAAGTCTTGCCACAGATTCTCAATTGGATTTAGGTCTGGACTTTGGGCCATTCTAACACATGAATATGCTTTGATCTAAACCATTCCATTGTAGCTCTGGCTGTATGTTTAGGGTCATTGTCCTGCTGGAAGGTGAACCCCCGCCCCAGTCTCAAATCTTTTGCAGACTAACAGGTTTTCTTCTAAGATTGCCCTGTATTTGGCTCCATCCATCTTCCCATCAACTCTGACCAGCTTCCCTGTCCCTGCTGAAGAAATGTACCCCCCACAACATGATGCTGCCACCACCATGTTTCACGGTGGGGAAGATGTGTTCGGGGTGATGTGCAGTGTTAGTTTTCCTCCACATATAGCATTTTGATTTTAGGCCAAAAAGTTCAATTTTGGTCTCATCTGACCAGAGCACCTTCTTCCACATGTTTGCTGTGTCCAGCATCGGGCTTCTCGCAAATTGAAAACGGAACTTCTGATGGCTTTCTTCTTGCCACTCTTCCATAAAAGGTCAGACTTGGAGTGAAAGACATATTCTCCCACATGAGCTGTGAATCTCTGCCGCTCCTCCAGAGTTACCACGGCTGCTTCTCCAATGAATGCTCTCCTTGCTCGGCCAGTCAGTTTAGGTGGACGGCCATGTCTTGGTAGGTTTGCAGTGGTGCCATACTTTTTCTGTTTTCGGACGATGGATTGAACAGTGCTCCATGAGATGTTCAAAACTCAGGATAATTTTTTTATAACCTAAGCCTGCTTTAAACTTCTCCATAACTTTATCCCTGACCTGTCTGGTGTGTTACTTGGCCTTCATGATGCTGTTTGTTCACTAAGGTCCTACAGGGCTTCACAGAACAGCTGTATTTATACTGAGATTAAATTACACACAGGTGGACTCTTATTTACTAATTAGGCGACTTCTGAAGGCAATTGGTTCTACTAGATTTTAGTTAGGGGTATCAGAGTAAAGGGGGCTGAATACAAATGCACGCCACATTTTTCAGATATTTATTTGTAAAAAATTTTGAAAACCATTTATCATTTTCCTTCCACTTCACAATTATGTGCCACTTTGTGTCGGTCTATCTAATAAAAACCAAATAAAATACATTTACGTTTTTGGTTGTAACATGACAAAATTTGGACAATTTCAAGGGACTGTAGTTCCACACAACTTAAAGTGATTCTAAAAGGAAAAAATGTATTAAAAAAAACAAAAAACAAATATGTGATACTTACCTGCTCTGTGCAATGGTTTTGCACAGAGCAGCCCTGATCCTCCTCTTCTCGGGTCCTCTGCTGGCACTCTTGGCTCCTCCTCCCTGCTGAGTGCCCCCATAGCAAGCCACTTGCCATGAGGGCACTAGTGCAGGCCCACTCCCGAACCACAATCTATTTACATACAGAGCACAGCTCAGCCCATTCACCTGCTCTCTCCTCACTGGCTCACTGGCTGTGATTGACAGCAGCAAGAGACAATGGCTCCCACTGCTGTATCTAAGCCAAAAAGGAGAGATACCCAGGAGAATTGCCACTCTTATGTACATCTCTTTATCAAGATTGGTCTCAGGTAAGTGTTGTTGGGGGGGAGGGGGGGGGGGGAACTGGTTGCAGAAGGTTTTATACCTTAATGCATTAAGGTAAAAAACCTTGAGACTTTAGAACCACTTTAAACCATGCCAGGGTTGTAACATTTCTTATACCAAACACATGGTAATTCCAGGAAACACTGGCATACCAATCTACAGTAAATAAAAGAAGCAGTTAGTGAATTGGATAAACAATTGGAAAATCCATATCCATATCTATAATATATATATATATATATATATATATATATATATATATATATATATATATATATATATATATATATATATATATATATATATATATATATATATATATATATATGACCTGGAGGGGATTCTTTTAATCAACAAAACTAGAATTTCACTTTTTTTAATCAAAGGTTTAGGCAAATAAAAATAAAAGGCTATTGTTTGCAGTGATAGTAAGTTGATGGCACATAGAATGAATTGGTTTCTACTGACAACAAATTAAAAAAATACATACCTTAAGTGGGGGAATAGAAGGGCTCACTGATGGCGGAGATGGGTATTGTGGTACGGAGGGATTAACTGCTGGAGCCTGTGGATAACTTGGAGTTGGTTGCTGACCAGGGTATGTTGCTGGTGGCTGACCTGGGGCTGGTGATGGCTGTCCTGGGTATCCTGTATCAAATCCAGGCATCCCAGGCTGTGGTCCACCCCCTGGAGCAGGATACATGCCAAAGCCTGGTGCTTGAGGCTGCTGTGGTGCCCCATAGCCGCCACCAGGTGCAGGGGGATAACCGCCACCAGGTGCAGAGGGGTAGCCGCCGCCGGGTGCAGAGGGGTAGCCGCCACCAGGTGCAGGGGGGTAGCCGCCACCAGGTGCAGGGGGGTAGCCGCCGCCAGGTGCAGGGGGGTAGCCGCCGCCAGGTGCAGGGGGGTAGCCGCCGCCAGGTGCAGGGGGGTAGCCGCCGCCAGGTGCAGGGGGGTAGCCGCCACCGGGAGCAGAAGGGTAGCCGCCGCCGGGTGCAGATGGGTAGCCTGCTTGTGGTGGGTTCATGCCTTCAAATCCAGCTGGTGGACCTGCCTATAATTTAAATAAAATAAAAATAAAAGTCAATATATTGTTGTTAGATACTAACGCGGTATTAAACTCAAAACCAAAAATGTATTATATTGCAGCTAACCAATCCTTAGATGTGGTGGCTACATTAATTTTTTTTAAGCTTTTTTCCCTCTCTGCTTTTACCTGGTGATCTGACCAGTAACACACCTTCTGTATTAGTGAGCTTTCACTCTGGATGAAGGAGCATAGGGTCACCTTTGGACAGCAGTAATGTTAGTCTAAGGGGAGGGAATGTTAGATGGACTAGCGGGTTTAAATACAGTAACAAATTGAAGCCAAACTCCACCTCACACTGCAGTTACACAAGTAGTTACAGCAACAGTTTTTATTCTTTTGGGATAAAGGTTTAACATGAATATATACAGTATCTCACAAAAGTGAGTACACCCCTCACATTT
Source organism: Aquarana catesbeiana (assembly GCF_042186555.1). Taxonomy (NCBI): domain Eukaryota; kingdom Metazoa; phylum Chordata; class Amphibia; order Anura; family Ranidae; genus Aquarana; species Aquarana catesbeiana. Next base: position 200,576,528 of record NC_133331.1, read on the forward strand.
TTGTAAATATTTTATTATATCTTTTCATGTGACAACACTGAAGAAATTACACTTTACTACAATGTAAAGTAGTGAGTGTACAGCTTGTATAACAGTGTAAATTTGCTGTTCCCTCAAAATAACTCAAACACATAGCCATTAATGTCTAAACCACTGGCAACAAAAGTTAGTACACCCAAATTGGGCCCAAAGTGTCAATATTTTGTGGCCACCATTATTTTCCAGCACTGCCTTAACCCTCTTGGGTATGGAGTTCACCAGAGCTTCACGGGTTGCCACTGGAATCCTCTTCCACTCCCCCATGACCACATCACGGAGCTGGTGGATGTTTTTAGAGACCTTGAGCTCCTCTACCTTCCATTTGACGATGTTCCACAGATACTCAATAGGGTTTAGGTCTGGAGACATGACCAGTCCATCACCTTTACCCTCAGCTTCTTTAGCAAGCAGTTGTTGTCTTGGAGGTGTGTTTGGGGTTGTTATGTTGAAATACTGTCCTGCAGCCCAGTCTCCAAAGGGAGGGAATCCTGCTCTGCTTCAATATGTCACAGTACATGTTGCCATTCATGGTTCCCTCAATGAGCTGTAGCTCCCCAGTGCCGGCAGCACTCATGCAGCCCCAGACCATGACACTCCCACCACCATGCTTGACTGTAGGCAAGACACACTTGTCTTTGTACTTCTCACCTGGTTCCTGACACCCACGCTAGACACCATCTGAACCAAATACGTTTACCTTGGTCTCATTAGATCACAGGACATGGTTCCAGTAATCCATGTCCTTAGTCTGCTTGTCTTCAGCAAACTGTTTGCGGGATTTCTTGTGCATCACCTTTAGAAGAGGTTTCCTTCTGGGACGAAAGCCATGCAGACCAATTTGATGCAGTGTGCGGCATATGGTCTGAGCACTGACAGGCTGACCCCCCAACCCCTTCAACCTCTGTAGCAATGCAATGCTGGCAGCACTCATACATCTATTTCCCAAAGACAACCTCTGGATATGACGTGGAGCACGTGCACTCAACTTCTTTGGTCGACCATGGCGAGGACTGTTCTGAGTGTAACCTGTCCTGTTCGACCACTGTATGGTCTTGGCCACCATGCTGCAGCTCAGTTTCAGGGTCTTGGCAATCTTTTTTTTATAGTCTAGGCCATCTTTATGTAGAGCAACTATTCTTTTTTTCAGATCCTCAGAGTTTCACTGGAGGGAAAATGGCCAATTTTGGACATTTTGACTTAGGGTGTACTCACTTTTGTTGCCAGTGGTTTAGACATTAATGGCCGTGTGTTGAGTTATTTTGAGGGGACAGCAAATTTACACTGTTATATAAGCTGTATACTCACTACTTTACATTGTAGCAAAGTGTAATTTTTTCAGCGTTGTCACATGAAAAGACAATAAAATATTTACAAACATGTGAGGGGTGTACTCACTTTTGTGAGATACTGTAAAAGCTGATCATGTTAAGCATTACTTTCAGTGGTAAATGATACATTAACTGAAACATTTGCAAGACAGTGTGTTCTGTTAAAAAAAAAAAAAAAAAAAAAAAAACACACACAGATCTAAGAATTGGTAAACTGCAATCTAATAAATGTTTGCTTTTGGGTTTAATACTGCTTTAAAATTAAAAGATAAAATTATTAAGACTATAGGGCAAACATATCTAAATCTCCTTGTATAAAGGCAATGATAATGTTTATTTACACATACAAATAGATTTCATAAATATTTAAACCACCTCAGTTCATTTCATCAGTTAAAAGCCTATAGAGTAAATTATGATGCATTTGTGATACCTGAGCAATAGAGAGTGTCTTGTGATTCCTCCCTGCAGTGTTTCTATCTCATCCTTTACAAAACTCTGACACTGTGGAATTGATCAGTTAAAGGACATAGGGTTTGCACGTTGGATGAGTGCAGGACTAAGTAGCATTTGTTTTGAGTGGAGAAAACTGCTTTTGCAGCTTTGTTCAGGTTTTGGTAATCCTGGATGGGGCTCAGTTTCTTGGAGATTCCATAGTGTCTTGGGCAGGTGTCTGGGCTTTATGGAGGACCAGCAGGGTGTGTGCTCAGGTGTACACAGCTCCTATAATGGAGGTTTAGGAATACCTCAGGGCTCCACCCAAGAGAGACAGGAGGTCTCCTACAGGAGTAAGAGGCTGCATGTGGCAGCCAGAGTAGGATTGTCTGCAAAAGACAGATACCAGTCAGAAGACTAAGGCCAGAAGAGATGTGGGCGTGACAGTGAAGCTGTCTGCACTGAAGAACATATGGTCTGTATTACCAGTGCAAAGAGAAGAGGTACTTCGATTAAAGCCGAGTGAGAGCTTATGAGCCAGGTGGGCTAGCATTTTTCATTTGTGTATATTGCTGGGGAAGAACCTTTGTGTGGGAAACCATGTGTTATGGACTTTCCATCTTTCTTTTATTAAAAGTTGTCTACCAGGCCCTTAATATGGTTCTTGCTTGAAGTGAACTTACTTAAAAATGCATCTACCACTGAGCCAATAATACCCCATGTCACCATACTAAGTAGCATTGTTTCTTCTCAGAAACAATATGGATAAAGCAGGTAAAATAAAAGGTACAGTGTTGATGGGCTTTGAGCGATAAAATGCAGCTTGCTTTTGACATCTGTTTGGGAGGATTCTGCGGTCATTCAGCATTCATTGCAGGTATAATGGATCTGCAGTTGACCTCCATTTGACTTACTTCAAGCTGCTTTTGCATTCTCAAAGACGATAGATAGAGAGAGTGTTCTGACACAAACAAAAGCCTGTTGGCACTTGCTTTAGAAGACACCATATCACAAGAAAACATATCAGAGAATTATTGGCGTTATCCTGCATACAGGTGAAACGAATGTATTTTAGTTGATCTTTAACATAAAAACAGAAAATTGTATATTCACTTTTCCGTAATGTTCCTGTCCTGGCAGCATACATTGGGTTGTTGCTTTGCCTCTTTGCCCTTATGGGACCGTTAGTCTATAATGCTTGGCAAAAAGAATTTGGCTGCACACCACTGCCAGTCAAACAGTGTTTATTAGAACAATACAAGTGACTGCCACCAGCACATAGTACACAGACATGAATAAAGGATGAAGTGTTTCAGACTAACATTGTGCTTCTTCAAAACCAGGCTATAATGCTTTGCAGGATCTGACCGCAGCCATCAACTTAAAGTGGAGTTCCACCCACTTTTACAACTCTTCAGCATCCCTCACTAAACTGTGCACTGTAAACGAATTGGATATTTTAAAAATTTTTTCTCAGCACCTACTGTATATCTGCTGTATTCATTTTTCACTTCCTCCTCCCTGGCCGCGGCCCATCGCATCATTTCCTGTTTGCAATGCCTTCTGGGAAGGGGCGGCAACTTCCTCTGACACTGCCGTTGCTATGGAAACCTGACCTGAAACCTATTACACTGCTTGTGCTGCACTGAGCATGTGCGAGATCTGCAAGGATGAGATCCAGGAAGAAATACAGTCTGGCTTCAGATGCCCACACTTAAGATGGCCACAGCCTGCTGTAAGTTTATAAAATAACAAACTACTGCTATAAACTAACAAACCAGACCTTCGTTTACAGACTAACTTTACTAGAATACATTAAGCTTGTGTATTATAGGGGTATTTTTATTTAAAAAGTATAATTTCGGCCGGAACACCACTTTAAGGGTCGGTCCCTGTATGCTGCCATGAAGATGCACCAGGAAAGGAGGAGAATTAAGGACCGGTAAGTATAACATTTTCTGTTTCCCTGGTGCATGATGGCAGCATACATTGAGAAATAACTTGCCAGACTCGAGGGTGCACAGATAGATATGTTTTATAATGACAAGTATTAGGACAAGCCCCGTACAACAGATTTTCTGAATTCCACCATGATCAGCTGGGCCGGATCGATTTTGTAGAAAAAGATAAAGGTGTTCCTGGAGGACCAAGTCGCCTCCTTACATATTATCCTTGGAGAAACACGACAATACGCTGACCAGGAGGTAACCACTGCCCTCTTTGAGTGCCCTTGAGCCCTCTGGAACAAGAAGCCTCAGAGTATGAACCAAAGCAGCTTGTCCTTTTCTTAAACCATGTGGTACCATTAAAAGGTTATCTGCCTTCCTGAATGAGGCAGTCACAGACAAATAGGCTTTCAGGGTGAGGCCTACATCCAGCGGATGAAGCGACCCTGACTAGTTAAGGATGGGAGCATTACATCTTGACTGAAGTGAAAGGACGTAGCCACTTTTGGAATGAAGCGTTCTGAAGGTTTTAAGACCACTCTGTCAGAAAAAATACTCAGTAAATACAAATGCCTGCATGTGAGACACTCTGGGCTAAAGCTAAAGCTACTAAGAATACTTTTTTTAAAGTTAGGTCCCACATAGACATATGAAGGATGAAAGGAAGGTGTTGAAAGAGCTTTGAAAACCACAGCTAGATCCTACTTGGGAGAGGTTGGCTTCCTAGGTGGCCTCAACATTAAGCATGCTCTAATAAACTGGATGACTAAAGGTTCTGGGGGCCCACCTAACTCCTGTCATGGCCGTGAGAGCCGAGACGTGAACTTTCAAGGTATTTAGTCCTAGGCCTATATCCAAGCCTAACTGAAGAAAATAAAGGATTTTAGGAGGCGCTGGAGATCAGGGTTTTCTTTCAGTGAGTTTGGCAAGCTTTGCCCAGAGCTTTTAGTACATCTTATTTGTTCTGCTCTGACTTGCAACAGCGTGGCCCCCACTTCCTCTGAACAACCTTGATTTAACAGCCTCTGTGCCCTCATCATCCCCTGAGGAAGATATGAAATTCCCTTGTATCGACACATGTGGGGAAGGGGACAGGACGGCACGCTTAGCAGATCAGATGTTAGGAACGATCAGCATATCATCCCGTTACCGGCCGCTTTCTGCCATTCGTTTTTTACTTGATGTAGAATGGCGCACTGAAGCGCCTGGATATTGTGAGTACCCTGTGTGGGACCTGTTAATTTTTTAGTTCAATAAATTGCATAAGCATACTACACTATGAGATCCTTTTTTTATTGATTTACTGAGGCACATCGGCGATCGATCCAGATTCCCGGACGCACTGTTGAACCCTGCAGTAGTTCCAAAGTGTGCATTGACCAAGCTTAACAGCAAGGTCACACACCTTAAGGTGAGCCTTCATTACATGGGGGGGGGGGGGTACTGACTGAGAACACAGCATCTGATTATCGCATCACTTTTACAGCATACTGAATCGCATGGAGTGTGGAGCAACCTGTCAATTGTATCAATTTGAACTTTGCACAGTGCACTTAAGCACTTTTTTATAATTCCAGTATTTGGATCTATTTAGATTTCCACTGACTTATTTGCTTTAATATTTTTTACCACTATATAAATGCACATTGTCACTTTATTATTTGGCTATTAAGCACGTGTCTTTTTATATATTTTTCATCATATATTTTATACATTATTATTACCACGGTGTAGAGGATACATTTTTACCAGTTCAGAGGCTTTTTGCTTATACCTTTGATAGCGCAGCGTTCTTAATGCGATTTTAGTACTTTACATGGTTTATGAGACAGGTTTACCGCTTGCAGCTGATTCAAAATGGATTTATTGGTTTATTATTGTTAGTGGAGGCTCACAGGACGTTCTATATAATTTCTTGACACTCTGCCAGGAGACGGACATCGTCCAGGTAATTATGTACTCCTAACCCGTTCTCTCTCAGCAGCGCTATCATGGGTAGTAGTACTTTTGTAAATGTGCAGAGACCTGTCGAGAGGGACAGCAGTCCCAAACAATAGAAATGCTGTACTGGAAACGCCGCAAAACTCAAAGCTTTTTTAAAGCTTGTATCCAAAGAGACGCCACGGAGACCAGCGTAAAGTTTGTTAAGAGGCTGTACAGGCAGGACTTCCACCCAGGAGAGTTTAAACCTGGCTGAGGCAAACTCTGGTAAGGGATTTTCCCCAAGAGCAATTCACTCCTACAGGTGAGGACAAAACAAAGAATGCAGTGACCTGGATCCTGTAAAGCTTTATAATCTAAGTGGGGGACGGAAGCTCTATAATGTCAGGTGGGGGATGGAACCACAACCTAATGTATGCTGCCATGATGCGCCAGGAAATTTATTTACTAATTCCGAAAGTTATGTGTCATAAATGTTTAGGTGTACTAGTATAAAGCTTCTTTTTTTAGAAGGCTGATATCAGCTCTGGTAAAAGATGAGAAACCTAGGTTCAGAACTCACCATATACTGCTGAGGGTTGTACTGCTGAGAGAAGCCCGACACATCCAGCCCAATGGGAGCAGGGTTACCGGGCACTCCCCAGGGGTTGTTTCCTGCGATATGGAAATAAGCACAGAAAATGCTGGTTAATGCAAACTGCTTCAAATATAATGGTATGTGTATATAAAAACCATATACAGCAAATGTCCCTATAATTGCATCCAAACCTCCTACAAGGCCAACACAGTGTGCATACTGATTTCATACCTCCCGACAAATGCTTACTTTGAAAATGGGTGTAAAATAGTAGACTAGTATATACATCCCATGTAATCCTTGGCACACTGTCATGTCACTAAGGGGAATAGTGGATGCAGTCACAGGATTTGCACCCACTTTACAAACAAATTCACAATACCCATTTGTTATTGTAGCCTATAGAGAGGACAGGTTATGTACAAAACACTTCATCTCTCACTCTAACCCTAGAACCCTAGTCTGCCTTGCTTGTCCTATGACCAAGTGCTGAATGAGGCAATCAGCATTGTACTGGTGTGGAGAATGTTCAGGAAGGAAGGCCAATTTACTACAAAATAGACATTAGGCGGTACAGTGGATATACAAAGTCTGCACACCCCTGTTAAAATGTCAGGTTTCTGTGATGTAAAGAAAAAAAAAAAAAAAAAAAAAAAAACAAGACAAAAGATAAATCATTTCAGAACTTTTTCCACATTTAATGTGCCCTATAAACTGTACAACTCAACCGAAAGACAAAACTGAAATTTTTTTTTTGGGGGGGGGGGGTAAAAATAAAATAAAAATGTGGTGGTTGCAGAAGTGTGCACACCCTCTTATAACTGGGGATTTAGCCGTGTTCAGTTAGGAAAATCACATTCAAACATATATTAAATACACACCTTCCATCATTTAAAGTGCCTCTGATTAACCCCAAATAAAGTTCAACTGTTTTAATAGGTCTTTCCTGACATTTTCTTAGTCGCATCCTACAGCAAAAGCCATGGTCCACAGACAGCTTCCAAAGCATCAGAGGGATCTCACTGTTAAAAGGTATCAGTCAGGAGAAGGGTACAAAAGAATTTCCAAGTCATTAGATATACCGTGGAACACAGTGAAGACAGTCGTCATCAAGTGGAGAAAATATGGCACAACAGCGACATTACAAAGAACTGGAAACTCCAAAAAGACGAGAATAAAACTGGTCAGGAAGGCTGCCAAGAGGCCTATAGCAACATTAAACGAGCTGCAGGAATATCTGGCAAGTACTGGCTGTGTGGTACATGTGACAATCTCCCGCCTTCTTCATATGTCTGGGCCATGGGGTACAGTGGCAAGACTGAATCCTTTTCTTAAGAAGAAAATCATCCAAGCCTGGCTAAATTTTGCAAAAACACATCTGAAGTCTCCCAAAAGCGTGTGGGAAAATGTGTTATGGTCTAAAGATACCAAGGTTGAACCTTTTGGTCATGATTCAAAAAGATTTGTTTGGCGCAAAAACAACACTGCACGTCACCAAAAGAACACCATACCCAGAGTAAAGCATGGTGGAGGCAGCCTTCGTCAAGGTAGAGGGAGTAATGCAGTAAACAGTCATTATTTGCACAAAACCTGCATGCTTCTGCTAGAAAGCTGAACATGAAGAGGAGCTTCATCTTTCAGCATGACAACAACCCAAAGCATACATCCAAATCAAGAAGGGATTGGCTTCACCAGAAGAAGAGTTTTGGAATGGACCAGTCAGAGCCCAGACCTGAATCCAATTGAAAATCTATGGGGTGATCTGAAGAGGGCTGTGCACAGGAGATGCCCCTGCAATCCGACAGATTTGGAGTGTTTTTGAAAAAAAAAAAAAAAAAAGTCAGGATAGACACATGCCCCAAAAGACTGAGTGCTGTAAAAAAATGAAAAGGTGCCAAGTTTAAAGCGGAGTTCCACACAAAAATGGAACGTCCGCTTTTCGGAACCCTCCCCCCCCTCTGGTGTCACATTTGGCACCTTTCAGGGGGGAGGGGGGTGCAGATACCTGTCTAAGACAGGTATTTTCACCCACTTCTGGCACTCCCATGGGAGTCTATGCCTCTTCCTGTCCCTCCACGCTGTCTCCTGGGAAACACAGGTCCCAGGAGATAGCGGGGACCAGTTACGACGCGCAGCGCGACTCGCGCATACGCAGTAGGGAACGGGTGAAGCCGCAACGCTTCACTTCCCGATTCCCTCACCTAGGATGGCGGCGTCAGCTGCCGAGAGTCGAGCGAGTGATCGGCGTCGGCTGCCGACATCGCTGGACCCTGGGACAGGCAAGTGGCCATTTATTAAAAGTCAGCAGCTGCAGAATTTGTAGCTGCTGGCTTTTAATATTTTTTTTTTTTTTTTTTTAGGTGGACTCCCTCTTTAATTTTAGTTTAAGGGTGTGTACACTTGTACAACCATATTATTTACGTCTTTAATTTTTACTTCCCATAAACTAATGGCGCGTACACAGGAGCGGACTTTACGGCAGACTTTGCTCGGCGGACTTTTCGCCGGACTTTGTCCACCAGGTGCGCCGGACTTGCCCACACACGACCGGACTTTCCGGCGGGCTAAATCCGCCCATCTTTCCGACGGACTTTCGCCGGAGTTACGGCGGACTTTCAGAATGAACGGACTTGCCCACACATGGGCAAGTCCGTTCATTTTGAACGTGACTCAGGTGCGACGGGACTAGAAAAGGAAGTCAATCTTGCCGCTTTTATCAGCGAGATTGGCACCTTGCGAGCCCCGCCGCGGGTCATACCAGGCCCTTAGGTCTAGTATGGATTTTAAAGGGAATCCCCCCTACGCCCAAAAAACGGCGTGGGGTCCCCCCTAGAATCTATACCAGACCCCGATCCGAGCACGCAGCCCGGCCGGTCAGGAAAGGGGGTGGGGACGAGCGAGCCCCCCCCTCCTGAACCGTACCAGGCCGCATGCCCTCAACATGGGGGGGTGCCTTGGGGGAGGGGGGATGAGGACAAGGGCCCCTTCCCAACAACCCTGGCCGTTGGTTGTCGGGGTCTGCGGGCGGGGGCTTATCGGAATCCGGGAGCCCCCAGATCCCGGCCCCCCACCTTATGTGAATGAGTATGGGATATATGGTACCCCTACCCATTCACCTAGGGAAAAAAGTGTCAATAAAACACACTACACAGGTTTTTAAAATAATTTATTAAACAGCTCCGGGGGGGGGGGGGGGGGGGGGGGGGGGGCTTCTTCCGGCTTCGGGGGTCCCTCCGGTTCCTCTTCTCCCAGTGTTCCAGTTCTTCGGCCGCCTCCTCCGCTGTCTTCAGGCTGCTCTCTTGCGAGCGGAGGTCCGGACTTCTGGGCTTCTTGTCTGCTTCCCTCTTCTCTTCTCCAGATGTTGACACGACGCTCTCTCCGGCTGGACTGCTCTCTGAGGGCTCCGTTGTGACTTATATAGGCGGAGACCCCGCCCCCTTATGATGTCACAGTCCCTGGGCATGCTGGGACTGTGACATTTTAGGGGGTGTGGTCACCGAGGGATGTTGACCACGCCCCCTAAAATGTCACAAACTTCCCAAGAGAAGAGGGAAGACGACAAGAAGCCAATGTCCGCTGGCAAGAGAGCGGCCTGAAGACAGCGGAGGAGCCGGCCGAAGAACTGGAACACCGGGAGAAGAGGAACCGGAGGGACCCCCGAAGCCGGAAGAAGACCCCCGAAGTCGGAAGAAGCCCCCCCCCCCCGGAGCTGTTTAATAAATTTTAAAAACCTGTGTAGTGTGTTTTATTGACACCTTTTCCCTAGGTGAATGGGTAGGGGTACCATGTACCCCATACTCATTCACATAGAGTGGGGGGCCAGGATCTGGGGGCCCTCTTATAGGGGGCTCCCGGATTCCGATAAGCCCCCGCCCGCAGACCCCGACAACCAACGGCCAGGGGTGTCGGGAAGAGGCCCTTGTCCTCATCAACATGGGGACAAGGTGCTTTGGGGTGGGGGGGCCCCGCAGGGCCCCCCTCCCCCAAGGCACCCCCCCATGTTGAGGGCATGCGGCCTGGTACGGTTCAGGAGGGGGGGGGGCGCTCGCTCGTCCCCACACCCTTTCCTGACCGGCCGGGCTGCGTGCTCGGATCGGGGTCTGGTATGGATTTTAGGGGGGACCCCACGCCGTTTTTTCGGCGTAGGGGCTTCCCTTTATAATCCATACCCCGCGCTCGCAGCAATAGGAAAATTTGTTTTTCCTATTGCAGCGAGCGCGAAATGCAATACCCTGCCCTCGCGTCATATCTGGTCCGTTGGACCAGCATACACACGAGCGGGCTTTCCGTCGGACCAGCACACAGACGAGCGGACTTTCCGCCAGAAACTGAGTCCGACGGAAAGATTTAAAACTTGTTTCAAATCTAGGTCCGGCGGGCTTTTGGGAAAAAGTCCGCCGGAAAAGTCCGCCTGAGCCTACACGCGGTCGGATTGTTCGGCGGACTCTGGTCCGCCGGACCAAGTCTGCCGTAAAGTCCGCTCGTGTGTACGCGGCATAAGAGTTGTACAGTTTATAGGTCACATTAAAAGGTGGAAAAAGTTCTGAAATGATTTATCTTTGTCTCATTTCTTTTACATCACAGAAACCTGACATTTAAACGGGTGTGTAAACTTTTTATATCCACTGTATGTGCCACAGTTAATAAGGCAGCGAAACCCCACAGCCAGGAAGTCAAAAAGCTTCACAGGAAACATTCCTCAGATCAACCAGTTTCAAGCTTTTACCTGGCCAGTACCACACTCCCTGTATTAGAGGGCCACCACTCTGGATGAAGGAGCAGACAGCAGTAATGTCAGTCGGGGGGGGGGGGGATGTTAAATGTTCTAGCAGATTTAGATACACTAACAAACTGAAGTCAAACTCTCGCTCACACTGCAGTTACAGCAATAGTCACACTGGGGGGCTGCGCTGGCAGGACGTCAAAAAAAGTCCTGCAAGCAGCTTCTTTGAGGCACTCCTAAAGCGCCCCGCCCATTGAAAACGAAGTGCCCGCAAAGCTTTTAACCCTTTATTCGGGCACCAGCAGGGGTTAAAAGCACCCCCTCCACCCCCCCACCCCCTGCTAGTGCCCGAAAAGCAACACAAAAATGGTGGTAAAGTGTCGCCAAAACTAGCAGCACTTTACCGCCGACGCCCGGGCGCTGGCAGTGTGAAAGGCCTCTTAGATTGCTTGCGCCTGTGAAAATCACAAAATAAAGCTGTCCCTAGGCGACGCATTAAAAGTCTACAGGTTATCAGTTAGGGTTAAACTATAAATTATGGCCCTAGAGGTATTGCTCTCACAATGTTCGCAGTCATATCTCACATGTGTGGTGCTATATTTATATATATATATATATACACACACATATATATTACACACACAAGTTTGCCCTACACTGCACATTTAAAATGGGGTGTATACAGAGGGATGAAACAATGGGTGATTGGTTAACTGTGACCTTCACTACAGTATCCAAGGAATGACAGCTGTGAACCCCGAAGTGACGCAATTCATGTAGCTTCTGTGTTTATTAGTCGCAAGGGGAACGCCCAGATAACTTTTATCTAAAAGCCGTTTGCCAGCTGTTAAAAAAAAAAATCGATACCAAGCTCACGGCTGCAATGTACCTTAGTAGACAAGGGATTAAGCATTTACATCTTTTATGCCCCAGCAGACTCCGTGCAATCAATCAAGTAACATTTTATAGTATTCACCTTCACTCCTTCCCCAGCAGCTACATAAAAAGGTTATGTATGAAGGTGTGGGAAGGAGCAGAGAAGTGGGTCCACCAACACAATCCTAGAAGTAGAGAGCTATGATGTGCAAGGAATGGAAGAGGCTGTGTTAGGTAATGGACTCTTCTGAAGCAGTCAAATTTGCAAACAAGTTCAAAAGGCACATTGCAAGTCAATAAAAAATATTTATATATTAATATATAATGTTATTATTTTATGGAAGAAATGCCACAAACAAGCATACAAAATAATCAATTTTCTGTTCTTTCACCTGCATATTTTTAAGTGGTGGCAGGGTCTCTTTCAGTCCCGGTTCACACTGATGTGGTGCGGGATTCACAACGATTCCTGTACATTTCCCACACTGCATCACAATCACACTCTGTTCATGCAAACCGCTGCGGGTGTCAATGTTAACACCCCAACAACGGTTAGCAAAACGCACTGTAATTGGCTTTATCAGGTTTGCATGGGTTTGAACACCTCTTTCGTGCGGATGTGGTGCAATTGGAGTCATACGAAATGAATGGGCTCAAATCGTACTGCAAAGAATCGCATGTAATTTGTACAGGAATGCGGTGCGATTTTTGTCTGAACCACAGCCTGTTCCCCGCACCGCATCGGTGTGAACGGGGACTAAGGCCTGATTCACACCTTTGCATTTTACAGATTTGCACTACAGTCCATTTAACATTGTTTCCTATGGAACACATTCTGTAGTACAAATCCGCAAAATGCAAAAAGCACTAAAGATGCATAGGTGTGAATCAGGCCTAAAAGCGGAAGTAAAGAGCGGTGGGAGGGCCAGCATTTACTGTACCTTTTGGAGGTGCTCTCCTGTGTGCTGCAGTTACATTCTCTCAGCACCTCTCTTAATTTTAGCATATGTAAGATGCCGGGTGTGTACACTGTACTGTGCATAAGCTGCAGTCAGTGTACAGATTACAGGTTAAAAATAAATAAATAATTAAAACAAACAAACAAAAAACGCTAGCAGGTATGACAGGTTTTTCTTTTTGGCAAAAGAGACTATGTTTTCTAGACAATTGTTGCATTTTAGAGGTACTTCCATTTAAATTTCAATCAACAATTTGATCCCTCAGCCAGTACTAGCCCTTACACTAATATATTCAAAATTCAGAAAATCAGAAAGCATTTTCTACTAAAAAATTATAAACATGAAATTTTGGTAAAATGTTCAATACAAAGCAAAAAATGAAATGGAAAACCCAATTATAATCATTACACAATATAAGTAAATACGCACAACATTGCAATAGGAATATGAGATGCCTAATGCCTTACCCGTAGGAATAGGGGGAAACCCGCCCATTGAAGGATAACCAGGATAACTCATGGCTTTAGAGATGGCGCCTCAACACCTGAAGAGATAACATCAAATGTTACATGCAATACTAAATACCTTCAAACGTCATGTGTATAACAAGCATTATACTATAGGCCTAATTATAATCGATTATGTTGATTAGTTGTTTCAGCCCTAACCAGGGTGCACAAACAGGAAACATTGGATCTTCCTTTCTCACTTCCTCAACATCTAATGACCTCTGTTACTTCCATAGTCTGAAGTGCCCCCTTACTCTGGTCATTGGTAAAGTGCCCCCAATACATTGATGGTCGATGAAATGAACTTTTACATTGGTGGTCTGCAAAATTAACCCCTACATTGGTGTTCAGTAACTGGCTCCATTCATTGGTGATCAGTAAATTAGCCCCTTACACTGGTGGTCACTGAATTTCCCTCCGACTGTGGTGGTGAGTGGAAAGGTGCCCCTTTGTGTGGCAAGTAAGGTGCCCGCATAGGAAGAGAGAAGGTGCTGCGGCTGGCTTTGGGTTTTTTTCTCCCATCCAGTGTGGCTCCAAAGACATTTACCCCTAGGTTCTGCGTCATGTCATCACATGACATGGGATTTACTTTAATTAGGGAACTACCAATGTATTTAGCAGGTTGGCAGTCGTGCAAAGGTCCCTCAGAATCTGTGGGCCCTAAACGGCTGCCCCCAACCACTCCAATTTATAATCTGCCACTTATCTAAGTAGACTCAGCCAGGGCTATGCAGGTATCCAAAGTCAGGTCCTGAGAGATTGGGTGAAAGTTCTTTGATGTCTGCAGGCACCGCAAGACTAACAAGGCTACATACAGCAGAGATTGCCCCACATTCATAGAAGTGCTTACTTGCTCTATGCTCATTTAAAAGAACAAACACAGCAAGACACAGTGCGACAAATAGCACTGAGCAAGAGAACCAGTCATATTCTAGAACACAAAGTTTGATAGATACACAGAGAATCCAAGACTTAGGCTGGGTTCACACCTATGTGAATTGGATGCGGTTTACACCGTATCCAATTTGCATGACATTTTAAAATAAGTTCATTTGAATGAGGCTGGTTCACATATTTGCGTTGCATTCGCACTCCGCATTGCCCAAAAACATGTGCGTTTTCTGGGCATTGCAGTGCGAATTGCAAGCACATTATCTTCTATGGGAACGCATCTGGTTTCGCAGATGCAATCCTTTGTGAACAGGATAAAATCCTGACCTGATACTGATGCAATCCTGACCCGATCCTGATCAAAAACTGACGTGAAATGCTGAACAACTACTTTGTCAATTAGCTGTGAAAATGGAGCTTCAATTCGCACCGCACATGTGTGAACCCAGCCTTAAAGTTCTACAGGGAACACCAATAACAAGCTGGCGGCATTAACGGGTGGTTCCAGGACACAGCTGAAGCCACAATCCAGCTTCCTGGTTTTGTCTGCATTCTCCATATCTCTGTCATTACTTGCAGACACTCCTTGCAGCTCTGCTCTGAAAAGGCCTGGTGATGCCTTTGGGCCTAATGCACTTAGGGAGTGATCCTATGAAAATAGCTACAACAGCTGCCAACAACACTCCACTCCCACACACAAGCTTTGCAAACACACAAATACTGAACCTACCTAGTTACCAGCACCATGCAGCACAACTTTCCGGGAAGAGAGAGCGCACATTATACACACCCCTAAGATGTCCCCAGTTCTGGGTTTCATGAAGAATTTATAGACTAGAAAATGATCAGTTATAACCACAGATCCTTTCATATACTCCTATGCAGGAAAAGCAGTGGTAGAAAAGGAAACAAATACAATGATTTAAACGCTAGAAAACTAGTTCTGTACAATATAGACACGTGATCATCAAAGCATATGTCCAGCCAAAACCTTTTACATTTGTTTTACATAGAGAAGGGAAAGGTTAAATCCCATTGGGCTTATACGACATTCAGCTCTGTTAGGGCTCATTCACACTTGTGGAAACCCTTGTTGCCTCTCTGAAAAGCGATCCATGGTGAAATGCTTTTCACAGGGCGACTAAAACAATAAGTGAGGAGGTGACATATTGTTCCAGCTGTCTGTCAAAGTAGAACTATAGGCAAAACTTTTTTTTTTTCATTTTGGATAGAGTAGGGGAAGGTTATAACCCCTGTCAGATTTTTTTTTCACCATCTGTGTCCCATGGGGGAGATTTCCCTTCACTTCCTGTCCCATAGCCAAACAGGAAGTGAGAGGAAATGCCTGCAAATCAGGCAATTCCTTGGGGCCCCCCGGTCACCAGAACTAGTGTCCCCATTGGAAGATTTCCCCTCTATTACATTTCTGGGGACAACCCAAACGTTGGGATTTTCTTTTACTTTCAATGATGATGGTAAACATGACAAATCGAGAGGGTGAATCTCCCTAACGGGAGCACAGATAGCTATAAAAACCTAATAGGTGTTCTAATCCCTCTCGCTCTATCCAAAACTGGGAAAAAAAAAAAGTTTTGCCTTTAGTTATATTTTAACCCTGAAAAAGCCTGCACCTTTGCATCGCAAACACAGTCATTACATGCAGTTGTGGCCCCCTTAGCTTGTTTGTGTTCGGCAAGGGTACTGTCCAAAGAAAGCGACATGTGGTAGAACATTTGCCATGGCCACGCATGTGTACAACCTTGTCTGTCAGCTTACAGGGGGCATATCATGGGGCAGTAAAACTGCGGATCAACCACCTATTAGTCTGCCCTCCAGCTGCTTATGTGAATGAGCCTTTAGAGAGAGATTTACCCACACTTTGTCACATTGGATTAGGAGAAGACTAGAACCCGTCGGATTTGAATTGTGTCCCTGTTACAGATTTTCACTCATTTCTATCTGTGGAAACCGCTGCCAGCAGGACAGGAAGGAAGGAAACTTTCTCTAACAGCGCAGTAAACACAACACAGGAGTTCTAATCCTTTACCACTTTGTCCAAAACTATGAAAACTGTTTTTGGCTTTAAAAATGCTTTAAAGTGGATGTAAATCCTCTCTTATACCCATTGAAGTGAACAGCCTCAGATAATACACAGAAATGAACAAAATCTCCCTACATAAGTTTTACATGTATATCTGCTGTCTTCAGCCTTTTATACGCTTTAGAAAGCACACATTGCTTTCTTCCTGTTTCAGCAGTGGGAGGGGAGTCTGGGCATACACTGTGTGAGAGCTGATTGGAGGAAAGGCACCCCCCCCCTTTCCACATAGGCAGAGGAACAAAGAAACTTGCAGAGCTGTACTGTGAATAGACAAGCTCTCTGCTCATCTGTTGAAGAACTTGTCAGAAGTTATAATGCTGATAACAGAGGAATGGAGCAGCAGAAAGACACAGGCTTTGGAGAGAGATAAGTAAACACTACAGATATATGTGCCCAGGTCAGATTTCATGAATGGGGTTTACATCCACTTTAAATAATAGCTTTATTTATGAAAGTCTATACATCTGGCCAAAAGGAGAGGAAAAAAGGGATTGGATTCTGAAATAGGCACCATTTGGATCTATCCAACACTCATGCTTAAATCCACAACTAATCATAAGTCTCACAACTACAAATAATTCACCAGCCTTCTGCCCACTTAGCACCAGTCAGTGCAATTTCATGTGCGGTTTGCCGAAATATGTGCAACTTAATGCAAGTCGCATATGAAAGCACCAAAAATAGTGCAGGAACCTTTTCAAAGTTGGCGCAAGTTGGAGTTGCACCAATTTAAACAGTACTACAGCCAGAAATAGGGTGAGACGTCATGAAACTTTTATTTGTCAAATTGCATGACAAGTAGCACCGATGTGAACGGGGGCTAAACCTAAATGGATGCCAACTGCTACTACCGATAGCACTTAAAAGAGAAGTATTGGTTTTATTTCCCCCCCCACCCACCATTTATACTTACCTAGGTGGATGCAGCATCGGTCAGATGCTGCATCTGTCCCCCGGCGCCTCGGCACAGAAAACCGAATCGATCGAACATCACTGATCACTCGGTTTGCAGAGCTCCATGAGCAGAGAAATGCAGACTGCCGGTCACAGCTCTCTGCTCTTCTCCCTCCTCGCTCACTGGAGCGCTGAGCAGTAGAGGGGGAGGAACGACCATCTCAGGCACTCAGCGGCTCGCTGAGAGGCTGAGATGGGTATCAGTCCAAGCACCTGGCGGATCCAGACTTTATTGTAGGGATGGACAGTTTCCGTGACGTTGTCAGCTCTCTGCTGAAAACGGGTCACTGGAGTGCAAAACTAATTGCACCCCTGTAATCCTTAGGAGAAGCCCAGCCAAACGAGCTTTAAGCCTAGTACACACGATCTGCAAATCAGACGAAAAATACTGCTTTCAAATCAATTGTACAATAATCTGACCATTAGTACACAACCTTCGAGAACTGATCAATACAGTTCATCTGATATTATCCGAAAGGACAAACACGAAAATCGTTCTTGTACGATACTAGATCATACAATTTTCATTTAATACGGTATTTGTTCACAAAAAAAAAAAATCAGAAGAGCAAGACCACTCGGAAACGAAAGAATACCTTACAGTACAATACTTCCAAAGTTGTATCCTGTCCTATGAGAATTTTCATAAGTTTAGTAACCTCTTCATTTCTGATATGAGATTAGATTGCACAAAAAAAACCAGACAATGATTTGTCTGATATTCTCATTCATGTGTAGGAGGCTTAACACATACCTTATATGTATATGTCAAAGTTCAACATTGTTATCAGAACTGAAGATAAAACATTACACCCTTCCTGTGACATCCAACCCCACTGAGTAGCATTATACCTAGCTCTGCTCAAAGTTTTTTCTTCAAAACCAGGGGAAGAGACCTTGGAGAGGTGGAGAGCTACCTGAACTACATGAAAAAGAGGTCAAAGATCACCGGGGTGCAGAACATTTTTATAAAAAGATAACCCTATTAAAAAGTAAGGATTGATTAAAAACTAGAAAATATATAATACAAATATCACTGTAAAAATAAATACACACATATCCTACCTTTTTAGCTCCATTGTCAGAGCCATACAGATTTTTCGCTCCATTGTCAGATGGACAAAAAATAAATAAAAACCCATGATCAATGTATGCCTAGCTTTACTCACCAAAAATTGAAGAGACCTTGTCACCAACGTATAAAAATGCAGATTAGTACATTGAAAAATCAAGTATTCATATGTCTACTTGTCCTTTGCCCTGGCTTGAACATTTTTATTATTTACTTGCAGGAATCCCTTTCAAGTCTAACAAGTTCAGAGCCATGGAACTTGTTAGACCTGAAAGGGATTCCTCCCTCGCTCTGCCGGGTGGTGCTGCCTCTGAGGTCTGTGAGAAACAAAGGAGGGTTGTACAAATACATGGCCCAGGATGCAATGCATGCATGGTAAAAGGTTGTAAACATGCATGGCTATGGCAAACATTATACCCCATGTCATTTTCTATGGACAGTATCCTCACTGAAAGCAAGCCATTTAAGTGAATAGGGCTGCAAAGGCGTGGAATGCACGTTTGTGATGCAATGGTGTGCGCTTTTCAGGGTTAAAACAGTGAGGAGGTGACATATTGTCTCCCAGCTGTCAGTCAATCACCTTGTGAAAAGCATTCCACCATGGATCACTCTTCAGAGAGGCAGCAAAGGCTTCCACCAGTGCGAACGGAGCTGAAAGCAGTAGAAACAATATGGGATTTAACCTTTCCTTTCTCTATCTAAAACTAATGTAAAAGGTTTTGGCTGGACATATCCTTTGATGATCACGTGTCTATATTGTACAGAACTAGTTTTCCAGCATTTAAATCACTGTATTTGTTTCCTTTTCTACCACTGCTTTTTCTGCATACAAGTGTATGAAAGGATCTGTGGTTATAACTGATGAGTCTATGAATTCTTCATCTAAGGATGTGTATAGAAGGGTTCATTCATAGTATGTGTGGTGACTGGTGTCTTTCTGCACTTGATCAATGCCAGTCACTGCAAGGGCACATAGAAAACAAGCAGATTACCCTCCTTCCACTACAAACCTCTTCCTCCTAAACTAAAATAGCCCCATAATAAATCTGCCCCTCCCTTGCTTCCTGAAATGAACTCACAGACCTCAGAGGCACCACCCATCAGAGTGAGGGAAGGAAGCCCTTTCAGGTCTAACAAGTTTAGAGCCACACTGAAAGTAAATAATAAAAATGTTTAAGGGCAAAAAGTAGGCATTTGAATACTTGATTTTTTAATGCACTAATCTGCAATTTTACAAGTTGATGACAGGGTCTGTCCAATTTTTGGTGAGCAAAGCTAGGCATACATTGATCGTGGTGTTTTTTTTGTTTTTGTTTTTAATCAGTCAGTGGTCCGATGGAAAAAAATCGGAACGGATTCCCCCATCCACAAATATGAGGTGAATGGAGGAATCCTCCCCATTGAGGTATTATCTGACAGCAGGACTCCTACTCTGTCAGAATACACTGATCAAAGAAAAATTTACCAGCAGTCCCGCTCCAAAGAAATCGTTCATTAAATCAACCCCTCTTGAATGGGAACGACCATAGATGGATCGAAATTCTGCAGGTCCCTGCTGATTTTTGATCTATGGCCAGCTTTAATCTTCTCTTCTTCTAAGGCTTCATCCACAGGGGGGTACTTAAGCATACATCCGTGCAAAGGGCTGTCTTTGCCTGCATGGGATGCACAAGTGTTTCCTGCATCCCCATTCATGACTATTGGGATGCGGCAGTTGCACAGACAACCGTGCAGGTCCGTGTCCCCAAATGCAGTGTGTGTGTGTGTGTGTTCGGGGACATGCACCTACAGCTGCATGGCTGTCAGATTGGGACCAGTGGCTGTGTTTGTACGTCCCAACAGATGTGCCCAATAACTCCATATCTCTTTCCCATGAGGTATCAGCCACACTTAACCTCACTAAACTCCCAAAGGTATTTTTTGTATCCCTTCCTCCTCACCCCCTGTAGCATCCTCTCTAAGACACAGGCTCGCCCCCTCATGTACAATGCAGGGTTCATAGATCCACATAATGCGGGACAACCACCCAGAGCTTCAAAACAGAGCTGGAGCCTACTGGAGCCAGGGGTAAGGTAAGGGATACAGCCAGGGCAGGACTTAGGGTGGTGGGGGCCCCTGGGCTTGAGTCACTTTCAGGCCCTACCTTCTATACATTACCTTAAACCTTTAGTTTTCTTTTAAGCGCGCCACTCTGATACCGTTTGTCCACCATTACAACAAAAAAACAATGCAGACAGGTTTTCTCAACGGCAGTAAACGAGGCACTACGTAACTGCCAATAACCAATCAGCAAACCTCAAGATAAGAGTTTAAGGAATTTTAAGGAAAATAAACTATTTAAGGAAAAAACTTACATTTAAATGCTCATCGATGCAGCCTTGCACAGCGTCCATCTGCATGCTTGTCCAGTGTCATTTGCATCTATGTCAGTGTCATTTGCAGCCTTATCAGTGTCATTTGCAGCCTTATCAGTGTCATTTGCAGCCTTATCAGTGTCATTTGCAGCCTTGCAGCCTTGTCAGTGTCATTTGCAGCCTTGCAGCCTCCATCTGCAGCCTTATCAGTGTCCATCTGCAGCCTTGTCCGTATTATTTGCAGCCTTGCCCAGGCTACAGTTAAACTGCAGTGACTTGTCAGTGTCACTGCAGTTTAAATATGGCGCTGCCGAGATACACAGAGCCGGTCCTGTGTATCTCAGCTCCTGTTGGCTTTTCTTGGCTCCTCTCGCAGTCCCGCCCTATGATGGACATAACACAGGTCCAATTGCGGGACTAGGCGTGACTGTGAGCGGAGCCGAGCACCGACATACATAGCCAAGTGTACTCGGCTAGCTCCGCTCTCAGTCACGCACAGTCCCTGTGTTATGTCCATCATAGGGCGGGATTAGGCGTGACTGTGAGTGGAACTAGCCGAGTATAGTCGAGTACACTCGGCTGGGGCCCCCTATTGAGTGGGGCCCATGGGCTTGAGCCCAGTCAAGCCCAATGATAAGTCCGGCCCTGGATACAGCATATCTGTGAACCTGTAGATTAAAAGGAGAAGTTCACTTTTTGCAAAAAAATAATAAGTGCACATTTTTTTGCAGTTAAAAAATTGCATTTATTTTTTTGAGCCTGTAAAGCATTGCAACCGTGATCAGCAGATTGCTGGTGCCATGCAGGTCTCCAGCAGATCTGTCAATATACCTGCTTCCCGGTACATCCCATATGGGTAAGCAGATACATCTGAAAGGAAGCATGAATGAACTACCATGGTGCTCCATAGAGCCGTGATATTTCATTGAAAACTACAAGCTAAGGATGAGCTCCGGCGTGTTCGCACAGCCCACGTGCAGAGCCCACCAGGGAGTCGGCACTGCGCTAATCACAGGCAGTGAGACATTGTCCCAATGCGCAGCTGCAGAGATCGGGAAATGTCCCACTGCCTGTGATTAGCGCAGCGCAGACTTCCTGGCGGGCTCTGCACGTGGGCTGTGCGAACACACCGGAGCTCATCCTTACTACAAGCCGACAGCTGCAAAGGCTGCCAGACCTTGTAGTTTTCCATGCCCAGAGCCCTGTCAAGCAACGATAGAGCCCCACCCACTCCGTCACGTTTTTTTAAAAATTGTGACAGCTAGCGTGGAGGAAGAAGATCTCCGCTAGCTATCACAGCGGGGATCATGGAGCTGCGGGGGCCAGTCCATTCTTAACATGTTACACCCTGAATATGGGTGTAACATGTTACGAAAGGTGAACTTATCCTTTAAAGTGATTGTAAAGGAAAAAAAAAAAAAACAAACATGTTATACTTACCTGCTCTGTGCAGTGGTTATGCACAGAGCAGCCCTGATCCTCCTCTTCTCGAGTCCCCCGCTGCCGCTCTGGGCCCCGCCCCCTTGCAGAGTGCCCCTATAGAAAGCTGTGGGGGCACTCGTGCGTGCTCACTTGCGACCTGGCTCTCTGCGTCCATAAGACACACAGAGCACGGCTCAGCCCCCCTCCCACCCCTCACTGGCTGTGATAGACAGGAGCGGACGAGAGTGGCTCCTGCATCTCAGCCAATCACTAGTGAGAGACCCAGGAGATCCTTGGGTCTTGTGCACATCGCTGGATCGAGATCAGGCTTAGGTAAGTATTGTGGGGGGCTGGGGGGGGGGAGCTGCACACTGAAGATTTTTTACCTTCATACATAGAATGCATGAAAGTAAAAAACCTTCAGCCTTTACAACCAATTTAAATGAGCATTTAACCCTTGCGGTGCAGAAGGCCCCTCTTCCAAGGGTAGATTTTGTCTTATTCCCAGAGTTCCGCTTTAAAACTAAATTCCAGGGAGCCATAAAATCAAAATGTATTCTACCAATGTATTGTCTGATAATATTGATCTATCATTTATATTTACATACACTAATTAACAGTGATAAAAGTGGCACTCTGGGCTCAGGTCTCCATCGGTGTGTGCAGTGTTATCAGAACATGCATACAGTATAAAACAGAGGTGAACTAATCAGCAGCTGCTCCTTTTTAAATGTTCAAATCACAGGCTCCAAGGGATACATGGTCAGGCACTACTGCTTGAGTCTGCAAGGAGTGTGCAGATCTGGCTGTGCTGTCTGGTAGAAGTGCTTGGATCACAAGTCTAACTAAACAGAAATAAACATTTTTAGCATGTTAGGAGCTGGGCTTTAGAGGTCAGTTAGTAATAGCTTTTCTGTGCATTTACATTGAATTGTATGGAAGGATAGATGTAAAGCACATTTCTCAAGATATTTTACGTGAATCCATTGCACATACATCAAATATTTAGCTTGAGATCACTTTGTGATTTGCATTTATTCTCCCATATATAGCATGCATTGCTCAGTGCTTGGCTGATGATTCAAAAAAGTCTAGTGGTTTCCCTGAAGTCCAGCTTTATTATAGCTCTAGTATTACATGTATCCTTCACACATATGCATGGAAATACACGGCTCTCTGAATGTGGTGATAAGTGTTATATCACTGAACCCATGAAGAGCAAACCAAACCATTGCAAGCAAGAATCTGCATGTACACTTCTGAATCATGTGACCCCCAGATATCTCAACTCAGACCCTGACACAAAAGATTTGGATATTTCATATATTTGTCAGTCTTTTGTACGAATAAGAACCCTAAAGATTTACACTTTATACGTCTATAAAAAAAAAAAAAAACTCCTGGGCGGAATCTCTCCCACTTTACAGATTGTTCATGGACAAGGATGGCCATCCTTATCATTGGACACCAAGCCATTCATTTCAACACTCTTCACATGAGATTACAAGTGCATTAAATGCAGCAGCCTCAGCAGATTCAGAGCTGTCACTTAGGCCCGGCCATATGCGGTTCGATTTGAACCATTAAGCTCCCGTACACATCAGGCCGTTTTGACATGACAAATCGCCGCCTATTGCCGGCAGCGGCACCGTCCGAATCGGTGCGACACCGACTTTGTGGCGCTGCACCTATTCCCAAAAGTAGTTCCTGCACTACTTTTTGGGACTTCAATAGACATCTTTGCAGGGACCCGCACAGATGTCTCTGAAATTGCTCCTGAAGTCGGACTGAAATGCGGGTTTGAAATTTTAAACCCGCCTTCCGTGTGAACCTAGGCTAAAGTACAACTTAAGGCAAAAATGTAAAATAGAGTAGAGGGGGATTAGAACATTTATCAGTTTTTGTTGCTGCCTGTGCCCCCATTAAGAAGATTCACTCTCTCTATTTGTCCTGTTTACCATTATCATCGAAAGTAAAAGAACCCCAAATTTTGGGTTGTCCCCAGAGAAGTAATAGAGGGGAACTCTTCCAACGGGGTTACTAGTTCTGGTGACCTGGGGGGCCCCCCAAGGAATTTCCTTAATTTGGTTATGAAACAGGAAGGTAAATCTCCGCAATGGGACACAGATAGTGGGAAAAAAAAAAATAATGTGACTGGGGTTACAATCTTCCCATGCTCTATCCAAAAAAAAAAAAAAAAAAAAGTTTGCCTATAGTCCAATATTAAAAGAAAAGTATGGGAATATTTTTTTTTTTTTTTAATCCTTACCTAGGTGGAAGCAGCAATGGTCCAATGCTGCATCTGTCCCCCGCCAGCTCTAACACTGAGAACCAAGTGATTAAACAACGCCGCTCGCTCGGTTCTCACAGCTCCCTGAACAAAGAGCTGGTGACTGTCAGTCACCACGCTCCCCCCCCCCCCGCGCGCTCACTGGAGCGCTGGGTTGTGGAGGGGGCAGGAGCAGCCGGCTCAGGCTCTCAGAGAGGGATGCCGCTCCAGGCATATGGGCGGATCCCGAACATATGGTCATGATCTTGCCGAGCCTGTATCGGCTCTGTGACCTTAGCCGAGCCAAGCTTTGGCTGTACTTCTCCTTTAATGGGCAGGCTGAATGTACCAAGTTGATCGATCAACTTGGGTACAACCAGCCTGCTGGATTCACTTGCGATTATTGCAAGCGGCTGCTATAGCCATTTAGCGATAATCACTGGCTTCCCCTGCTCTTGGGAGAAGACAATGGCTCGACAGGAGGGATTCCCGCATCCACACTGTGTTGATGGGAGGAATCAATTGAATTTCTTCTCTGTATGGCCGGCCTTAGTTGACACTCTATGGTATTCCCCCTCCCCCT
Organism: Aquarana catesbeiana; assembly: GCF_042186555.1. Taxonomy (NCBI): domain Eukaryota; kingdom Metazoa; phylum Chordata; class Amphibia; order Anura; family Ranidae; genus Aquarana; species Aquarana catesbeiana. The sequence goes on from NC_133331.1 coordinate 200,601,507, forward strand.
TTCCTGGCAGCTAGATAAAAAGGTTAAGCAGAGAGGGGAGGAGTAGAGCAGCTGGGCCAGCACAGACAGAAATTAGATACTCCCAGAAAATGAGAGGACTATGATGTTTAAGTAGGGAGGAAGAACTTTGGCTGTGCTAGGGAATGGACTCTTCCTGGAATGGTTGATTTCCTAGCAAATTCATAGGAATATTGTAAGTGAAAAAAATATTGTTTATGGAAAGGTAAAGCACATAAAAGTAACCTTTAAAAAAATACTTGATTCTTCTGCGGTTTTACCTGCGTTTTTTTATAAGTTGGTGAAAGGGTCTCTTTAAAGAGCAGAGTATTAATGGTACATACCTATGATGTGAGTCAGTACCATAGTACAGAGGTCTATCTGTATGGCCTTATAAACAGGAGAGACCTGCATGACTGCCAGCGTAACATGTATTCATGACTCACCCCCACAAGGTTGTATAAGCAGACGCAGAGCAGAGGAGGTGGGGATAGAATAGCATTACTGGTAAAGTTAAACTTACTGTAGCCACCCTTTGCATACAGAGTCATCTTCTGAAAGCTAATCTGCGGAAAACGACAAGGATTGCCAGACTTGTAACAACTTTCCCTAAAAATATACACGTGGCTGTCAGCTACTGGATGCTTCTGGGTACAGGAATATCAGCATTACTCTCCATAGCTACTACCTTCACAATGCTTTTACCAATCGATTCCTCCAAACCAAATACTTCCTCTCTGGAGCCGCACCCGGTGCCTTACAATCCAACACCTCCCAGAAAGAGGACTCACCTGAGCTCCAGCATAGGTACAGGTCTTCCTCTATGCAGACGCATACAACAGCCCACACCCTCACATGTATCATTTTAGGTAAAGAAGTTATTTAAGAAATCATCATTTGATGAAAGATGGTTTCCCTGAGAGATTGGTCATTGTAATCATTGTATTACGTCTATGGGTAAAGTAATGGTCTATTATAACATATGTATTTACAGTATTACAAAGTCTCATATCAGTAAACTATCACTGCCATTGGCATCCATGGATTTTACTTTCCTTTTCCCTGTATCCTTAGTATCATGTAATTGGATTGCAGAGGAACTTTAGTCCCCTGATAAATGTGTCCATTCCCTCCTCTTCCATGGCGCCATCTTATCTTGTGAGTGTGCCAAAAATATACTTTCAGTAGTCCGTGCAGTGCTAAATCAGGCAAGATCTTCACCTTCTAAGTACACTTCCCTCCAATCCAATTTGGATTTTCCAATTGCTTTCTGTCCTAATGACCGTTAGTCACCAGGGCAAATAGAGCCAGTAAAACTCCCTAAATACTGCAGTTTGGCAACACTTTGGAGAAATGTTTAAAATGAGTGTCAGCACTGCGACGGTTTCATCACCAGGCCATTTCCCTTACAGCGATCAGTAAGGCTCTGTTCACACCTAGGCATTTCATTTTCAGGCAGAAAGTCACATGATTTTTGCCACGATTTTGTACAGGTCAAAAGGTTACCAATGTAAAAAGCAGAAAATGCCTGCAATCTGCCAAAAAAGAAGCTCCGGTGCTTTTTTGAGCGACGGGCGTTTTTTCTTCAGGCGACAGAACGCTCAGATGTGAACAGGGGCCATTGAAATGAATGGGATTTGTCTCGTTGAGCGTTTTTAGAGCTGAGGCTTACTGCAGAAAAACTTCCAAAAACGCCTAGGTGTAAACAGAGCCCTAGGGGTTTAGAGTATATAAGAGAGACAGTATTACCGAATTCCTTCATCCCAGGAGATTAGTACTGATATGCAAGGAATCTGCTGATATAGTAAAAAGTAATTTACATGTATTAGTGGTACAACTAAGGTGATCGAATTCAAATCTAATTTCAAAGCAATATTTAAATTATATATAAAATAAAAACTAAATATAGTACGCCTCCACTTTGTAAAATTTGTTAAAAGAGAAATTTGGCAATGAAAAAAAAACAAAAAACAAAGCAAACATTAAAGCGGAGTTCCACACAAAAATGGAACTTACGCTTTTCCGGTTAACCCCCCCCCCCCCCGGTGTCACATTTGGCACCTTTCGGGGGGGAGGGGGGGGTGCAGATACCTGTCTAATACAGGTATTTTGCTCCCACTTCCAGGCATAGATACCCGAGCCACCCATGGGTATCTACGCGACCCCCCCCCCCCACCCCACCTGCTATCTTCTGGGATACACACAGGTCCCAGAAAACAGCAGGGACCAGTGGGATAGCGCAGTGCGAGTCGCGCATGCGCAGTAGGGAACCAGGAAGTGAAGCCGCAAGGCTCTCTCCTATTGAGTGCCCCCCTCAGTCAGCAGCTTCCTATAGGGGCACCCAAGCCGTGTCACAGCCCTGTGCGTCCATTCCGACACGGAGCCCCGACCGGCCTGCCCCCTCTCTCCCCTGATTGGCTGACTGATTTTGATTGACAGCCACGGGAGCCAATGGCGCCACTGCTGTGTCTCAGCCAGTCAGGAGGAGTGTCTTGGATGCCTTAGAAATTTGTGAATATCGCTGGACAGAGATAGGGCTCAAGTAAGTAATTAGGGGGTGCTGGGGAGGCCGCTACACACAAAAGAGGCCTGGTCTTCAAGTGCATTAGAATATTGTTTAGTGTCATTTTAACCACTTCAGGACCGCCCACCGACGTTATATGTCGTTAATTTGAAGAGGAAAGTCTTTGTTATGGCAGCAGCTAGCTGCCATAACCCCGTATCCTCTTCTTCAGCGGGCGGTCCGTTTCAAGTTAAAAGTGGTCTCTGCAGCGGATTCGCCGCAAGATCACTTTTATCGGCAGTGGGAGAGGGGCCCCCCTCCCGCTGCGCTCTGGTGCCCTCCGACGCTTATCGGAGCCGTCCGTAGCAGCGGAGGCGATCCATAGCCTGACATGGAGACAAGTAAGGGGAAGATAGCCTCCACCCGTCTCCATATCATTGCAGGGCGGAAGCGTCGTCAAAACGTCACTTCCGCCCATAGCTCTTGAAGACAATTTTTTTTTTAATTGCATTTTAGTGTAAATATGAGATCTGAGATCTTTTTGACCCCAGATCTCATATTTTAGAGGTCCGGTCATGCTTTTTTTCTATTACAAGGGATGTTTACATTTTTTTAAAGTACAGTGTAAAAATAAAAGGTAAAATAAGAAAAAAAAAAAAAAAAATTTATAAACGCGCTGTCCTGCCGAGCTTATGTGCAGAAGCGAACGCATACGTGAGTAGCGCCCACACATGAAAACGGTATTCAAACCACATATGTGAGGTATCGCCGTGTTTGGTAGAGCAAGAGCAATAATTTTAGCCCTAGACCTTCTCTGTAACTCAAAACATGCAACCTGTAGAATTTTTTAATATGTCGCCTATGGAGAAATATTGGGCTAACTTTACTGTTGTCTTACTTTTTAATTCAAAAAAGTGTATTTTTTTTTCAAAAAAAGTGCGCTTGTAAGACCGCTACACAAATATGGTGTGACAGAAAGTGTTGCAACGACCGCCATATTATTCTCTAGGGTTTTAGAAAAAATATATATATATATATATATATATATATATATATATATATATATATATATATATATATATATATATATATATATATATATATATATATATACACACACACACACACACACACACACACACACACACATATATATATATATATACACACACACATACACACACAGTATAATATATATTAATAAATGCCCCCTTTTTTTTTTACCTGCAAAAAGATGTACATTTATTATTTTTTTAAAAAGATGAACTTAGCCTTTAAGCCATTATCGTGCTAAAACTAGTTTTTATGTATCTCCTTACACAGAACTCTGAACAATGTAAACCAATGCTTTTCAGGGAGAAGAAATAGCCAGATCAATGTTTATGCGCACAGAGTTCTGTGTGACTGTAAGCACAGATTTGTGTGTAATTGGACACAGCCGATCAGCTTATTCTAGCCAAAATCATTATCTGAACACCACTGCCAAACTCGTGCCGTGTCCAATCACAGAAAAGGTCAGCAGGGGGCGTGCGCATGCTTGCCCCAAACCCAGAAGAGGGCTGTTGTGTACATGTATGTGATTGTGCCTGTACCTTCCACCCGCTGGCAGTAGATTTACTGTGAGGGGTCATCAGAAAGTTAATAAACAAAGTCCATTGCGCATTTAGGCCATACAAGCGCCCATAATGGCTGTACTAGGCTTGGCAAAGTGTGGAAGCAAACACAAACATGGGCCAATGTCTGTAGCTGGCCATAGATGGATAGAATTTTGAATGAACATTCTTAGGAAAAGAAGGTTCTGCCCTGGTTCACACTGGAGCGTTTTGACATGTGATTTAGATCAAATTCAGATCAAATAAATAATAAAATTAAATAAATAAAATAATAAGATTCAGATCAAATCGCATGTCAAATCGGCGGCAATTGCCAATGGTACCGTCCTAATTGGTACGATGCCGCATCTGTGGCACTGCACTGATTTCAAAAAGTAGTTTCTGTACTACTTTTTGCGATTTCAGGCTGCGATTTACTTTGACATCTGTGCAGAAACCTGCACAGATATCTCTGAAATTGCGTCCGAAATCGGGAACTGACATGCGGGAGTGAAATTGTGCTGAATGAAGCAGTGAAGTTCAACTGAACTCGCACTGCTTCATTCCCACAGCTCAGGGACCAGGGCTCTAAGAAATTTTGTACATTTTTAGTGGGTCATTTTTAGTGTTCATTTTCGACTGCACTGACAAGAAAACTCAAAAAGGAGCAGGATGGAAAATTTTTCTCAAACAAACAAATTTCTAACAGTGTATATATCATTTGCGTTTCATGAAGTCCATTCATTCCAAAATCAAATGTAGATGTTGACGTATTGATTTAAGAGCAACATTCATCCACATATGTTTTACTTTCCCCTCACAAGAATTACTACGTTTTATGTGCTGATGAACTTTTATTTCACTATGGACTTTCTTCCAGTTATTGGGGATTGTCCCTTCACTTTATTTGTTTTGGTTTATAACCACTGCCACAATTAAATAATTTGGTTTTATGCACTGGATATATGTGTACAGGGTGATAGTCTACCACCCTGTTCTTCATTACACTTAGCGCTGCAACTATATATATTTTCTCAAAATGCAAACAAAATCTTTTGAATGGCTTTCAAATGTTCTGAGAATTTTTATACAAGTGTTCCTAAGACTTTTCATTTGAAATTCTATCCATCTATGGTACTTCTTATCCCAGCCCATTATAAAAAGATGAAAAACTGGTGCTTTGTTGTCCTGTTGTATTTACTGCTGGCTACACTGTAAACTGCAGACAAACAGGAAAACAAAACACTTCTTATCTGCATTTATGTAGCAATATTATTACCACAACACAGACTTTTGTCTATTAACAAATAATGTTACATTTCAATGTCCTTTAGAAACTCCTTCTACCTGACATAGTTGGGATTCTGGCAGAACAGACTTGACAGGACCAGATAAAACATTCTCTGTGTCTGCCAGTTCTTCTGGTATGTGGACAAGATTATTGGAAATTTCACTGATACAGCCAAGTCACATAAACAGAGCCTTTTGCTACTTGGCACTTCCTCCCGTTCTAATGCCAGAAGAAAATGTGTAAGGAAATAAGCCTTTATTACATCACACCTTTTAACAGCAATGACGGGGAAGTTACTAAAACTGGAGCAAGCGGAATTTGCAGCTGTGCATAGTAATCATTCAACTTGCCATTCACAACTCTGCCCTGAGCTACATCACCAATCTTGTCTCCAAATATCACCCAAATCGTCCTCTCCGCTCTTCTCAAGACCTCCTGCTCTCAAGCTTTTGTACCATCTGCCCCACCCTATTAGAATGTAAGCTCTTCTGAACAGGGCCCTCTTAATCTTCTTGTATGTTATTGTATTAGAACTGTATTGCCTCCCTTTTATATTGTAAAGCGATGCGTAAACTGTTGGCGCTATATAAATCCTGTATAATAATAATAATAATTCAACTTGAAAGAAGCTGACTGGTTGCACAACTGCTCCAGCCTTAGCAAATTACCCTTACATCAACAACCATATTCTTCCATGTATTACACATGTTAGAAAATGAAAGTATATGTAAACCTAATCAGTAAAATTGGATGTAAACCTGATTCATGCAATTTGAGCTGGGCACATATCTGCAGTGTTTTCTTATCTCTCTTCAAAGCACTAAGTCCTGTGGCTTTCTCCTGTTGGTTCTTCTGTTATCAGCATGATAACAATTTCTCTGGCACAGGAGATAAAAGCAGCCTGAATTTTGTGCCAGGGAGGGAGCTATAAATAGATTAGCAGAAAGCTGCTTTAACAAGGACAGCTCTGAAAGTCTCCGCCTATCTGAAGGGGGGGGGTGCATTTCCTCCAATCAGCTGTCTCACAGTGTATGGCAAGAATCCACACCCACAGGTGAATCAGGAAGAGAAAATTCTAACAGGACATGCACATTCTAAACAGTATAGGCAGATGAAGACAGCAGATATACATGTAAAACTTATGTAGGGAGATTTCTTTCATCTTTCTGTATTATTATTATTATTATTATATAGTGCCAACAGTTTGTGCAGTGCTTTACAACATGGGGCAGACAGCAAACTTACAATACAAATTAATACAGAGGAATCAGAGGGCCCTGCTCCTTAGAGCTTAGAAACTAGAAGGGAGGGTCAAATGGAACAAAAGGTAATAACTGTGGGGGATGAGCGGATGGAGAAAATGAAAATACAGTTTGGTGTGGGTAGGGTAGGCTTTTCTGAAGAGAAGGGTTTTCAGGGATCTTCTAAAAGCTAATAGAGTAAGAGATAAAATCGGACAAAAAACAATGGTTAGTAGCGCTGTTGCTGGATTGAGATAGGTATAGTATACATGTCCACTGGGAATTTAGTCTTGAATGGAATAAAACGGTATAAAAAGAATAAAAAGTAAGTGGGAATTTAGTAAAAATCTGATATATTTGGGTAAGGCATTCCATAGGATTGGAGAGGCTCTGGAAAAGTCCTGGAGGCAAGCATGGGAGGATGTGACGAGGGAGCTAGAGAGCAGGAGGTCTCTAGAGCAACGAAGAGAACGATTAGGTTGGTATTTAGAGAATAGGTCAGTGATGTAGCTGGGGGCTAAGTTGTGGATGGCTTTGTAAGTAGTTGTTAGTATTTTGAATTTAATTTGTTGCGTGGGCAGAAGCCAGTAGAGGGAGGGATTGACAGAAATGAGTAGCAGACACAGAGCAATTGGTAAAGTGGATGAGTCTGGCAGCAGCATTCATGATGGATTGAAGGGGTGATAGACTATGTAGAGGTAAGCCAATGAGAAGGGGGTTGTAGTAGTCGAGGCGAGAGATGATCAGGGGGTAAATTAAGAGCTTTGTTGTGGTTAGAAAGAGACGTATTTTGGAGATGTTGCAGAGGTTGAGGCGGCAAGATTTGGACAGTGATTGGACGTGGGGCTTAAAGGAGAGTTCAGAGTCCAAGACTAAATCTAGAACCTTGGCATGCAGGGATGGGCTTATAGGTGTGGCATCAATTTTTGACAGAGATCAGGGGAAGAGGCACATGGGGGAGGAATAATTATAAGTTTGGTTTTGGATCGATTGAGTTTGAGGAAGTGGTGTGACATCCAGACTGATATGTCTGTTAGTAAATGAGCGATATGTGAGGAGACGGAGGGAGTGAGCTGAGGAGTAGAGAAAAATATTTGGGTGTCGTCAGCGTAGAGGTGTTTTGGAAGCCATGGGAGGCCAGCAGCTGACCCAGGGAGGAGGTGTAGATTGAAAATAGGAGAGGTCCAAGAACAGAACCTTGGGGGACCCCAACAGAGAAAGGAAGAGGAGAGGAGGAAGTAGAGTTGTAAGAAACGCTAAAGGTGCGGTTGGATAAGTAGGAAGAGAATCAGGGAAGAGTACAGTCACGGAGACCAAAAGGCATGGAGTTTTCTTGAGGAGGGGGTGAGCTTGTCTAGGGGGGGGTGACAGTTCTCCTTTAGCAACAAAACAGGAACATCTGCCAAGTTTGAGAAATGATTACCCAGCTCATCGATCGAACTCTGATCAACCCTCGGACATTAAAGTGGAAGTTCACACAAAAATTGAACCTCCGCTTTTCAGAACCCTCCCCTCCTCCAGTGTCACATTTGGCACCTTTCAGGGGGGAGGGGGTGCAGATACCTGTCTAAGACAGGTATTTGCACCCACTTCCGGGCATAGACTCCCACAGAAGTCTACGCCACTTCCCATTCCCCCGTGCTGTCTGCTGGGACACACGGGTCCCAGAGACAGCAGGGACCATTCGGATTGCGCAGCGCGACTCGCGCATGCGCAGTAGGGAACCGGGAAGTGAAGCCGCAAGGCTTCATTTCCTGATTCCTTTACTGAAGATGGTGGCGCTAGCATCCGAGGACCAAGGAACGGTTCGGCCTCGGGTGCCGACATCACTGGACCCTGGGACAGGTAAGTGTCCTTATTTTAAAAGTCAGTAGCTGCAGTATTTGTAGCTGCTGACTTAAAAAAAAAAAAAAAAAAAAAATTTGCGGGACTCCCGCTTTAATTGCAAGTTATCTTCCTCCTCAATTCTACCTCATTTCTTTGTGGCTGTATATTGTCTTTATTTTGTTCAAACATCTTTTTCTGTAAATATTTTATTTGCACCAATTTTGAACTTTTCATTATTAAAACCTTATTTTGAAAAGTTTTAACCTTGTCCCTAAAGCTCTTAATGGGTATATGTGATTGTTTACATACACTTTAAGCTGAACACAATGTCTTTTTAAGGCCTCATGCACACAGAGTTTAAAGTGGTTGTAAAGGTAGAAGTTTTTTATCTTAATGCATATTATACATTCTCCTGTGTGCTGAGGTGTAAAATCCCCAACGCTTTCTGGACCTGGGGAGCCACACATGCCACATACAGATGCCAATATAAGTGAAAACCTGTACACAGCCATGCTTGGTAAACTCCTATGGCTTTTGCATTAGCATTTACCCAAGCAGGCAAATAGTGTCACTTTCACATTCAGGGAGAAGCTCTATATGCGTATACGTGGGTAAATCCCGCGTAATTTAATTTTGTAATATTTAATACATTTTTTTTTTATCAGCCCTGTTGGGGGGCTTTGGTGAGATATCAGGGGTCTAAACAGACCCCTGACATCTCTCCTTTGAGACAGAGAAAGGGACTGAGGACAGAGTTCCCCAGTCCCTTTCTCAGCAGCTTCAGCGTTGAAGATGAATGGACAGGCGACAGTGGCTCCTGTTCATTCATAAACTGAAGCAGAGTAACACAGTTTAATTTGCTCTGTTATCCCAGGACACAGGAGCAATCGGTAGCGGATATATGTCCAATTCAGAAAAGGAAGGGGCTGGTAAATGACACATTCACCGGCCTCTTCCTTCGCTCTCCATCATGACATCCCCCACAGCAGAGTAGGGAGCCGACTGCAGGGGAACAAAGGGGGGCGGAGGAGGAGCACACAGCAGAGTGGAGGAGGAGGACAGGGGGCTGGAGGAGGAGGGCACGGTGGACATTGGGGGGGGGGGATTATCGGGAGCCGACTGCAGGGGAACAAAGGGGGGCGGAGGAGGAGCACACAGCAGAGTGGAGGAGGAGGAGAGGGGGCTGGAGGAGGAGGGCACGGTGGACATTGGGGGGGGATGATCGTGGGGGCACTGCGGCGGGGAACAGCTGTGAGCTCCGATCACCCTGTATGGCATTTCAGCTGACAGTCGCGAGAGGGTGAGGAGGAGAAGCGGCTGTCTGAAAAGCCATACAGGGAGATCGGTGCTTGCAACTTTTCCCCACAGCACCGATCATCCCTGGCTGTCAAGGGACAATCATCCACGTGTGCAGGGTGGGTCACAGTGAGTCCCCCCTTTGGGGGCAGTGTGCAGTGAACACCCTGCACACATGAATGATACGCCGCGGATTGTTACTGGACTGCACAGCATGTATAGCTGCAATCTGATGTAGAATGAACATCCAGACAAGAAAGCATAAAAATGGCTCGTCTGACCTTTTGGTGGTGCCTTTATGGACTCAACTAATATCGAATGGTTTTTCGTTTGAGTACCATGTCGATGTCTTGATTGTCGTAGAATGAACATTCTAATGTCAGAGCATGTATCTGGGGTTGGAGGCCAAACACATGCTGCAGGAGAAAGTCAGACATAGGGTACATGAGACCGGTAGAGATCACTGACTTTCCAGCCCCTTTACAAATCAATGTGATTTGTTATTGGGACGGACTGCTGGGGTCAGCACAAGTACCAGACAGTATTGTTTCATTAAAAGGAGAAGTGTGGGAATAATTAAAAAAATAAACCAACCTGCTGAAGCATCGGTCTGATGCTGCAAGCTGTTCCCCGCCAGCTCTAAGCCCGAGAACTGAGTGATCACATGACCACTGATCGCTCAGTTCTGGGTCCGCTCTGGGCGGGGAGTGGTGACTGTCAGTCTTTGCTCTCTGCACTGCCTCTCCAACGCATACTGGAGGGGCCAGGCTGGGGAGGGAGCGGCTGGCTTTCAGCAGCACACATCTGGGTGGATCCCAACATTATTATGGGATCCTTCCAGAGTCTGCAGTGGCTCTGTGACATCAGCAGAGAGCAGACTTTAGACCACTGTAGGCTGACTAGGTCACAGGAAAGCACAAATAAAATGGACTCCTGTCACACATAAGAGAAGTATGACCATAAAAAGGCTTAGGCCATACCTCTCTTTTATTCAATATAGAGAACACATAGGTTTGCAAATGATACCATTTAAAGAGGAATTCCCATTTTAAAAAATAAATAAAAGTCAGCAGCTACAAATACTGCAGCTGCTGACTTTTAATAATCGGACACTTACCTGTCCCAGGGTCCAGCGATGCAGGGGATAGAAGCCCCGCTCGTCTCCCCCTCCGTTTGGCGGTGCCGGCATTGCAACTGTGGGCGCACGGCTGTGGCTTCACAGCCGGGCACCCACTGCGCATGCGCAAGCGGCGCCGCGATTGGCCAATCAGTCATCTGGGACCTGTAATGTGTCCCAGATGATTGACAAGAGGGAGGGGGCAGAGCTGAGCCCTTCCTGCGCCGAGGGGAAGTGATGTCACCAGCCCAGGCACTGAAGGAGGCAGACTACGAGGGACCCCCTAGCAACAGCCATTTAGAGGCGAGTTAAAAAAAAAAATTCCAAATTTTTTTTTTTTTTTTTTTAAGGCACATACATGCATTTTTTTTTTGGGGTGGAACACCACTTTAACTTATATCTTTCACTGTTCAAACTAGTTTTTTTCAGAGGTCTGTCTGCATAAGTCATAAAGTAAAATTGCTAATCATTTTGCCTGATCAGTATGTCCCTAGTAGACACACACAAAAAAGGAAGTTCTAATAAATAATGTCCTCAATGTCAGAATGTAACCTTTGGTCCAGTTTCCTCTGCTGCTCAGCTATTAACATAATCTGCTTTTACAAAATAAACAGCCAGGAATTAAACACTTAGCAGAGTAAAATCACAACTGCATTTTGTGAGGCTTTACCTTCAATGATTTGGGTTTCAGCTTCTATAATGACTAATCTGATATTAGCTCTATTTATGATAAACATCTTTGTGGAGGAACTTCAAAGCAAGTTTGCTGAGATATACACTACATAAGGCCTCATTCACACGAGGCGGATCCGCTATCACGGAGCCCGCCTCGGTCTGCCTGCTCAGCGGGAGGTCTCTCCATTGATCTCCGCTGAGCCGGGGAATGACAGGTCCCTCTCTGCTCACTGAGCGGGGAGGGGCTTGTCAGGCGCGGCTGCTGCCTATGGAGGGATCGGCTGAAAACGGACAGCATGTCCATTTTCATCAGATCTCACCCGATCCGATAGCAACGGATCCCGACGTAGGGCCATCCGTCTGCTTTTTGCGGATCGGACCGGGTCGGATGTCAGCGGACATGTCTCCGCTGACATCCGTCGCTCCATAGGCTAACATGGAGCGCCCGTTCAGGTCCGCCGTCAAAGAGAGACCGGCCGAGAAGACAGCGAACAGGCAGGTAGGGGCATTTCATGGCAGAAGAGACATTGCCTGCTCGCTGTTTCTTACAGCAGAACTTAATTCTGCTTGAATGTGTTAGTTAAATAAATCTGTGAAAGCATCAGGGCCCTTTCACACAGGCAATAAAAATAGGAGGTTAGGTGGTATTTTTACTAATTCCTGACTGCCTATCAATGCCACTCAAAACTGTTACAATAGGGAGTGGATCGAGGTGTACACACTGCAGTGAGGCAAAAATAATGCTGCCTTCAGTTTAAGCATTGACACTTTGCAACCACCTCCACTCAAATCTAGTAAAACACGCCACAAATGCCGCCACATAAAGCGCACTGTAAACACACCTATGTCATTTACAGCTTGGTTGCAACACATGAAAAGTGATAGTTTCCCCATTTTAGCCTTGTTAAAAAAAAAAAAAAAAAAAAAAAAACTCACAGGGCATTTGAGGAGCAATGCCTAAGACAACTTGAATGCCTGTGCAACACGTTCAAAATGTGTGTTAATACGTGGTAAAGGCGGTGCTCACTAATTGCTGCTCACACTATAGCCGAAAGACAGCTACAGCGCGGACCTTAATTGCCGGGAGGGCGCCCATCGGTCCTTCACACAGAAAGCCGCGGCTGCATTTTCTGTGCCCACCAGTGTCAGCTGCCAGTGCCCACTGTGCCACCTATCAGTACTCACAAGTGCCACCTACCAGTGCCACCCATCAATGCCCATCAGTGTCTCATAATCAGTGCCACAGATCAGTGCTGCCCATCAGTGGCACCTACCAGTGCCCATGGGTGCCACCCATCAGTGATCATCAGTGCCTATCAGTGCCAACCATCAGTGCTTATCACTGCCTATCAGCGCCGCCTATCAGTGCCCATCAGCGAAGGAGAAAAATTACCTGTTTTCAAAATTTTATAACAAACTATGAAACAGTTTTGTTTTTCAAAAATTTCAGTCCTTTTTTGTTTTATTTAGCCAAAAATTTAAAAAAACAGCAGCAATTAAATACCACAAACAGCGACAATTTGAAAAAAACGCATTATGTTTTACTTTAAATATCCCTAAAAAACATTTTTTTTCCTCAGTTTAGGCCAATATGTATTCTTCTACATATTTTAGGTAAAAAAAAAACAAAAAAACACAATAAGCGTTTATTAATTGGTTTGCGCAAAAGTTATAGCGTCTACAAATTAGGGGATAATTTTATGGCATTTTTATTGATATTTTTTTTACTAGTAATGGCGGTGATCAGCGATTCTTTTATCATGACTGCGACATGGCAGACACGTCGGACAATTTTGGCGTGATTTTCGGACCATTCACATTTATACAGCGATCAGTGCGATTAAAAATGCATTGATTACTGTGTAAATGTGACTGGCAGTGAAGGGGTTAACCACTAGGGGGCGCTGTACGGGTTAAGTGTGTCCTAGGGAGTGATTCTAACTGTGGGGGGGGGCTATGTGTGACACTACATTGATTACCGCTCTCGATTACAGGGAGCTGTGATCAGTGACAGTGCCATTAGGCAGAACGGGGAGATGCTTGTTTACATTAGCATCTCCCCGTTCTTCCTCACCGTGAGACGATCGCGGGTATCCCTGCGGACATCGGGTCCACGGGACCCGCGATCATGGTCACAGAGGGGGGATATTTATTACACAAAAAGTAAAAAATATTGCGTTTTTTTCAAAATTGTCGCTCTTTTTTTTTGTTTTTGTTTATAGCGCAAAAAAAAAAAAAAAAAATATATAATAATAATAATCACAGAGGTGATCAAATACCACCAAAAGAAAGCTCTATTTGTGGGAAAAAAGGACGTCAATTTTGTTTGGGTACAACATCGCACGACCGCGCAATTAAAGCGACGCAGTGCCGAATCGCAAAAAGTGCTCTGGTCAGGAAGGGGGTAAAATCTTCCGGGGCTGAAGTGGCCAGTAAGCAAGTGGCTTAACATGTAACACTTGAGCGAAAGAGCCCTACACTATCCTCTCCCCTGACTGAATGCTGCTGTACAAAACAGGCTCCATTGTCCATACACAGAGTGGAGCCAACCTGAGGGCTAGTTCACACCAGATGCTTTCCAGCGTGTTTATAAACCAAATCCAGAATGCATGCACAGTGTGTGCCGTGTATTCCAATGGCCCTAGTTCACACCAGTGTGGTCAGTTCCAGCGCTTCCAACAAAAGTACCAACTGTTGCATTTTTTGATCCGGAACATGGGCCAGTTCACACCACAAATACGTCCTCCGGATCCATTCCGCATGTGTTTCTGCGTGCACTTTTTTAGCACATTTTTGATGCGTTTCCGGATGCATTCCAGATGCTTTTTTTCACTCTTTTTTGGGCCATTTTAATTGCTACATTTTTTATTTTCATCACAATGCTACCGGATCACTTCCTGTTTATTCCTTGGAAGTGTCCTTTGGTGCTGTGTAGCGAAGATGTCTGCACTGGCAGACTTATTCATGGTTATGGCCATGGCACTGCTCAGACTGCATGCCCGCAAGAAAAGGCGTTATCAGGTACATCCACTCAGAGCCCATCAGTGTTCAGATACAGCCTTCAGTTCTGTGCAGGAAAAAACAGTACAGTACAGTTCTGTGCAGGAAAAGAAGCAGCATGATGTACTTTTTTTTCTGGAACTGAAATGCACTGGTGTGAACTATGCCATTGGAACCCATGTTTCCATGAGTTTTTGAAAAAAAAAGAAAAAAACAAAAAAACAAAAACACAACACTGGATTCCATGTAGTGTGAACTGACCCTGCATCAAAACAAGTGCAAACGCATGTAAACGCACAATAATACACATTGTCCTGCATGTAAATAAAGATTAAGTGTAAAAAAAAAAAAAAAAAAAGAAAGATATGCGTGTAAACGCATATGGAAACACGCATCCAGAATGTGGATATTGTGGTGTGAACAAGCCCCAATGAAAAAAGCCTAAAATTTTTTTAAACAAATGCAGACACCACATTTAGGGATCATTCACACGGGCGCTTCTCTCCTCCAGAGACAGCTATTGGATCTCACAGTTATCACCATCCTGAAGCCAGAATTATTTTAAAGTTCAATAACCTGTGCAGTGATCTTTATGAATTGACTTTTACATTGATTTTATCATGAGGGCTGATAATAAAGGCAATGTTATAATAGTCATAGTAGTGGTATAATAACACTACTTATAGAGAAGGCCAAATATAACATGGTTTGAACCTTTGTGAATTGAGAAGAGATCAGGTGCGATATCACATAAATATGAGCAAGACAACAGAAAACTGCTTTGTGAACTGAGCCCAAATACTGTACTGTACTGTATACCAAAAGGCCACATGAAATGCCCACTGGAAACAGAGACAGACTGAGGACAGATAGCTCAATCTTCACAGGAATATGCCAGGAGAGCAATATGGGAGCTGCCATTGTTCACTTGTTTTTAAAGGTGCAGGCTCTGGGGCTGTCAATCTGGTCCTTCCTTCATCACTTGGTTAGTCATTAACGTTTGACAAATGTTCTGGGGTCCACTAACTGGCTAAATAGATTCAGTAGCATTAGGGCCAGAAACGTTTGCTGCACCTGGCTACAGGAATTGGGATTCCATAGGCACAGACAGTCTCTTTAGTGCTCCTGCTGCTGGCAATTTGCTCTAGTTATATAATCACCTGTGTGGCATGCTAAAAGGATGGATTGTGAAACATTATTGCCAGTTGCTGCACTTGGTACATCTTTATTACTACTTACTGTATAAGCACATATAACAGTATGTTGGCCAAGAATCACTAGTAATGTTTTGCAGTCAATTCTCTGATACTGAAGGAAGTCTCTCATTGCTGGACTCTGTGGAGCAGTCAGCAGAGTTACCATGCTGCCAGAAGCTTATCCAGCTCTGCTCAGCACAGGCTTGATTACATCACAGATTTGCACACCCAGGAAACCATGTAGATAAGGACAAAAACAGGCGCCTTCCTGACTCATATACAGGAAGTGTTTGAATTTAGTCACCATTAGTGGCGGCTAAGATGGAACATGAAAGACACATAGCGGAGGATAGCAAAAAAAAATCCCAAAAAATCCTTTAAGTATATAAACAGTAAAAAAGGGAGGACAGACCATATTGGCCCCATGAAGAATGAGGAAGGACATCTGGTTACAAAGGATGGGGAGATGGCAAAGGTATTGAATTTATTCTTCTACTCAGTCTTCAAGTGAATCAGGGGGCTTCAGTATTCAAAACTGCAGTGTTTATCCTCATGACAGATCACAGGAAGCACCTCCAAATAGACTTGGGAAACGTAACATTACTAAATCACCATGACCTGATGGCTTGCACCCGAGGGTCCTTAAGGAACTTAGTCAAGTAATTGCCAGACCATTGTTCCTCATTTCTACTGACTGGAATGGTACAAGCTTGGAGAAAAGATATATGATAGATAGATAGATAGATAGATAGATAGATAGATAGATAGATAGATAGATAGATAGATAGATAGATAGATAGATAGATAGATAGATAGATAGATAGATATTTGGGCGGCACAGTGGTGTAGTAGATAGCACTTTCGCCTAGCAGTAAGAAGGGTCGCTGGTTCGAATCCCAACCACGACACTACCTGCCTGGAGTTTGCATGTTGTTCCTGTGCCTGCGTGGGTTTCCTCCAGGTACTCCGGTTTCCTCCCACACTCCAAAGACATGCTGGTAGGTTAATTGGATCCGGTCTAAATTGTCCCTAGTATGTATGAATGTGAGTTAGGGACCTTAGATTGTAAGCTCCTTGGGGGTAGGGACTAATGTGAATGCATATGTAAAGTGCTGCGTAAATTGACGGCGCTATATAAGTACCTGAAATAAATAAATAAGGACCAAAATGCATCCCTGGAATTACAGACCAGTTAGCCTAACATCAATAGTATGCAAGCTCTTGGAGGGGATAAGGGACTATAAACAAGATTTTAGTAATGAGAACGGTATCATTAGCAGTAATCAACATAGATTCATGAAGAATCGTTCTTGACAAACCAATCTATTAACCTTCTATGAGGAGGTGAGTTGCCATCTAGATAAAGGAAGGCCCGTAGATGTGGTGTATCTGGATTTTGCAAAAGCATTTGACACAGTTTCCCATAAACGTTTACTGTACAAAATAAGGTCCGTTGGCATGGACGATAGGGTGAGTACATGGATTAAAAACTGGCTACAGGGGCGAGTTCAGAGGGTGGTGATAAATGGAGAGTACTCGGAATGGTCAGAGGTAGGTAGTGGGGTCCCCCCAGGGTTCTGTGCTGGGACCAATCCTATTTAACTTGTTCATAAACGACCTGGAGGATGGGATAAACAGTTCAATCTCTGTATTTACGGACGACACTAAGCTAAGCAGGGCAATAACTTCTCCGCAGGATGTGGAAACCTTGCAAGAAGATCTGAACAAATTAATGGGATGGGCAACTACATGGCAAATGAGGTTTAATGTAGAAAAATTTCAAATAATGGATTTGGGTGGCAAAAATCTGAATGCAATCTATACACTGGGGGGGGGGGGGGAGAGAGCCTCTGGGGGAATCTAGGATGGAAAAGGACCTGGGGGTCCTAGTAGATGATAGGCTCAGCAATGGCATGCAATGCCAAGCTGCTGCTAACAAAGCAAACAGAATATTGGCATGCATTAAAAAGGGGATTAACTCCAGAGATAAAACGATAATTATCCCACTCTACAAGACTCTGATCCGGCTGCACCTAGAGTATGCTGTTCAGTTCTGGGCACCAGTCCTCAGGAAGGATGTACTGGAAATGGAGCGAGAACAAAGCTAATAAAAGGTCTGGCGGATATTAGTTATGAGGAAAGGTTATGAGCACTGAACTTATTCTCTCGGGAGAAGAGACGCTTGAGAGGGGATAAGATTTCAATATACAAATACCGTACTGGTGACCCCACAATAGGGATAAAACTTTTTCGCAGAAGGGAGTTTAACAAGACACATGACCACTCATTAAAATTAGAAGAAAAGAGGTTTATTCTTAAACCATGTAGAGGGTTCTTTACTGTAAGAGCAACAAGGATGTAGAATTCCCTTCCACAAGCAGTGGTTTCAGCAGGGAGCATCGATAGTTTAAAAAAACTATTAGATAAGCACCTGAACAACCACAACATACAGGGATATACAATGTAATACTGACATGTAATCACACACATAGGTTGGACTTGATGGACTTGTGTCTTTTTTCCACCCCACCTACTATGTAACTAAATATGCAACTTATTTTGTCAATTTCTTTTAAAGTGACTTTAAAGCTATTCCTTTTTTTAATTATTAAAATAACAAACATGTAATACTTACCTGCTCTATGCAATAGTATTGCACAGAGTGCCCCGAACCTCCATTTCTGGACCAAGGCTCTAGGCTCCTCCCCTCGCGGCTTGCTATGGGGGGCCAAGCTGTGTACGACCACAGACACACAGCGCAGCTTGGCCTTGTCCCTGATCTCTCCTCACTGAAATTGACTGACCAGCAAAAGCCAATGGCCCCCACTGCTCTCAGTTAGCTTGTGAATGCAGGAAGAGAGAAGAGTGGGCCTGCCGGTGGGGTCAGCACTGGATTGAAAGTGGTGCCAGGTAAATATTTATGAAGGGGTGGGTTGGCACAGACAGTGGAAGTTTTTTTTTTCCTTAATGCATAGAATACATTAGGGTAAAAAAAACTCCTGCCTTTAGAACAACTTTAACATAAAATTTGCAGACTTGAATTTGAACTCTCTATGTTTTGCCTGAATCACAAGCCTTCATGAATCGAAGTATTTTTTGAAAAATAAGGCAATAAATACTGATGTATTGTTATGGCAACATATAAATAATTCTAAGGCTGGGTTCACACTGGTACGACATACGCTCCGACTTTGAGAGCACATGTCGCATGACGTGTGTAAATCAATTATTCCCTAATGAGAGCCGTCTTAACTGGCCCGACACAAGTTGGTCCGACTTTGAAAAAGGTTCCTTCACTACTTTGGTCTGACTTCAGCCAATTTAATATTATTGAAGTTGTATGCTTGTCCTAACCATCCGACTTGTGACATCTGACATGGTGATTACAGCAACAGTAAAAGGAATTTATGCCACACTGAGGTTGTTTTGATTGGTCAAAGGAAAATCAGACTCAAAGTAGGAGCAAAAACTTATCCTGTTCATTCAAGCCGGATGGATGTAGGACCGATGTTGCAGGGCAAAGTAGGATGACAGTCGTACAACAGTCCTGTCGTACCAGTGTGAAACCGGCCTGTTTTAGAACCAGGTGATTCTGGGATATGATGCCAATCATCTTCCATTTAGTGTCACACTGATTAAGTCACATTATAGTCATAAATAAAATTATATTCCTGGAGTACTAATGTGTAAAAATCTGGTCAGTAAGGCTTAATTCACACCTATGCATTTTTAGTGCTTTTTACATTTTGCAGATTTGCGCTACAGAACTTGTTCCATAGGAAACCATGTTAAATGGGCTGTAGTGCAAATCTGCAAAATGCACAAAAAAATGCATAGGTGTGAATAAAGCCTTATGCCCCGTACACACAAGCGGAATTTCCGTCGGAAAAATCTTGGATGGTTTTTCCAACGGAATTCCGTTCAAGCTTGGCTTGCATACACACGGTCACACAAAAGTTCTCTGAACTTTCGACCGTCGAGAACGCGGTGACGTACAACACTATGACGAGCCAAGAAAAAGAAGTTCAATGCTTCCGAGCATGCCTCGAATTGTTTCCAAGCACTTTTTTTTTTGTGGAATTGCATACAGATGAACGGAATTTCCAATAGGAACTTTTTCCAATGGAAAAATGGAGAACCTGCTTTCAAAATACGCCAAAAGCTCACATCGGACTTTTGCTGGCGGAATTTCCGCTCGTGGGTACAGGGCATAAGGCCAGGTTCAGACTGGTACGACACAACTGTTGTACGACTGTCATCCTACTTTGCCCTGCAACATCGGTCCTATGAAGTTTAACAGGTTATAAGGGACCAGGATTTTTTAATGAGAAAAAAAAAAAGCATCAACTCAACAGTTGTGTTTTTGGTGCAGGTCCATTGAAGTCTATTACACGCAAAATGCAATATGCTGCGGGGAAAAAAAAGTCTCTGACCCTTTTCAAAAACACAGCAGCTGAAAAATGCATAGATGTGAATGTGTCCCATAGGAAACTGTCATAAGAACTGTAGTGCGTTTCTGCAAATTGCACAGGTGTGAATCTAGCATATAAATCTAAGGACAGAAATACAAATTCTTTGGCAGGTAAATCCAATCTATGCATTTCATGTGTGCATTTAGCCATTTGCCTGGAATTCAGCTTTAAAAATCCTGTGTGGTTTATGACAGCACCGTATGCAATACCCCTTCTGGTGGTGGAAATGCTTTGCAGCATGAAGGCTGCTTTGTACCTGTCCTAGCCTGACTCCACCTCCCCTCCCCACAATGGTATGCCAGCCAGCCATAGGAAAGTAGCTGTCACTCTGCAGGATCATTCTCACTCTGTTAGGAACAAGCCTGCTGTACTGTATTTGGAAGAGAAAATAAACAAGACTCAAGGAAAAAAAAAAAAAAAAAAAGAAGAAGGAGTTTGGCTCTAGGTCAGGTTTCCCCTCCAACAGGAAAATCCGCCTGTGAGGTCACAATATGACTTTATATGGCTCTGCTGCACCCAGCACAACGAAACAAAGTCTAGAGGCAATAAACAGACGTGTAATAAAAATGGGATGTTTGTGAGCAAGTCTGAAAGAGCAGTACTGTACAGTAAATAATACAGCTGTGCAATAATACAACCAATAAAAGCATAAGCATGTTAGCCTATGGAGCGACGGACGTCAGAGGAGACATGTCCACTGACATCCGACCCCGTCAAATCCGCTAAAAGCAGACGGATGGCCCTACGTCCGGATCCGTCGCTGGCGGATCGGATGAGATCTGATGAAAATGGACATGCTGTCCGTTTTCATCCGATCCCTCCATAGGCAGCAGCGGCGCCTCAGTGAGCAGAGAGGGACCTGTCATCCGCCGGCTCAGTGGAGATCAACGGAGAGATCTCCCACCGAGCCGGTGGACCGAGGCGGGTTCCGTGGAAACGGAGTCCGCCTCGTGTGAATGAAGCTTAAGAGGCTCCTCTGTCCTCCACTCATTACCTGTATTAATGGCACCTGTTTGAACTTGTTATCAGTATAAAAGACACCTGTCCACAATCTCAAACAGTCACACTCCAAACTCCACTATGGTGAAGACCAAAGAGCTGTCGAAAGACACCAGAAACAAATTTGTAGACCTACACCAGGCTGGGAAGACTGAATCTGCAATAGGCAAGCAGCTTGGTGTGAAGAAATCAAACGTGGGAGCAATAACTAGAGAATGGAAGACATACAAGACCACTGATAATCTCCCTCGATCTGGGGCTCCACGCAAGATCTCACCCCGTGGGGTCAAAATGATCACAAGAAAGGTGAGCAAAAATCCCAGAACCACACGGGGGGACCTAGTGAATGACCTGCAGAGAGCTGGGACCAACGTAATAAAGGCTACCATCAGTAACACACTACGCCGCCAGGGACTCAGATCCTGCAGTGCCAGACGTGTCCCCCTGCTTAAGCCAGTACATGTCTGGGCCCGTCTGGGGTTTGCTAGAGAGCATTTGGATGACCCAGAAGAGGATTGGGAGAATGTCATATGGTCAGATGAAACCAAAGTAGAACTGTTTGGTAGAAACACAACTCATCGTGTTTGGAGGAGAGAGAATGCTGAGTTGCAACCAAAGAACACCATACCTACTGTGAAGCATGGGGGTGGCAACGTCATGCTTTGGGGCTGTTTCTCTGCAAAGGGAACAGGACGACTGATCCGTGTACATGAAAGAATGATTGGGGCCATGTATCGTGAGATTTTGAGTGCAAACCTCCTCCCATCAGCAAGGGCATTGAAGATGAAATGTGGCTGGGTCTTTCAGCATGACAATGATCCCAAACACACCGCCCGGGCAACAAAGGAGTGGCTTCGTAAGAAGCATTTCAAGGTCCTGGAGTGGCCTAGCCAGTCTCCAGATCTCAACCCCATAGAAAACCTTTGATGGGAGTTGAAAGTCCGTGTTGCCCAGCGACAGCCCCAAAACATCACTGCTCTAGTGGAGATCTGCATGGAGGAATGGGCCAACATACCAGCAACAGTGTGTGACAACCTTGTGAAGACTTACAGAAAACGTTTGGCCTCTGTCATTGCCAACAAAGGATATATAACAAAGTATTGAGATGAACTTTTGATATTGACCAAATACTTATTTTCCACCATAATTTGCAAATAAATTCTTTCAAAAATCAGACAATGTGATTGTCTGGATTTGTTTCCACATTTTGTCTCTCATAGTTTAGGTATACCTATGATGACAATTACAGGCCTCTCATCTTTTTAAGTGGGAGAACTTGCACAATTGGTGGCTGACTAAATATTTTTTTGCCCCACTGTAACTTTTTGTATAGAGTACTATATGAGAGATATGCAGGAGATGCTGTGGACCTAAACACCGTACTAGTTTTGTAATTTAGGCTTCATGTACACGGGGCTTTGTTCAACCTCTCCTGAACTATTTAACTTAACAGCTAGAAACCGGCGTCTAAAAACGGCCGTTTAGCCTCGTTTACATGCCGCGTTTGCGTCTAGAAGCGTGTGGTTTTCTGTAACAGCTGATTCCATATCACAGGAAGTGACGCTCGATATTCTGCCGGGTTTGACATATTTTTCAGAACACTGGCTATTATACTCTGAGAAACGCCTGGGGCTGTCAAAATACTCACATAGTGTGATTTCAGCTAATTTCCCGCCCCGCTCCTTCCGGCTGACACTTTCCCCTCCCCGCTCCTTCCGGCTGACACTTTCCCTCCCTTCTCCTTCCGGCTGACACTTTCCCTCCCTTCTCCTTCCGGCTGACACTTTCCCTCCCTTCTCCTTCCGGCTGACACTTTCCTTCCGGCTGACACTTTCCCTCCCCTCTCCTTCCGGCTGACACTTTCCCTCCCCTCTCCTTCCGGCTGACACTTTCCCTCCCCTCTCCTTCCGGCTGACACTTTCCCTCCCCTCTCCTTCCGGCTGACACTTTCCCGACCCACTCCTTCCGGCTGACAATTCCCCGCCCCACTCCTTCCGGCTGACAATTCCCCGCCCCACTCCTTCCGGCTGACAATTCCCCGCCCCACTCCTTCCGGCTGACAATTCCCCGCCCCACTCCTTCCGGCTGACAATTCCCCGCCCCACTCCTTCCGGCTGACAATTCCCCGCCCCACTCCTTCCGGCTGACAATTCCCCGCCCCACTCCTTCCGGCTGACAATTCCCCGCCCCACTCCTTCCGGCTGACAATTCCCCGCCCCACTCCTTCCGGCTGACAATTCCCCGCCCCACTCCTTCCGGCTGACAATTCCCCGCCCCACTACTTCCGGTTGACAATTCCACGCCCCACTCCTTCCATCTTCAGATTGCCAGATTAAGGCCCCTTTGACATGGGTGCCTCCACTATGTGGAATCTGCTTGCTCAGCGGGGATCTCTCTGCTGATCCCCGCAGAGCAGGCGGATGACAAGTCCACGTCTGCTCCATTACACAGAGTGGACAGTCCCGCTCACCTCTATGGGGCAATCGGATGGAAACAGACCGCCTAGCCGTTTTCATCTGATGCCATCTGATCCGCCAGACAGAAGGAAAATAGGATCACTATCCATCTGTTTTTGGTGGACAGGATCGGATGGTGGTGGTGGTGGTGGTCAGCGGGCATGTGTCCACGGACATCCGCCGCTCCATAAAGGACAATGCAAGGCCTTATCGGGTCCGCTTGAAAAACTGACAAGCGGACCCGATTGGACAGCCCGTGTGAAAGGTGCCTTAAACAACATCCTAACACATTGCTGAAATGGACCATAGTGCGTTCAACTATACATTTTGCACTATGTCTGATTTTTGTGACATTTTGGTGTGCTGGCAGCCCACTGATTTCACAGGGCTGCCTTAATGCCACATAACACACATCAATGCACACACAATGGAGAGCTGCACAAATGTAAATGGGTCCTTTCTCTTCAGGGAGGACTCTCTTCCCCAAACTATTTTGGACAATTTAATTCTCCCAAATTTGTGAGAACAGTTTGGGGAAGGCCCCCTCCTGTTCCAACATGACTGCGTACCAGTGCACAAAGCAAGGTCCATAAAGACATGGATATGTGAGCTTGGAGGAACTTGACTGGCCTGCACAGAGTCCTGACCTCAACCTGATAGAACACCTTTGGGATGAATTAGAGTGGAGACTGCGAGGCAGACCTTCTCGTCCAACATCAGTGCCTGACCTCACAAATGCGCTTCTGGAGGAATGGTCAAACATTCCCATAGACACACTCCTAAACACTGTGGATGGCCTTCCCAGAAGAGTTGAAGCTGTTATAGCTGCAAAGGTTGGGCCAACTCAACTGCAAATTGGTTCTTCCCCTTCAGGGAGAACTCTCCTCCACAAACTAATAAAAAAAACAAAAAGTGGCTGAGTCACCTACAAAAACCCCCACACTACAATCATTTGCATCTAAATACAGGCAGATGTCACTTGATGCAAAGGAGTGAAGGATCACATACTCTCCAACCTTTGTAAGGCTGGATTCACATCTATGCATTTTTAGTGTATTTTGCAGATTTGCACTACAGTCCATTTAACAAGGTTTCCTATGGAACATGTTCTGTAGTGCATATCTGCAAAATGTAAAAAGCACTAAATATGGGTAGATGTGAATCCAGCCTAACAGAGGAACCCTTGAAATAACTTCCTTGGCTCTGGGAACTCCCGATAATAAATGACTATATCTACAACTCTGGGAACCTCTGATTATAATTACTATATCTACAACTCCCAGGTGATTAGTGTGAAAGTGGCCAGGAAGAATTCTGTAGATTTGTGGTCACTGGGAAGAATCCCCCCCCCCTCCACCCCACTTACAGATAACTGATAAGGTCATTGATACTCATAGGAGAGGCAGAACCCCTAACAGCCTCTGGAGGAACCCCGGTGGTGAAAGAATGTGAAGTCGGCCTGTCACTCTGACATCGGCACTTACAATCCAGAGACAGATAATATGTCCTATTGTGTAACTACACACAACAGATACAACCAGGGGAGAGTTGTGACTTCCTCTTCTGGGTAACTGTTATACACAGTTCATCTATAAACTAGAAAAGGCAATGCTCTGGTAGCCAATAGGATTTCTGCTTCTATTCTGACCAACCTTGAGTAGAAAATCAATGCTAACACCTGACTGGTTGCTGTAAGGAACACATCCAGGCTTCCCTTCCCTTAGTTTAATAACTTTATATTCTATACAAACAAGTGTAAAGCATACTATTTATAAAAACAAGAAGTCACACCTTCCTCCCCCCTCAAATGTACTAAATAAGGGGGGGGGGGGGGGGGGTGTTACCAACAATGGAGCATGCTCAGTCTCCTGCAGCTGTGTATGGCAACCAGTTTCGAAATTCAGCTTGTTAAGTGAAATGTTGAAAATGAAAACCAGAAGCTGATTGGTTGCCATGCACACTGACCTACACACTATATATATATATATATATATATATATATATATATATATATATATATATATATATATATATATATATTTAATAATAATACACTGTATATCATAGGTGAACACTGACACACATGTATATAGTATATAATAGGTGAACACTGACACACATGTATATAGTATATAATAGGTGAACACTGACACACATGTATATAGTATATAATAGGTGAACACTGACACACATGTATATAGTATATAATAGGTGAACACTGACACATATATAGTATATAATAGGTGAACACTGACACATATATAGTATATAATAGGTGAACACTGACACATATATAGTATATAATAGGTGAACACTGACACATATATAGTATATAATAGGTGAACACTGACAAACCAGCTAGGACTGGCCTGCCATGGTCCCTCCCTGTTCTCTCAGCTCTGCCCTGACTGAAGCATTGAAGGCGATGTCATGAAGAAGGAAGAGTATGACTTGATGTCACACAGAGGAGATAGGAGGCAGTTGTGTTGTTGGTGAGTACAGGGAGAGGTGGTGGAGGAGATAAGATTACAGAGAGGTAAGTACACACACATACCTGAGTATACAGCCGGAGCTCTGAGTCCGCTATGTCAGCCCGGGACGGAGCACTGAGGAGGAACACACTCTGTACAGAGGGGGCGGGGCCTCTCACTACTCCTTCCACCCTGACACCCAACCCGAAACAGAACACACCCCACCCACTGGAGCACACACCCCGCCCATCGGAGCACACACCCCACCCACTGGAGCACACACCCCACCCACTGGAGCACACACCCCGCCCATCGGAGCACACACCCCACCCACTGGAGCTCACACCCCGCCCATCGGAGCACACACCCCACCCACTGGAGCACACACCGCGCCCATCGGAGCACACACCCCACCCACTGGAGCACACACCCCGCCCATCGGAGCACACACCCCACCCACTGGAGCTCACACCCCGCCCATCGGAGCACACACCCCACCCACTGGAGCACACACCGCGCCCATCGGAGCACACACCGCGCCCATCGGAGCACACACCCCACCCACTGGCGCACACACCCCGCCCATCGGAGCACACACCCCACCCATTGGAGCTCACACCCCGCCCATTGAAGCCCACACCCCACCTACTGGAGCTCACACCCCACCTACTGGAGCTCACACCCCACCTACTAGAGCTCACACCCCGCCCATTGGAGCACACACCCAGCTTATTAGAGCTCACACCCCGCCCTCAGGCATACATCCATGACACACGCTCATGTGCGGAGTGACAGAGCTCAGAGTGCAGTGACAGTGCGGTGTGATTGTATGGACTCATCGGGCTGTTATCATCACCTGACGTCTCAGGAAATGTCCGTTTGAGGAAAACTAAACAGATGAATATTATATTCGGTTCCTCTCTGGGGCAGCCAGTTTATTTCAATGGAGCAAAAAAGACAACTTTGGACATCGGTCAGGCTTGGGGAAGTACTTTATAAGCAGTTACAGAAGAGTTTTGTTCCTTTTGGAATAAGCCTAGGCTCACACCAGTGCAACCTCCCGCAGCATTTTTTACTGACAACACATGGAAAATTTACTGGCGGAGCACCTTTTTTTACTGGCAACCTGACAAATTACAGAACTCCTATTGAAATCTAACACAGAGAATATTTGAACAGTATAAACTTAATATGGAAACACTGACAATACCTATAACAAAGTAATGTGCTTGATTTATGCTTAAAAATTCAACACAGCATGAAATGATCAGCCCCTGATATGAACTGGCAACTGTAAAAAAATCACAGATTTTTACAAACTGTCAGTAAATTTACTGGCAGTTGGCAACCCTGATTCAGATTCAAAGTGAGAAAGAAGTCCCTGACCTAATTTTAAAAACATGCTGCATGGAACCATGCTGTTTAGTTTGGAATTGCACAGAGCAGCCGTGAACCTCCTCTTTTCAGGTTCCCCACCAGCGCTCCTGGTCCCTCCCCTCTTATCTGTGCCCCTATGGGAAGCGGCTTCCCATGGGGGCACTTATGCATGCTCGCAGGGCTGGTGCAAGGATTTTTGACACCCTAGACGAAACCTCATTTTGACGCCCCCCCTGACTCCACCCCCTTGCCCTGCCCATGCAGCCTCACTAGTGTCCATTAATGCAGCATCACCAGCACCCATACATGCAGCCTCATAAACACCTATAAATTCAGCCTCACCAGTGTCCATAAATTCAGCCTCACCAGTGTCCATAAATTCAGCCTCACCAGTGTCCATAAATTCAGCCTCACCAGCTCTCATAAATGCAGCCTCACCAGCACCCTTAAATTCAGCCTCACCAGCGTCCATAAATGCAGCCTCACCAGCACCCATAAATTCAGCCTCACCAGCGTCCATAAATGCAGCCTCACCAGCACCCATAAATTCAGCCTCACCAGCACCCATAAATTCAGCCTCACCAGCACCCATAAATTCAGCCTCACCAGCGTCCATAAATTCAGTCTCACCAGCGTCCATAAATTCAGTCTCACCAGCGTCCATAAATTCAATTCAAATCAGTGATTGGCAGATTATTATACACTATATCTGTATATACATTTTACAAACATGGATAATGCAATCTCAGTGACAGTGAAAACTTTTACTCACCAGGTGACGATCTGACTGGGGCTCACCTCTGCAGCTGTATACTCTCTCTGCATCCGATGACGTGACCCCAGTGAGTCCAAGCAGGCTCACCTGTCACTAAGCCCGGAGTGCCGACAGTGACTCCACTGACACCTGCCATTGTTCAGGAGGACAGGCAAGGCCAGGAGGGAGAGCGGCCTCCACGACGGGGGGGGGGGGAATCATGCAGAGTATATGAACACAGCAGGGCATTGGGCAGAGAGGCAGAGCTGGCTATAGCGGCAGTACATCAGATCGCGGTGGGAGACACAGACAGACAGGTCACTCACTGGCACTGATAATCAGAGGCACAGTGCCGCAGGGGATGTTTCCTTTCCTTCCTACATTCGATTCATTCGGGAAACACACATACACAGTTCTCCGCCACCGCTGCTCCTCTGACATTGTACAGAGGGACTCAGGAGCGGCTGCCTGTTGTGTTGCTGCTAGTTGCTGGCTGCAGAGGGAGTAGGATCACCAGTGGCCGGGCACGCCTAGGGAGATGTCTAGTCCACCTAGAGGTAGCGCCAGCTCTGCGTGCTCGCACCCAAGCCCTGCTGCTGCTTTCATTGACAGAGACAGTGGGACACGGCTTTCTTCTTGCCACTCTTCCATAAAGGCCAGATTTGTGGAGTGCACCACTAATAGTTGTCCTGTGGACAGACTCTCCCACCTGAGCTGTGGATCTCTGCAGCTCCTCCAGAGTTACCATGGGCCTCTTGGCTACTTCTCTGATTAATGCTCTCCTTGCCCGGCCTGTCAGTTTAGGTGGATGGCCATGTCTTGGTAGGTTTGCAGTTGTGCCATACTCTTTCCATTTTCGGATGATGGATTGAATAGTGCTCTGTGAGATATTTTTTTATAACGTAACTCTGCTTTAAACTTCTCCACAACTTTATCCCTGACCAGTCTGGTGTGTTCCTTGACCTTCGTGATGCTCTTAATTCACTAAGGTTCTCTAACAAACCTCCGGGCTTCACAGAACAGCTGTATTTATAGTGAGATTAAGGCTTAGAATGCATTAACCCTTTCATGCCTAAGCTTTTTTTCTGACATTTGTTGTTTACAAGTTAAAATCCATATTTTTTGCTAGAAAATTACTTAGCCCCCCCAAACATTTTATATATTTTTTTAGCAGTGACCCTAGAGAATAAAATGACGATCATTGCAATGTTATATGTCACACAGTATTTGCGCAGCGGTCTTTCAAACGCAATTTTTTTGGAAAAAAGACACTTTTATGAATTAAAAAAAAACAAAACAGTAAAGTTAGTCCAATTTTTTTGTACAATGTGAAAGATGATGTCACCCTGAGTAAATATGTCAACATGTCATGCTTTGAAATTGCGCACACTCGTGGAATGGTGGCAAAATACGATACTTAAAAATCTCCATAGGCGACGCTTTAAAAAATTCTACAGGTTACCAGTTTAAAATTACAGTTTTAAAGTTAAATTAAGATTAAGATTAAATTAGAGTTGTGCTAGAATTATTGCTTTCACTCTGCCGATCGCAGCCATACCTCACATGTGTGGTTTGAATACCGTTTACATTTGCGGGCGCGCAGGGCCGTCTTTAATATTGACTGGACCCTGGGCAAACATTTTCTTGGGACCCCTCTTCCATGCAATTTCGCTCTCCACATGTTTTGAGACATACAATAAATAGCAGCTAGACTCAAAATCAGTTTACTGAATCAGATAAGGCAGCGATTGTGATTGGTTGCTAGAGGTTACAGTGTATCATTACTGCTCACTGACTGGCTGCTAGAGGTTACAGCACACGTTATGGCTCACTGTTTATTTTCTATAGGTTACAGCACATGACATCTGTTTGTTGATTGGTTGCTAGAGATTACTGTACATCAATACTGCTCACTGATTGATTGATTGCTAGGGGTAACTGGACATCTATACCCCTCACTAACTGGTTGCTAGAGGTTCCTGCACATTATTAGTACTGCATATCCTTACCACTCAATGATTGGTTGCAAGAGGTTAGTGTACAGCATTACTGCTCACTGATTGGTTGCTAAAGGTTACAGCACATCATCTCCTTACTGCCTGCACACCATGGACTTGGGAGGTGAGGGGACCCATCAATAGAAAGAAAACTCCTAGGACTCCTGGGATCAGTGGCAATGCTGGGGGGGGGGGGGGGTGTTTGCAGTGGCAATGCTGGAGGGGGGGGTAATGGGTTCAGTGACAGTGGTGGGGGGATGGGATTAGTTAGGAGGCAGTACGCTGTGACAAATTCTGAATCATGTAGAGCAAAGCTGGAAATCTTTGGCAAGTATATAGCGGGGGATTCCACCAATGTAATTGGGAATTTACAATTACCACCAATGTGAGGGGGGATTTACGCTGACCATCAATGTGAGGGGAAATTTGCACTGACCACCATGTAAGGGGGGATTTTATGCCACCCACCAATAGAAAAGAGGGATTTCTACACTGACACCAATGTAATAAGAGCATTTACAGCAACCACCAGAGTAAGGGGGAATATACAATGACCTCCATGTAAGGGGGAACTTACACTGACAACCATTGTTGAGGAGACTTGTACTGACCACCAATGTAAGGTGACACTTCTACACTGGCAATCAATGTTAGGGGGGATTTACACTGACCACCAATGTAAAGGGGGATTTACACTAACCACCAATAAAGGGGGATTACTACACTGGCCACCAATGAAAGGGGGATTTACACTCACCACCAATTTAAAGGGGGCTTCTACATGGACCACCAATGTAAGGGAGGATTCGAAACTGACCACAAATGCAAGTTTGGATTTTTTTAACGATTACCAATATAAAGAGGAGTTTCTACACTGGCCACCAATGTAATGGGGATGTACACTGACCACTAATGTGATAGGAGCATTCACAGTAACCACCAATGTAAAGAGAGATTTACACTGATCACCAATGTAAGGGGGACCTTCACACTGGCCACTAGTGTGAATGAAAGGATTGTACACCAAGCACCAATGTAATGAGAAGATTTACACTGACCACCAATGTAACTGAGACCTTTAACCTGCGTCACATTTGTATGTGTTGGAAATACATGCAAAATCGCTTTCCTGACACCGCAGAAACATGCTGCCTTTTGGCAGATACACAGAAGTGCCATTAATTGTTAATTATTATTATTATACACGATTTATATAGCGCCAACAGTTTACGCAGCGCTTTACAATGTAGAGGGGGGACAGCGCGATTACAGTACAGTTCAATACAGAAGGGACAGGAGGGCACTGCTCGTAGAGCTTACATTCTAAAGGGAGGGGGTAGTGATACAAAAGGTAATAGATGCGGGGAATGATTTGATGGAGGTGGTTCGGGGACAGTTGTTAGGTGGGTGTGGGATAGGCTTCCCTGAATAAGTGAGTTTTCAGGGATCTCCTAAAGGTGGGCAATTTAGGGGCGATGACACCCTCATGCATCAGCTACATAGTTACATAGTTACATAGTAGGTGAGGTTGAAAAAAGACACAAGTCCATTAAGTCCAACCTATGTGTGTGATTATATGTCAGTATTCACGTATTCACATGCACCAAAATTCAGGGTGCCTTGGCACAGTGGTGTCACTAGCGAGGGGCAGAGGGGGCCATGGCCCCCCCAACAATATACTCCGCCCCTATGTGCCCCCCCAATTAAAATAAAGGGACAGTGGGACTGGGAGCAGTCTGGAATGCAGGGGACAGGGATGGACTGAGCCGCCATAGCGCTGGCTCCAGCTCCTCCTCCACCTGACTCCACTCCTGACCACTGTTTGCTAGAGCCACCTGGCGTCCAGCAACCAGTGACATCAGAGCCAGCATTAGTAGTTCTCTCTCCCCTCCTTCCCTTCTTGCGCCGGATGGGTGAGGAGACAAAGCTGATCTGCTCCTCCTCCGCCACCACCGCCACTGCTGTCATCCTGTGTGTGTACCACGGGAAGTGTGAGCACGTTAGCTTCACACTTGACTTCCCGCTGTACACACACAGCAGGAGAGCAGCAGCGGCGATGGTGGGGAGGAGCAAATCGGCTGTGTCTCCTCACCCATCCTGTGACAGAGAGGAAGAAGGAGGGGAGAGAACTACCAGGTGTTCTATCAAGAAATGGAGGCACTAATGGGCACTGATAAGAGGCACTAATGGGCACTGATAGGCAGCATTAATGGGCACTGATAGGAGGCACTAATAGGCACTGATAGGCAGCATTAATGAGCACTCACAGGAGGCACTAATGGGCACTGATAGGAGGCACTAATGGGTACTGATAGCATTAATGGGCACTGATAGGAGGCACTAATGGGCACTGATAGGCAGCATTAATGGGCACTGATAGAAGGCACAAATGGGCACTGATAGGCAGCATTAGGGACGAGCTTCGAGTTCGAGTCGAACTCATGTCGAGTCGAACTCTGTTCGCAAGTTCGCCGAACAGCGAACAATTTGGGGTGTTCGCGGCAAATTCGAATGCCATAGTCTATGGGAGAAATCAAAAGTGCTAATTTTAAAGGCTTATATGCAAGTTATTGTCATAAAAAGTGTTTGGGGACCTGGGTCCTGCCCCAGGGGACATGGATCAATGCAAAAAAAAGTTTTAAAAACAGCCGTTTTTTCAGGAGCAGTGATTTTAATAATGCTTAAAGTCAAACAATAAAAGTGTAATATCCCTTTAAATTTCGTAGCTGGGGGGGTGTCTATAGTATGCCTGTAAAGGGGCGCATGTTTCCCATGTTTAGAACAGTCTGACAGCAAAATGACATTTCAAAGGAAAAAAGTAATTTAAAACTACTCGCGGCTATTGCATCGCCAGTCTGACAATACACATAAAAGTTCATTGATAAAAACGGTATGGGAATTCCCCACAGGGGAACCCCGAACCAAAATGTAAAAAAAAAAATGACATGGGGGTCCCCCTAAATTCCATACCAGGCCCTTCAGGTCTGGTATGGATATTAAGGGGAACCCCCGGCCAAAATTTTAAAAAAATGACGTGGGGGTCCCCTTAAATTCCATACCAGACCCTTCAGGTCTGGTATGGATTTTATGGGGAACCCCGCTCCAAAATAAAAAAAAAAAACGACGTGGGGTCCCCCCAAAAATCCATTCCAGACCCTTATCCGAGCACGCAACCTGGCAGGCTGCAGGAAAAGAGGGGGGGACGAGAGAGCGCCCCCCCTCCTGAACCGTACCAGGCCACTTGCCCTCAACATTGGGAGGGTGCTTTGGGGTAGCCCCCCAAAACACCTTGTCCCCATGTTGATGAGGACAAGGGCCTCATCCCCACAACCCTGGCCGGTGGTTGTGGGGGTCTGCAGGCGGGGGGCTTATCGGAATCTGGAAGCCCCCTTTAACAAGGGGACCCCCAGATCCCGGACCCCCCCCTGTGTGAAATGGTAATTTCACTAAAAAACTGTCAAAAATTTTAAAAATGACAAGAGACAGTTTTTGACAATTCCTTTATTTAAATGCTTCTTCTTTCTTCTTTCTTCTATCTTCCTTCATCTTCTTCTTCTTCT
Source organism: Aquarana catesbeiana (assembly GCF_042186555.1). Lineage (NCBI taxonomy): Eukaryota > Metazoa > Chordata > Amphibia > Anura > Ranidae > Aquarana > Aquarana catesbeiana. Next base: position 200,635,328 of record NC_133331.1, read on the forward strand.
TCTGGTTCTTCTGGTTCTTCCTCCGGTGTTCTCGTCCAGCATCTCCTCCGTGGCGTCTTCTATCTTTTTCTCCTCGGGGCGCTCCGCACCCATGGCATGGGGGGAGGCTCCCGCTCTTCTCTTCATCTTCTTCTCTTCTTCATCTTCATCTCTTCTTCTCTTCTTCATCTACTTCTCCGGGCCGTTCCGCATCCATGCTGGCATGGAGGGAGGCTCCCGCTGTGTGACACGTCTCCTCTTCTGACGGTTCTTAAATAATGGGGGTGAGGCCACCCGGTGACCCCGCCCCCCTCTGACGCACGGGACATGACGGGACTTCCCTGTGGCATTCCCCGTGACTTTACAGGGAAGTCCCGTCAAGTCACCGTGCGTCAGAGGAGACGCATCACACAGCGGTTCTTCTAGCTCTTATGGTTCTTCCTCCGGTGTTCTTGTCCAGCATCTCCTCCTTGGCGTCTTCTATCTTCTTCTCCTTGGGCCGCTCCGCACCCATGGCATCCATGGCATGGGGGGAGGCTCCCGCTCTTCTCTTCATCTTCTTCTCCACTTCTCTTCTTCATATTCTTCTCCGGGCCGCTCCGCATCCATGCTGGCATGGAGGGAGGCTCCCACTGTGTGATGCGTCTCCTCTTCTGACGGTTCTTAAATAACGGGGGGCAGGGCCACCCGGTGACCCCGCCCCCTCTGACGCACGGTGACTTGACGGGACTTCCCTGTAAAGTCACGGGGAATGCCACAGGGAAGTCCCGTCATGTCCTGTGCATCAGAGGGGGCGGGGTCACCAGGTGGCCCCACCCCCGTTATTTAAGAACCGTCAGAAGAGGAGACGTGTCACACAGCGGGAGCCTCCCTCCATGCCAGCATGGATGCGGTGTGGCCAGGAGAAGTAGATGAAAAAAAGAAGAAGAGAAGAAGATGAAGAAGAGAAGAAGATGAAGAGAAAAGCGGGAGCCTCCCCCCGTGCCATGGGTGCGGAGCGGCCCGAGGAGAAAAAGATAGAAGACGCCACGGAGGAGATGCTGGACGAGAACACCGGAGGAAGAACCAGAAGAACCAGAAGAAGAAGAAGATGAAGGAAGATAGAAGAAAGAAGAAGCATTTAAATAAAGGAATTGTCAAAAACTGTCTCTTGTCATTTTTAACATTTTTGACAGTTTTTTAGTGAAATGGTAGGGGTACTTTTGTACCCCCTTACCATTGCACACAGGGGGGGGCCGGGATCCTGGGGTCCCCTTGTTAAAGGGGGCTTCCAGATTCCAATAAGCCCCCTGCCTGCAGACCCCAACAACCACCGGCCAGGGTTGTGGGGATGAGGCCCTTGTCCTCATCAACATGGGGACAAGGTGTTTTGGGGGGCTACCCCAAAGCACCCTCCCAATGTTGAGGGCATGTGGCCTGCTACGGTTCAGGAGGGGGGGCGCTCTCTCGGCGCTCTTTCCTGTGGCCTGCCAGGTTGCGTGCTCAGATAAGGGTCTGGTATGGATTTTTGGGGGGACCCCACGCCGTTTTTTTTTTTAATTTTGGCACGGGGTTCCCCTTAAAATCCATACCAGACCTGAAGGGTCTGGTATGGAATTTAGGGGGACCCCCATGTAATTTTTTTTTTTAATTTTGGCCGGGGTTCCCCTTAATATCCATACCAGACCTGAAGGGCCTGGTATGGAATTTAGGGGGGCCCCCACGTCATTTTTTAAAAAATTTTGGTTCGGGGTTCCCCTGTGGGGAATTCCCATGCCGTTTTTATCAATGAACTTTTATGTGTATTGTCCGACCGGCAATGCAATAGCCGCTAGTAGTTTTTAATTACTTTTTTCCTTTGAAATGTCATTTTGCTGTCAGACTGTTCTAAACATGGGAAACATGCGCCCCTTTACAGGCATACTATAGACACCCCCAGATACGAAATTTAAAGGGATATTACACTTTTATTGTTTGACTTTAAGCATTATTAAAATCACTGCTCCTGAAAAAACGGACGTTTTTAAAACTTTTTTTTGCATTGATCCATGTCCCCTGGGGAAGGACCCAGGTCCCCAAACACTTTTTATGACAATAACTTGCATATAAGCCTTTAAAATTAGCACTTTTGATTATTCATGTTCGTGTCCCATAGACTTTAACGGTGTTCGCATGTTCGAACAAACTTTTTTCCTGTTCGCATGTTCTGGTGCGAACCGAACAGGGTGGTGTTCGGCTCATCCCTAGGCAGCATTAATGAGCACTGATAGGAGGCACTAATGGGTACTGATAGGTAGCATTAATGGGCACTGATAGGATAGGAGGCCCTAATGGGCACTGATAGGCAGCATTAATGAGCACTGATAGGAGGCACTAATGGGCACTGATAGTGCCTCTTATCAGTGCTCATTAATGCTGCCTAATGGGCACTGATAGGAGGCACTAATGAGCACTGATAGGAGGCACTAATGGGCACTGATAGGAGGCACTAATGACCACTGATAGGAGGCACTAATGGGCACTTATAGGCAGCATTAATGGGCACTGATAGGCAGCATTAATGAGCACTGATAGATGTACCCTAACCAAACACTGCCATGAAGACCAAGGAACTCTCCAAACAAGTAAGGGACAATGTTGTTGAGAAGTACAAGTCAGGGTTAGGTTATAAAAAAATATCCAAATCTTTGATGATCCCTAGGAGCACCATCAAATCTATCATAACCAAATGGAAAGAACATGGTACAACAGCAAACCTGCCAAGAGACGGCCGCACACTAAAACTCACGGACCAGGCAAGGAGGGCATTAATCAGAGAGGCAGCACAGAGACCTAAGGTAACCCTGGAGGAGCTGCAGAGTTCCACAGCAGAAACTGGAGTATCTGTACATAGGACGACAATAAGCCGTACGCTCCTTAGAGTTGGGCTTTATGGCAGAGTGGCCAGAAGAAAGCCATTACTTTCAGCAAAAAACAAAATGGCACGTTTTGAGTTTGCGAAAAGGCATGCGGGAGACTCCCAAAATGTATGGAGGAGGGTGCTCTGGTCTGATGAGACTAAAACTGAACCTTTTGGCCATCAAAGAAAAAGCTGTGTCTGGCGCAAACTCAACACATCACATCACCCAAAGAACATTATCCCAACAGTGAAACATGGTGGTGGCAGCATAATGCTGTGGGGATGTTTTTCAGCAGTCGGGACTGGAAAACTGGTCAGGTTTGAGGGAAAGATGGATGGTGCTAAATACAGGGATATTCTTGAGCAAAACCTGTACCACTCTGTGTGTGATTTGAGGCTAGGATGGAGGTTCACCTTCCAACAGGACAATGACCCCAAACAAACTGCTAAAGCAACACTTGAGTGGTTTAAGGGGAAACATGTAAATGTGTTGGAATGGCCTAGTCAAAGCCCAGACCTCAATTCAGTAGAAAATCTGTGGTCAGACTTAAAGATTAATAATATAGGTATCCTAAATGTTAACGCCCTTCAATCAAAAATACCTCCACTGCGCCACCAAATGATGTGAAACTCAATACAAATGTGATTAAGTGAATAATCTCATATATTCTCCTAAATATAGAGAGCTGCCCCTTTAAACAAAATACACATAAATACTATTTGATCTCACATATCTGTACACCCAAACGATCCCTCTTACAGATATATAAGAAGAAATAAGAGGCGCTCTCACCCTCCCAGTGCAAACTAATTAACACAAAAAAGTAATAAACTTAAATCTACTGTATGTTACAGAATATGCTCTGCTACAAACATATGCAAGTGAACCCAATGACATCCACAGTAAATTGCACACCAAATATATACATATAAATACAAATCATTTCACCATGTGTTAGAAGTGAAAAAATACCATTGGTGTACTACAATAGTCCATATAGTGTGAACAAAAATCAGTCCAAAATGATGTGACAAAAAATAGTGATAAAAAATAGTGACAAAAAATTTAATTAAAAACTGAAATCTTGATATGTGAGTGACCTCCGCGTGTCTTCCACCTCACCACCGTGATACGTGAATCCACTCCCAATAGAAACACACTCACTGATTCCTATTGCCAGCACTCTCATGCACGGCAAAAATCGCTTGTTTACCACACTCCAGGGTAATCAGATAAATTCGATGTCCCACAGTGTATGATAGAATCGGTCCACATGAAAAATAATGAAGTGCTCCAATAGTGTAAACCAGCCCAGCAACTTTATTAAAACCACTACAATCTTTAGAAAATCACTCACGTTATAAATGATTCAAAACAACAGAAAATACAGTGCAGCTCACAGCAACTTCACAAATGACACTAATGGACTAATGAACAAATGACACTAATGGTCACGGCGGACCCGAGGTGTGTTAGTGCTTAGACTTCCGATCTCACCCCTTCCTCGATGGTACGCCGTGCAATCGAATCACCCCTCCTACGGTGCGGCTTTCATCGTTGCTCGCCACACATCACAGCCACGCCCCCGACATGTTTCGTCATAGATTTGACTTAATCATGGGATTGGCTGTATGGGCTGCCACTAGTTGCTCCAGTTGCCTCCTGGTGAGTGCAGCTGCAGGGATCCCCCTGGTACAACCCCTTCAAGCCGAGAATGCATATTTGCGTAAGGTTGGCGTGAAGGGGTTAAGGTAAAAAACCTTCTGCCTTTACAACCCCTTTAATGCAAGGAATGCATTAAGGTAAAAAATGTTTAGGCTTTACAACCACTTTAAATAAATATGTCAGTAGTAAATGGTTTGGCTCAAAGCTCAAACTGCTACATCTGCAGTACAGGTTGTTATTTTGAAAAACAACAGTCTTACTGGCTAGATTGCCAGATGAAAGAAAATAATGAAATAAAAGCTTAAAAATTAAAACGAATGCAGCCATCACATCTAAGAATTGGTAAAATGCAATATAATAAAGGTTTGCTGTTGGGTCTAATACCTTTTTAATCACTTCCCATCCAGTCCATGTACATAAACAGCTGGACAGGAGCTTAAGCAGATGTGGGTGAATGTACCCATACATCCTGTGCATCAGTGGCTTGTGCGTGTCTCCTAGATCACACACCGGCAAGCCCAGAAAGCACTGTGTTCCTTGGGCACAGCATGTCACATGACCAGGTACAGGCCCAATAAAATACAGCGCAATAGTAAAGGTATGGTGAAGGTGTTTCTCCTGTGTCTACCAGCATTTTGCCAGTATCTGATGTCCTGTGTAATGATTATTTGCCTGTTTTCTCAAACATGATTCTGCCTGCTGCCTGGATCAACTATTTGCCTGCCTCCTGAACTAAGAGAAGGGAAGCCTGGATGTGTTCCTTACAGCAACCAATCAGGTGTTAGCATTGATTTTCTACCCAAGGTTAGTCAAAATAGAAGCAGAAATCCTACTGGCTACCAGAGCATTGCTTTTTCTAGTTTATAGATGTTACAATGGTTGGAGAGTATGTGATCCTTCACTCCTTTGCATCAAGTGATATCTGCCTGTAATTAGATGCAAATTATTTAGCATTGGGGTTTTGTAGGTGACTCGGCCACTGTTTTTTTCTTTTTGGGAAGAGAGTTCTCCCTGAGACCCCTTTCACACTGAGGCGAGGCAGTTTTCAGGCATTTTAGCACTAGAAATAGTGCCTATAAAGTGCCTGAAAACTGCCTCCCATAAAGCACCCAATGGGTGCTTTAAAGCGGTTGTATACCCGCACAAAAAAAAAAACCCTGCAAGGCAAAGGCATAATGAGCTAGTATGCAGCATAAACTAGCTCATTATGAAATACTTACCTCAGAACGAAGCCACCCGTATCAGAGCCCGGTCCACGCCAAGGGAGCTGACATCTTGCCCTTGGCGTGTCTTCCGGGTTCGCGGCTCCGGTGCTGTGAGTGGCCGGAGCCGTGATGACGTCACTCCCGCGCATGCACGTGGGAGTTTTTCTCCTGGCAAGGCCCAGCAGCATCTGCCGGACCTTCAGCCGGGCATTCAGAGCGCATGCACCACGGCTGCATGCAAAGGGAATATCTCCTAAACCATACAGATTTAGGAGATATTAATTTTACCTACAGGTAAGCCTTATTATAGTGTGTTGTACGTGTTGTACGTCACCGCGTTCTTGACAATCGGAATTTCCGACAACATTTGTGTGGCCGTGTGTATGCAAGACAAATGGGGATGACCCTTTCCTGTTCCAACATGGTGCGCGGTCATGCTGGAACAGGAAGGGGCCATCCCCAAACTGTTCCCACAAAGTTGGGAGCATGACATTGTCCAAAATGTCTTGGTATGCTGATGCCTTAAGAGTTTCCTTCACTGGAACTAAGGGGCCAAGCGCAACCCCTGAAAACAACCGCACCCACAGCATCTTGTCAGTGCCTGACCTCACAAATGTGCTTCTAGAAGAATGGTCAAACATTCTCATAGACACACTTCTAAACCTTGTGGACAGCCTTCCCAGTAGAGTTGAAGCTGTTATAGCTGCAAAGGGTGGGCCAATTCAATATTGAACCCTGCAGACTAATGCCACGTAAAAACGATCGGACATTCCAACAACAAAACCGTGGATTTTTTTCCGACGGATGTTGGCTCAAACTTGTCTTGCATACACACGGTCACACAAATGTTGTTGGAAATTCAGAACGTCAAGAACGCGGTGATGTACAACACGTATGACGAGCTGAGAAAAATGAAGTTCAATAGCCAGTGCGGCTCTTCTGCTTAATTCCGAGCATGCATGGACTTTCGTGCGTCAGAATTGTGTACACACGCTCCGAATTTCCGACAGCAAGTTTTGTTGTCGGAAAATTTGAGATCCAGCTCTCAAACATTTGTTGTCGGAGATTCCGACAGCAAATGTCCGATGGAGCATACACACGGTCGGAATTTCCGACAACAAGCTCACATCAAACATTTGTTGTTGGAAATTCCGACCGTGTATACGGGGCATTAGACTGGGATGTCATTAAAGTTCATGTGCATGTAAAGGCAGGCGTCCCAATACTTTTGGTAATATAGTGTATCTCTAATCTGTAAAGTGAAGTTCCAAAAATGGAAACCAGCAGAGGAAAGCCAGTCAGTGCCCTCTGAGGCAGAATCAGTTAGGGCACTTTCACACGGGGGAGTAGGGGCCTTGGCGATAAAGCGCTGCTATTTTTAGTGGTGCTTTACCTTCGTTTTAGCTGCGCTTTTTGGCCACTAGTGGGGTGCTTTTAACCCCCGCTAGCGGCCAAAAAAGGGTTAAAAGCGCAGCTGCCGAAGCGCTTTGGCAGCTTTGGCCATTGATTTCAATGTAATGTGGGTAAGTGTGGAGCTAAAAGAAATCTATTTGTGCGTTATTGAGCAAAGCCTGACAGAATGGACATCTGAAAGACAATATGCGCAACAAAGTGTATTAATGAAACACAAAATTAATCGTATATAAGCTCATAGCTAGGCACCAATAAAGGTGAGAGGTGCAAAGTGGGAATAAGAGCAATCTGTGCGATAAAGTGTGTTAATATAACACTAAAAAAGGACCGTATGTAATCTGATAGCTAACCACTAACAGAAGTCCCTGTGAAATAGTTGAAGGACGTAATCAAACGGTGAGTTAACTAAATCATCTCAAAAGATACAGTGACAAAAATACATAATAAACACGTGATAAGACACATTAGTAACATGGATTGCTATCCGTCCTAAAAACCCGGCATGAACGTATGGGTAACTGACATAATTAAAAGTCAAACATGTATAGGAAGATAGGCATCTGGGGATGTGACTGGGACCATCAACAGTGACCGAGAGCGGTAGTGTAGGGCCCTTGGATCCAGGGATGGCATCCACAGGATACGGAATCCGACTTATATGTGAGAGGGATAGGAAGAAATACCCTTACCGGAAATGGTGGACTCCCGAGCCAGCGGCTTGGGAGTCAGACAAGCTTGTAATGGAGCAGGAGGGCTGATTCCACGGCTGCTGGAGGCGATGAGGAAAACTGTGGCACTCACCAACCGGACCTCTCTGGTCTCAACGACTGGAACTGCTCACAAAAGCACTTGCTCCATGAAGTGGGTATAGGTCCTCAAATGAGATAGGGATCAAAAAGAAGACTTCCCCATAGTGTAAATCAGCTGTCTCCTGGAACAAGATTTGCTGTCTCCTGGCCACCTCTGACCCCTTGATGAGAACTTCTGTCTCCCTCACTGGGAGCGATCTTCAACCTGGGGTTGAAGATCGCTCCCAGTGAGGGAGACAGAAGTTCTCATCAAGGGGTCAGAGGTGGCCAGGAGACAGCAAATCTTGTTCCAGGAGTCAGCTGATTTACACTATGGGGAAGTCTTCTTTTTGATCCCTATCTCATTTGAGGACCTATACCCACTTCATGGAGCCAGTGCTTTTGTGAGCAGTTCCAGTCGTTGAGACCAGAGAGGTCCGGTTGGTGAGTGCCACAGTTTTCCTCATCGCCTCCAGCAGCCGTGGAATCAGCCCTCCTGCTCCATTACAAGCTTGTCTGACTCCCAAGCCGCTGGCTCGGGAGTCCACCATTTCCGGTAAGGGTATTTCTTCCTATCCCTCTCAGATATAAGTCGGATTCCGTATCCTGTGGACGCCATCCCTGGATCCAAGGGCCCTACACTACCGCTCTCGGTCACTGTTGATGGTCCCAGTCACATCCCCAGATGCCTATCTTCCTATACATGTTTGACTTTTAATTATGTCAGTTACCCATACGTTCATGCTGGGTTTTTAGGACGGATAGCAATCCATGTTACTAATGTGTCTTATCACGTGTTTATTATGTATTTTTGTCACTGTATCTTTTGAGATGATTTAGTTAACTCACCGTTTGATTACGTCCTTCAACTATTTCACAGGGACTTCTGTTAGTGGTTAGCTATCAGATTACATACGGTCCTTTTTTAGTGTTATATTAACACACTTTATCACACAGATTGCTCTTATTCCCACTTTGCACCTCTCACCTTTATTGGTGCCTAGCTATGAGCTTATATACGATTAATTTTGTGTTTCATTAATACACTTTGTTGCGCATATTGTCTTTCAGATGTCCATTCTGTCAGGCTTTGCTCAATAACGCACAAATAGATTTCTTTTAGCGCCACGCTTACCCACATTATATTTTTGTTACAATTTGTCTGATTGTTGTGTTGGCTGCTCTTTTCACATTTTTTTGGTTGGCGCATTATTAATTTTTAATTTTAAGCATTGATTTCAATGGCAGGGCCGTTTTAGGAGCAGTGTATTCACCGCTCCTGCAACGCCCTGAAGATGCTGCTTGCAGGACTTTTTTTCCCGTCCTGCAAGCGTACAGCTCCAGTGTGAAAGCACTCGGGCTTTCACACTGGGATGGCAGGGGAATTGTTTTTCAGGAGCTTAACAGACTCTATTTTTAGCCCTTTATCGCCTAAAAAAAGCCTCATTGTGAAAGTAGCCTTAGTGCAATTGTCCCATAAGGTGCCTGTGGGTCCTCCAGCGCTAGCCTAATGCAATCCAAGCAACGTGTATGAAGTATGAAGGCTTATGCCTTGTTGGCCTCCGATATTGGAGAATTTTGAGTGGAATATGGTGGGATAAATCTTGCTTTCCTCTTCATCTGAGGTCAGGTGGTAGGTTCAGTGGTAGAAGGTGCTCCTCAAGAAAGTCCAGCCAATTTGGCACTTGGGTGACCTCCAGTTCTAGGAGCTGAGACAGTACAGTTGGGAAGGGAGTGACGTCTGACCCAAACAGATGTTCCCCCTAAAAAGCAAAACCTACCAACAACTTTTTATAGGGTAACTTTGCTGACCAACATTTTAGCCAATGGATCCTACATATTTGTACAGATATACTGTAAGTCCTAAGCGGGCAACTTGCTGAATGGAACTCTTTAACCAGTTAAGGACCAGCTGCCGCAGTTGTTCCGTGTGTACGGCAGCTGGTCCGACAGAAGCTGGCTGAATGGGCATGACCAAAAAAGGTCTGCTGATCAAAATCCGATCACTGCTCTCAGCCCTTGACCAGTCCGTTCTAGCCAGGGGCCGTCTCCCTGTCAGAACACAATAGCTCAGCGGGGGGAGATCCGATGTTAGTACAGCGGCTCCTCCTGAGCTCTTCAGTTTTTTTTTTCGTTCAACCCGCTGGGTTGAAGAAAAAAACTAATAGTGTGCACCAGGCTTAAGGCTCTGGCAGAAACCCATAGCTGCTACTGACAGCTGCAGTGCAGCCCTGACCAAGGCAAAGTATGCCTTGAGCAACAGCTGACTGGAACATCATCCACTGGGTATGTAAGGCTCTTATTAAGAGGAGAGATTGCCACATCCACTGAAAGCATACTCCGCTACTTAGTGAATTCTTCCTCCAGTGGGTATAGCTGAGCAAACCTCTTTTTTTGTTTTTTTTAAAGGTGTTTATTTAGATTTTTTATATTGTACATACAAAGCAGAGCAGAACTATTGCCATCCAAACCAAAGAGTTGGCATTAGTGTCGGCTCCGCAGAGCCCCGCAATATTAAGGAACGAGATAATACATGTAGCACCCTTGTCCTAAACTGGGCTGCTAGTAAATATAGTTGTGCTAGGTGGTAACTAACCTGGCTAGTTTTTTGTCTTGTTCAATGTTTTTTTCTCCTAAGCTTGAGTTTAATTGTAGTCTCTCTCTTCTGTCAATAGGCGGCACTGTTGCCTTTGGCATTAGCATGCTAGATTACAATGAATTCAGGTAATGAGTAAATATGTCATCTCAGCCAATCAAAAGGAGTTTTCTTTGGCCGCTGAGCATGCTGTGATAGTCTGTTTATTTGGAAGGAGTCAGGTGGGTGTGTGGAGCAACAGCAGAGGTGTAGGCCTGAAGCCTGAGGCCTAGCCAGGTGTAAAGGGGCTCAGCCCGAGGAGAGCCTGATCGTTGCCAGGAGGCATAGGAGAAGAAGTTGCCAGAGGGTCAACCACTCTTGTTGTCGGAGGCAGGTGTTAAAGGGATGGAGTTCTGAAGGAGTACCAGAGCAGTTGCTTCACTAGCCGGGGACGGTGAAGTAAGTGGGAAAGCTTCAGTAGAGACTCATCCAGGAATACATGGGTAGCTGTGAGCAAAGCTTGAAGGAGTACAGTGGGTAACTATAAGTAAAGCTTGAAGATAAGTACAGTGGGTAGCTGTGAGTAAAGCCTGAGGGATCCAGTGGTTAGCTGTGAGTCCGAGGAACCCAGCGGGTAGCATGGGTGAAGCTTGAAGAGTACAGCAGGTAGCTGTGAGTGAAGCTTGAGAAGTCCAGCTGGTAGCTGGGAGCTAAGCTTGAGGATCTACAGTGGGATACTGTGAGCTGAGCTTGAAGATCTACAGTTGGATACTGTGAGTAAAGTTGTTACTATAGGAGACAGCAGTTGCCTCAAGATACAGATTGCTGCATTTAGCTTAAAGCCCCTTTTTCTTTATTGCTGTCTGCCTAGTTCTATTTTTGGTCTGTGGAGTCTGCCAAGTTGCTATTGCATTTGCCTAAGGGTGTCCTGTGCACTACCCCTCTCTCCCCCTATTTTTGTTAAGAGAAATAAATCTCTCTTTGTTCATTTTTAAAAGTGACTGGTGCCCATCTTTCCATCTTACCCTACACCTACCATGCCTATTAACCTGCACCCCGAGGAGGAATGTTGGCTCTTCCGGCCTCTGGAGGTCACCACCAGGCCCTTGGAGGTTGGGGACTGCTACATACATATTATACCATCCATAAATGATCACATTACAACCGATAGAAAAGCTCAACTGTATAGTACACATGGGTGCGGGCATTCAGTAGCAGCCAACAACAAAAAGAAAATGAATTTAACTCTGTCGGTTCTACAGTGGAATAATGCAGTAACAACAAAATAAGCAAAAAAGTCCTGGTTACATACTCTCCCCACAAATGAACTTTGGTCCCCCAAAGTTGTGAAAGGCAACAAGAACTAAGTATGAATTAGTTAAACACATTACCTGGGAATTAAATTGATCTTATGACATTTCCTGTCAAACACATTAGGTAATAGGAACTGCCACCAAGGTGAAGCAGTGGCCCTTTCCTCTGGTGTGGTCATAGGTAACAGTGACATACCAGAGGACTGACTCAGAGTTTCAATAATCTTTTCTGAGCTATTGCCCTGTGAGTGATATGCAAATTTGACCTGCTGTAAATATCTTTTGACCTGCTGTTCCCTGGGTTCAGGTGGCTCTGAGATAAAATCTTCTTGTTCAGGCTTTGGCGACTCTAAGATGATGGGTTACTGGAGAAGGCAGTGAAGAAGGTGTTGAAGATAATTCTGTTTTTTCTTCAAAGAGTTCTGTAGATGCCCCTGCCTCTGAAACCCTCATTTTCTTTTTCCACTTGGGTTTGTGGTATGAACTCCGGAGCTTCAGCTCTAAGCACACAAATTTCCTCCCGCAGCAGAAGTGGATGGAGTAGCATCCATAGACTTGGATAACCACAACCAATCCACTTCCAAATCATCATAAATGTCATCTTCTTCAAGATCTTTTTCAACGGGTGGCAGTGGTTGAGACCTAGTGAGTGAAACTTGTCTGGAAGAAGACAGTCTGGGCAATGGCATCTCTATTCCTATTATTGAAACAAAATCCTGCGCTTATCCACTTAACTAAAATGTGAAAAACGTGCCAAACTCACCACTACAAAAAAGTGGTTAAAATTTTTTGGGGAAATAATCAAAACAAGTGTGTGTATATAATATATTTTGAAAACTAAGAGAGCCGTCACCCAGAAATGCTGAATATAGGACTCAAATGGTTAAATAGGTAAGTGACCAGGTGCTATTCTCAAACAAATAATCAATGGAAACATACAACATAAACTTTTAGGATGTGTTAAACTTTACAAACAAGTCTATCAATGTGATATATAAACATATACTCCAAAGTGATAACAATCCATTTGAAAGAAAGATCCCAGTGAGCATCACGCCTCTTACCAGAGACTTTGGATCTCAGATCATAGAGATCAGATTCGCTTAATGTCGCCATACATCCATGTGGCTCTCAGAGCAAAAAGGATATCATCCAAGGTGGGTTCAGCCTTATATTCATCCAATCAAATGTCTATTCCTCAGCCAAGCACACGAAAAGGATCCTCAATATTTGTCATGCAAAGGAATAGGGGAGCACTTCATAGTGTAGTATTTTAAAACATCTTAGTTTATTGCACATAAAGTTGCACTTACAGTTATGAAGATTTAAAACAGTGGATAGTAAAACCAAACAAGCACAGCAACGGACCTTAACAACTGGCTTGTACGTGCAGAGGTCACAGATGTGGGTCCATCCGACGCGTTTCTCCATAATTGGCAACAACTGGGAAAGGAGGCTATTCTTGCAGGTACCCTGACGGCTTCACTCAGAGGCAATAAATGGTTTTAATGCCAGGTCTTTGAAGGCCCTCTTCTCCCATCAGGATGAACTTGGTAGACAGGAAGTCTAGGCAATTGTTTGAAGATGACATATTGCATACATTTCTTAACAACACATTGTCTCCCAGCTGTTAGGTCATATACCTGAACTTTCAGGTGGCATCAGAACCTTTTCAAGATCTCTCATAAGCTGTCTTTAAGTTCCAACGGAGCCTATCCACATAGCCTCTGAGTTGAAGCTGGCGTTTCAGCTATGGAGATGCCAAAGGCCAAATCCACTGGCAGACAAGCTTCCCTCCCAAACATGAGTCTATAAATAGAATAGCCATTTGTATAATTTTCTGTACTATTGTAAGCATGCCCCACAGTGGAGATGTGCCTGCTCCAATGTTGTTTCCTTTCTGCAGAAAGGGTCCACAACATGTCAAGGAGCGTACGATTAAACCTCTCTGGCTGTAGATCCCCTTGGGGGTGGTAAGGCATTGTTCTCGACTTCTGAATGCCCACCACGTCAAATGACTGTTTAATGAGCCATCCTTTTAAAGTCTCTTTTTTGATCAGAGTGGATTCTCTGGGGCGGTCCATAATGAACAATGTTGCAGATTGTTAATCTTTCAAGGCATAACGAGTGAAATGATTAGTCACTAGCAGAATGTTCCCTTGACCACTTGTAGCCGCATCCAGGCTCAAGAAATCAATGCACATACAATGGAGCAGCTATGAAAGGCAGAGTCTTCCTTTGGATTCAATGAAGGCAGATGTGACAATAAGTTTCAACGTCAGCCTGCATACACAGGCAACAGAAGCGATCGCTGACTAACTTGATCTTAATGTTCTGTCAGATCCTAAATGTCTATGTTCATCATGTAACATCTTCAGCACTGTCCCCCTATATCTCTCAGGGAGGAACAATTGCCATCTTTCTTCCAGCTCCTCCAAGGAGTCCCTTGGACCACCCTGTCCCCCCTCTGCAAACAATCCAACTCCTTATGGACTAATCAGGTTTCCTTCAGAGAGTGTGCAGCTAATAAATGTTCTGGGTGACCATTATCCAAGGCTTCCAAAATCAAACTGCTAAGAGAATCTTCTTATGTTCCTTCCTCTGGTCTTTTTTATAGAAAGTTAGCAAACCCTTATTTCTTTGGGATGCCAGCAGCGACTCCAGTGGCTTCATCCCCTGTTGCCCCTCTAGCTCTATACTCTGTTCATGGACACAAAGCCTGAACTCTAATTGAGTCCATCGTTCTTGAAAGTCTCAGAGTCGTAAAGTATCCTCGGTAATGCATCAGCCTCCCTATTCTTAAATCCAGGTAGATATTTTAAACTGATAAGCAACCCATATAGTGCTGCCAACCATCGATGTCCCTTGGTATCCAATTTGGCTGAAGTAAGGACATACAGTATGTGAGTGGGTTCTTATCTGTTTTGACAGTATATTCTGCCCCGTACAAGTACTTTTTCACCTTATCCACAGCTGCCTACTTCAAGGCTAAGAATTCTAACTTATGGTAGGGTAGTTTTTCTCAGAAAGCGTAAGACTTCAGCTCACATAAGCGGCAAGTCTCATAAGTCCATTAGGTTCTTGCTATAGTACACTACCTAATCCTTCTCTGCTAACACCGACATGCAGTTCATAAGGCTTGGCTGGGTCAGCATAGGCCAATACACAGGCATTGGTCAAATTCCATTTCAACTGAAGAAAAGCCTGTTCACATTGATCAGACCATTTTACCTCAATTTCCTCTCGGTCTTTCTAAGCCTTCTGGTTTGATAAACTTTTTTTGAGGTCTCTTGCTCTTCTTCATCTTCTTTGGCTGGCAGGAACTCGATGAGGGATTGGGCTATCTTTAGGAACCCTTCCACCAACCTCCTGTAGTAAGAACAGAACCCCAGAAATTATCTCAGCTCATTTACATATCAGACCTGGGCTAGGTTGTGACGACTTTCAAATTTTTAAGGTCAGTGGTCACTCCCTCAGCAAAGACAACATGCCCAAGGTAGAGACCGATGGTTGATAGAATTGGCACTTCTCAAGAGATAATTTCAACCCTTTCCCATGAAGACACTTCAAGACTGTCTCCAGTCACTCCTTATGCTCTTCTAAAGTCTGCCCAAAGACAGTGGCGTTGTAGGAGTTTCATGTTGCCAACAGTTTTCTCCATCAAACGCTAAAATGTTGCCAGGGCCCCAGTCAAACCCACTAGACAAACAAAAGCGGTTTTCTCTTGATTGTCAGGATGCATGGGAATCTGATGGTATTTTTAGGTCCAGCACACTGAACCATTTAGCCCCCAGTTGACATTGTAGATTCTTCTATTCGAGGATGACATACTGATATGAGCTAGTTCTTTTGTTGAGAGTGTGATGTTTACTGCACATTTTCAAAGACCCATTCTTTTTCCTCACCACTATGATGGGAGAGGCATACGGACTTCTAGATTCTTGCAATACTCTTGTGTTTACATAATCTTGTGTGTGTCCAGGTAACAGCAACAGAAGGGTTAAACTGCAGCGCGGGAAACAGAGAGCTGCAAGGGTCTGCCCAACAGAAGGAGTCATTGCCACAGAGTCAGTTAGCCTGGGAGTGTGGGCGGAGCTGCCGCCCACGATTGGCCAATCCGGAGAGCGGGGAGGAGCTGTGACATCACTTCCACCTCCTGGTGTAGTCGGGAAGAAGCTACGTGTGAGGTGTAGCAAGGTGGGGGATGCTGGAGTTAGCTGGAGCGCCGGGAGTGCTACACAAGGTGGTGGAGAGCCAGGCTGACTAACTGATCTGCAAGTCTGGCACTGTGCAGCAGGGAGGACACAGAATACATCAGTCTGGTATGTGGCAGATGCCAATGTGTGACTGTGAAGCTGCGTGCCTGGGGTCAGTGTGGTCATTGCTGGGAAATGCTGCTATCCAAGCAACTGACAGCTGAAAATCCAGTATGTTCCTTGGGAAACAGGGTTTACCACAGAGATGCCTATGTCCACTGTCTCTACTACTTCTGGGGAAGACAGACGTGCACCGAGGGCGCCTCTCAGGCTACACCCACACAACCTTCTGCCAAACCAGGGAGACCCACATCTCTATGGTACAGAACACCCAGCTAGTCAGAGCTGGGCAACAAGTGCAACAGCAGCGGCCATCAGCAGCCATTCCCATGACTCATCATCTGGCTCTTAAAGCAGCAGAGGAGATCCATCCAATCCAGAGGCCAGAATCCACAAGTTCTTCAGGTGAGGAGAGGCCGGGGATCATTGATGTAGGGTCACCTAGCTTTCAGAGGCCGAAGAAGGAGAAGATTCTCCATGTTCTTACCAGCCAGATGACAGCAGTGACAAAGGGGCTTTCCTTGCGCAAGGAATTTGGGGTTTTGTGAGGCCTATGCCAACAGGGTCCCTGATCTATCCCCTCCTCGAAACTACGCTTGGGCTCGACCACAGAATGAGGCATACATCCTCCTGATTAGGAAAGCCGAGACCATGTATGCCCCACCTGGGAGAGGTGACAGGCAGAAGCTACCAAAGTTCTGTCTACAGAGACTTGTGCAGCGGAAGGTCGCAATGGAGTATGTGTTTGATTACCCTATGCTCCTAGGGAGATAATAGAGGAGATAGAAGTCAAGAGAGTTTCTTGGTGTGAGGAAGAAGTCTGGGACTTCATGTTCATCCCTAAGCACTATCGCAACAAGTCCAAACCTCAGCTTTGGGAGGAGTTCCTGTCGGTCAGAGAGAATTAGAGTCTGGGAAGATCCATTCACATTGACCGAGTAGTAGTCGGACGGCCTGGGAAGAAGAATCTAGAGTGGCCCAGCAATATCTGGGGTTCTGATGGGAAAATAGTCCAGATACCGCACCCAGATTCGTACTGTTTAGTCAAAGTTTCATTGAGTTGAAAGGCTATTGTGCTGGAAGCCTCTGAAAAAAAAAAAGGAAAGAAGAGTATTAGTTCATTGTTCATTGTTGCTGTGCCTGAACAGCTGTTGAAAAAAAATCATCTGTTCCAGGTTGCTCATGTTGTTATTGGGGCAATCCCCCAATCCAAAATCCCCTTTCCCCTCTATCCTTGCAAATCAAAGGAGGGGCATCTGAAATTCGTTCTATCATCTGGTAGAAAAAGCTTCTACTGCAGAGGACTTCTCCTGTTTGAGCCAGGGGCTGCTACCTAGAGGGGGTAAACCCCTAGTTGCTAAAAGGGACACTTTGCAAAGATACTTTACTTACTAGACACTTTGCGAAGATCTTTTGGCCAGTGGGCCACTATCTGTCACAAAGTCAAATTGTGAGAGCTGCTGCAATGTCAAAGGGCAAATGCTTACTACCTTTATTTAAGTGATACGCTGAGGGAAGGACTTCCTCTGCTGAATGCTTCCTCAGCTCAGCTGGTCCCTTTGTGTTGGTGCCTTAATACAGGCAAGTCATTGTTGAAAGGCTTGGGCAATGGCTTGCTCTAAGAAGATGTGCTTTCCCTGATGCTACAGTGGTGATGTTGCTATTGGTATCAGAGTGGACTCCACATTTCTTATGCTGGGTTGGGTTTGACCTGGCAAGGGTCCGAACCTAAGAAACCAGGCACTTAAAGAGGTGTTCCACCTGCAATTTTTTTTTTTTTAAGTCAGCAGCTAAAAACACTGTTGGGGTCACAGAGAACTAAACTGCTACATTCTGACCCAGGGTTAACAGCATGTTCCAGCGCTCCAGCGATCATTGATGTAGGGTGTAACAAGCCACTTCCAAAGTCAGGGTCCCTGGACAGCCTCCAGTATAACAATCCCAGGCCATCGTAGTCAAAGCCTTCCATGTGGCTGTCATCCGCTGTCCATGGGCACACTTGGGCTACATACCACTGGAGGGCTTTGTAGCTCTCGTCCAACCGCATTTCTGCCCGGATCAGCCTGCTTGACTCGGCTGTCCACTCCTGGTTCGGCTGTTCCCCCAAAAACAGCATTCGCACTTCATAGGCTAGGTCTGTCACATTTCTCCCCTTTCGGCAGGAGACTGACACAGGAGGGGACCCCAGACGGGTTGACTCCGAAGTTAGTCAGTAGTTCCAGTCCTCTAATGCCTGTACCCACACAGTACCCCAAACAAATTGTTCCAAACAAAGTATTACTCACCCAGCCAACCTCTGCCTCTCTCAGAGAACATATCTGCCGCTGGGGAGAGGCCTGGACTGGCCCTTCTCCCTGGAGTCCTTTCTGCCGCTGGAGAGAAGACAGGGTGTCTGGGCTCACTCCGTCATGCTGTTGTGGATCTGGGCCGACTGCCCAGCATCCCTGGGGTATACAGGTGGAGACTGAAGTCCCATCCACCTTCACAGGACATCCATCCTCTGTTAGTTGAGGGCAGAGTCCAGCATTACTCGGCCCTGTTGCCAGCCCTTCTGCAGGAAACCCCACACCATCTGCTCCGGCTAACTGTTGGGGAGGGATGACGAACACCTCCTCTCCCTTCTCCCCCTGTATCCTGATCTGCTGCTGGGACGTGACCACCTCCTTCTCACCCTGAGCCTCTGGAACCGCCGCAGGTGTAAGGCAGAGATCTTGGACCCTCTGTCCGGTTGCCAGCACTTCAGCTGGGGAAGTTCCTTGTGACTTCACAGATACTTCTGTTGGTGCTGGGCAGAGCATAGTGAAGTTTGGCCCTAATAACAGCTCCTCTTCTGCTGGAGGCTCACCAGGTTGTTCTTCCTCAGCAGAAAAGTCTATCAAATCCCCTGTCTCTGCAACTGGTGTCTGGGAATAAAGGTTCACCATCTCCTCTCTGTGGAACCCAGAAGATGCTATCAGTGCTGGGCAGAAGTTAGCAGAGCTCTGCCCTGTTGTCAGCACTTCAGGTTTGGGGACGGCAATCTTCAGATTTTCCACTGCTGATTCTCTGGCATTCTGCTGGACAGGCACATTCCTCCATCCAAGATCATCCAATGCAGAAACAGGTTCATCAAGGTCAGACAGCACTTGCTGCATCCGCCATAAGACCTCCGCCTCCATAGCTGCGGGTGCAGGTTGGCAAAGCACACCGTTACTCTGCCACATTGTCAACTCTTCAGCCAGGATTTCAGAGTTGTCAACTGGTATTTCCTGATAGTCCCAGGCAAAGGGAGCACCACCCTGCTGCTGAGCAGAGTCTAACAGCTGTTTGTAGGCAATCTCCAACTCCCATTCCTGAACGGTCAGACACTCCAAATCTTCCAGTGCCCAGTGCACTTCTGAGACATTCAGTCTCCGCTCTCTGTGCTCCATTATTTCCTCCAAACGCCACTCCCGATCACTTCCAAAGTCAGGGTCCCTGGACAGCCTCCAGTATAACAATCCCAGGCCATCGTAGTCAAAGCCTTCCGTGGGGCTCTCATCCCCTGTCCATGGGCACACTTGGGCTACATACCACTGGAGGGCTCTGTAGCTCTCGTCCAACCACATTTCTGCCCGGATCAGCCTGCTTAACTCGGCTGTCCACTCCTGGTTCGGCTGTTCCCCCAAAAACAGCATTCGCACTTCATACTGCGACCAGTACCTCACATGGACGGAGGGGAGAACTTTTCCCTGGTGTCGCTGCTCACGGGCTAGCGCTTCCTTCCAGAGCTCACAGCGGATAGAATCAAACCATCCTAGCAGGACCTGCTCTGATACTGGTCCTCTGTGCTGTATCTCCTCTCACAACCTCCTTTTGAATTCCTCATCCATGGTGGCTGGTATTTCTCCTCTCCTGCTATCCTACTACCTTGGATCCACGTGATGGTTTGGATGTGTTCACGGCAAGGAAGCACGATCCCACCATTCCCTCCACGGCTCTCAAGTAAGTCTTTCAGCGTGGCTCTCCTGCAGGCTGGTTTGGAGTGTCCCAGTAACTGGAGAGCAAATCCCACTGCTGCCACCAATGTAACGAGCCCCTTGCTCGCTCGGTTCCACTCTCCCGACACTCCTCTGCAGCTATAGAATCAGATTGCAACGTCTGATGGTTCGGTCATCCAATGCTCCGGGATTAGAACTTCAGCTATGTGCCGTTCTAACCCAGTTGTGATAGCTCAGAACAAACACCAGGCAGGCTGTATGTAAGTTCAAACAGGAATCTATCTTTATTGACAAAATACAGGCTTTTATACACTCAAAGTGGAGGTGCAGACCTCCTGCTCATATTACTCTAACAATACAGCTGTAACCTAATTAACCTAATTAACATGAGCTAATTAACTAATCCCTTTAGACAGCCTAGATGACTCAGACATGACCGTTAGGCCAGACTGGCCGTCTTGTAGTTCAGAAAATCCAATCAACATTTTCACAATCAACATAGACTCTTCTTCACACAATAACAGAGTTAATGAACACAAATAACAATGGGGATCTGATGACTCTTAGATCCCATAGTAGACTTATTTACAATACACATTTTAGCAGACAATAGACAGACAGGTGTTGGAATTTACATCAGCATCTCCTAACAGTATCTGTCCCAGCATTATGAATCAGCCACTATTCCAATATGGCAAATCCAGGGTCCCCAGACATACAGCTCACAAAGAGCACCGTTCCCCCAAATGCAAGGGCCCCCAATCGATCGGCAAGAGGCTAGCATGCAGTCCCCTCCAAAAGTCTCTTTCCCGACTAGGTCTGTCACATAGGGTCACCTAACTTTCAGAGGCTGAAGAAGGAGAAGATTCTCCATGTTGTTACCAGCCAGATGACAGCAGTGACAAAGGGGCTATCCTCGTTCATTGCGCAAAGAATTTGGGGTTTTGTGAGGCCTATGCCAATAGGGTCCCTGATCTATCCCCTCCTCAAAACTACACTCAGGCTCGACCACAAAATGAGGCATACACCCTCCTGATTAGGAAAGCCGAGACCATGTATGCCCCACCTGGGAGAGGTGACAGGCAGAAGCTACCAAAGTTCTGTCTACAGAGGCTTGTGCAGCGGAAGGTCGCAATGGAGTATGGGTTTGATTACCCTATGCTCCTAGGGAGATAATGGAGGAGATAGAAGTCAAGAGAGTTTCTTGGTGTGAGGAAGAAGTCTGGGACTTCATGTTCATCCCTAAGCACTATCGCAACAAGTCCAAACCTCAGCTTTGGGAGGAGTTCCTGTCGGTCAGAGAGAATTGGAGTCTGGGAAGATCCATTCACATTGAACGAGTAGTAGTCAGACGGCCTGTGAAGAAGAATCTAGAGTGGCCCAGCAATATCTGGGGTTCTGATGGGAAAATAGTCCAGATACCGCACCCAGATTCGTACTGTTTAGTCAAAGTTTCATTGAGTTGAAAGGCTATTGTGCTGGAAGCCTCTGAAAAAAAAAGGAAAGAAGAGTATTAGTTCTTTCATTGTTGCTGTGCCTGAACAGCTGTTGAAAAAAAATCATCTGTTCCAGGTTGCTCACGTTGTTATCGGGGCAATCCCCCAATCCAAAATCCCCTTTCCCCTCTATCCTTGCAAATCAAAGGAGGGGCATCTGAAATTCGTTCTATCATCTGGTAGAAAAAACTTCTACTGCAGAGGACTTCTCCTGTTTGAGTCAGGGGCTGCTACCTAGAGGGGGTAAACCCCTAGTTGCTAAAAGGGACACTTTGCAAAGATTCTTTACTTACTAGACACTTTGCGAAGATCTTTTGGCCAGTGGGCCACTATCTGTCACAAAGTCAAATTGTGAGAGCTGCTGCCTTGTCAAAGGGCAAATGCTTACTACCTTTATTTAAGTGATACGCTGAGGGAAGGACTTCCTCTGCTGAAAGCTTCCTCAGCTCAGCTGGTCCCTTTGTGTTGGTGCCTTAATACAGGCAAGTCATTGTTGAAAGGCTTGGGCAATGGCTTGCTCTAAGAAGATGTGCTTTCCCTGATGCTACAGTGGTAATGTTGCTATTGGTATCAGAGTGGACTCCACATTTCTTATGCTGGATTGGGTTTGACCTGGCAAGGGTCCGAACCTAAGAAACCAGGCACTTAAAGAGGTGTTCCACCTGCAATTTTTTTTTTTTTTTTAAAGTCAGCAGCTAAAAACACTGTCGGGGTCACAGAGAACTAAACTGCTACATTCTGACCCAGGGTTAACAGCGTGTTCCAGCGCTCCTTTGAGAGTCTGGAGGCTTTGGATTTCCCAGGATGTGCTGAAGGAGGAAGTGATCGGCGCGGTAGCCACCACATGCGGTTTGCCCATGTGGGGGTGCCAGGATCTGGTGAGTAGGGAGTCAAAAGGGGAGCACAACAGTCACCCATCACTTTGCACAAGGATTGGAAACAAATTCAACCACAAGTCACTTTGAATATTGCACAAGTTACCTGAAAATTGTGTTATCAACGCTCATATAAGTTTGGACTGCCTTTTAATATACATATTTTTCATCAGTTGTTGCTTTTTTCTTCTTTTGTTTTTGCACTGTGTTCAGTGAAGTTTTTTAAAGGACAAACCTACCACTTTGAGTGTGGCTACAAACACCTGCATGTGTTGATTTTTATTTGTTCATACTTATAAGTCCAAGAGGAGACTCTAGGAATATTTACTTTTATATCAACACAAGGGGTGTGACCTGTCTCAACCTGGAACTATACACCAGCAAGCCTCCATCCTTGCATATATATATGTATATATGTAGGGTTGTCCCGATACCACTTTTTTAGGACCGAGTACAAGTACCGATACTTTTTTCAAGTACTCGCCGATACCGATACTTTTTTTTTAATGTCACGTGACAGTGTTTTTTTTTTTTTTTTTAACAGTGCTTTCTTTTTTTTGGGGGGGGGGGGTTGAACGGTGTACGTGTGTGTGTTTTTTTTTATTTACAATTTTTATTTTTTACAATAATATTTTTTTTATTCTTTATTGCAATGTGTGTTGTTTTTTTTTTTTTTGTTATTTTTTTAATCAGCCCTGTTGGGGGGCTTTGGTGAGATATCAGGGGTTTTAACAGACCTCTGATATCTCCCCCTTGAGACAGAGAAAGAGACAGAGGATAGAGATTCCCCAGTCCCTTTCTCTGCAGCCTCAGCTGCACTGAGAATGAATGGAGAGAAGACAGTGGCTCCTCTCCATTCATAAACTGACACATTGTAATCACAGGAGATTACAATGTTTCAGTTATGTGAATAGACAGAGTCAGCTGACTCTGTCCATTCACAAAGGAAGGAGGGGGAGGAGGGCGGAACGGAGGGGGAGAACAGAGGGGACAGAGAAGGAGAGGGGAACGGAGGGGACAGCGGAGAGGGACATAAAAGGAGAGGGGAACAGAGGGGACAGCGGAGAGGCACAGAGGAGGAGAGAGGAACGGAGGGGGACAGCGGAGAGGCACAGAGATGGAGAGAGGAACGGAGGGGGACAGCGGAGAGGCACAGAGAAGGAGAGAGGAACGGAGGGGGACAGCGGAGAGGCACAGAGAAGGAGAGAGGAACGGAGGGGGACAGCGGAGAGGCACAGAGAAGGAGAGAGGAACGGAGGGGACAGCGGAGAGGCACAGAAAAGGAGAGAGGAACGGAGGGGGACAGCGGAGAGGCACAGAGAAGGAGAGAGGAACGGAGGGGGACAGCAGAGAGGCACAGAAAAGGAGAGAGGAACGGAGGGGACAGCGGAGAGGCACAGAGAAGGAGAGAGGAACGGAGGGGGACAGCGGAGAGGCACAGAGAAGGAGAGAGGAACGGAGGGGGACAGCGGAGAGGCACAGAGAAGGAGAGAGGAACGGAGGGGGACAGCAGAGAGGCACAGAGAAGGAGAGAGGAACGGAGGGGGACAGCGGAGAGGCACAGAAAAGGAGAGAGGAACGGAGGGGGACAGCGGAGAGGCACAGAGAAGGAGAGAGGAACGGAGGGGGACAGCGGAGAGGCACAGAAATGGAGAGAGGAACGGAGGGGGACAGCGGAGAGGCACAGAGAAGGAGAGAGGAACGGAGGGGGACAGCGGAGAGGCACAGAGAAGGAGAGAGGAACGGAGGGGGACAGCGGAGAGGCACAGAAAAGGAGAGAGGAACAGAAAGGACAGTGGAGAGGCACAAAGAAGGAGAGAGGAACGGAGGGGGACAGCGGAGAGGCACAGAGAAGGAGAGAGGAACGGAGGGGGACAGCGGAGAGGCACAGAGGAGAGAGGAACGGAGGGGGACAGCGGAGAGGCACAGAGAAGGAGAGAGGAACGGAGGGGGACAGCGGAGAGGCACAGAGAAGGAGAGAGGAACGGAGGGGGAAAGCGGAGAGGGACATAAAAGGAGAGGGGAACGAAGGGGACAGCGGAGAGGCACAGAAAAGGAGAGAGGAACGGAGGGGGACAGCGGAGAGGCACAGAGAAGGAGAGAGGAACGGAGGGGGACAGCGAAGAGGCACAGAGAAGGAGAGAGGAACGGAGGGGGACAACGGAGAGGCACAGAGAAGGAGAGAGGAATGGAGGGGGCATGGAGGAGGATGCAGTGACAGTCAGCGGTGAGCGATCACCGCTGTGTGTCACTAAGCAGCTGAAAGCCGGTGTCTTGCCGAATAAGTTCCCTCGGCGGATAAGTTCCCCCCCTGTACTGCGCAGGCGCAGCGCCTGCGCAGTACGAACTCCTGACATCCGCCGGAGATAGCCGAAGCTCAAGATCGACAATCAGCTGTACACGGCGCCTGCGCCCTGGGTCCAGGTTCCTTCCCTACCATCCAAGTGGACCTAGAAGGGGAACCTAAAAGAGCCGAGCGAAGCGAGGCCGTGCCCGAAACGTGGCGAGCGAAGCGAGCCCGCGAGGGGCCCTCTTTCAGCCGCCGTGTACAGCTGATTTTCAGCTATTCCGCTTCGGCTATTTCCGCCGGATCCTACTGCGCAGGCACAGGGCCTGCGAAGTAGAGGGGGGAACTTATCAGCCGAGCGGAACTTTCTCGGCAGAACACCGGCGGGGGGAGAATCTTGTAACTCCCCCATGCGCCGATCACAGCTGTCTTCTAGGTATCGGCAGAAGCATCGGGAGCATTTGCCCGAGTACAAGTACTTGGGCAAATGCTCGGTATCGGTGCCGATACCGATACTAGTATCGGTATCGGGACAACCCTATATATATGTATAAAAACCAAAAAGGGAGGGTAGGAATGGGACTTTAAATAAGGCCTGTAGGTGTGTATAATAATATAAGTATATCGCATGAAAAGAACCAGAATGTCACAGACCCCTGGGGGCAGTTCATGGTAGTGATATTGAGAGAACATAATTAGGCAATATAATAAAGCATTTATAATGTAAAAATACAATCATGAAAATTCAACATAAGTTAAAATAGTCATAATACATTTAATAATAGAGAATTGATCACTAGAACATGATTTGTGACAAACAGTAAAATTCATGACAGCAAAAGAATACAATTCAGACAAAATAATGTATACAAAATTCACATAATTAGTACAAATAAAGAACATGATTGGTTGGGATTGATTGGAACAAGCATAACTTGGCATCACTAGATGAGCACTCTACGCGTTTCATGGCCTTTCGCCAATCGTCAGGAGTTAGATGCATGCGTTGTACTATAAAGTAATGAAATATGGAATTACTTTAATGGTTAACTAGGTATTAAGCCCGAAGATGAAAAGTAAAAAGTGATGGCTTTGTTACTTACAAAATGGCCCTTAGATGGAAAACAGTTCCAGGGGTGGAGTTGTACAGGGGTCTGGTAGGAGTGCTCTCAACCGGGACTGGGGTGGGGAATAACAAGATGAAATTCAGAGAGGACACAGCCACAAGGGCGGGTCGACGGTCACTAAGTAAGTGTGTAAGATGCATACTGGATTCAGGGTTAGTATTTGATAAAATCTGTGTGACAATGGGGAGAAAAAAGATATTAAAGAAAGGAAAGAGAAGGAAGTGCGAAGGAGGTATAGGGAGAAATGAGAGAATAGATGTGTGAGAAAAAGTGTATGTTGAATGGATAAGTGAATTGGGTAAATGGATGAAGGGTCTAAGTGGGTATGTGAGGTTAAAAGTGAAGGTACGGGTATAATTGAGTACAATTATATATATGCCTATAAATAGGTATAATTACTAGGAGTATCCCAGTAGTAGTATTAGTGGTAATAATAAATATAAATAATAAACGTGCCCCGCCCCCGGTGTCAGGGACATCTGTGGATGGTAACAGGTTGTTAACACCCACTGTTTTGGCGGAGGGAGGCAGGTATCCACTAGTGTGTTTAGCAACATCTGTGGAGCTCTGCCGCCCCTCCCACATGCCAAATTCACGAGATATATATGACGCTGGCGGGGACACATACCCAGAGCCAGGGGATCCCCATCCGGGAGTGGACCGACGGTTCACTCTGCCCTGATTTCATCTGAGGAGCAGATCACTTCAATTTCCATCTATCCATACACGTAATTGAGAACCTTGTCCACTCGTCCTCTCCTTTATTTTTCCACCTACACTGACATACACACATGCATACATACAGTGCTGTGTCTTGGCCTAGGCCAACAAGGCCTAGGCCTAGGGTGGCACTTTGCGGGGGGGCGGCGGCTTTTTTGCCGCCCCCCCCGTGCAAAAACCCCCCCAACCCGTCCTCCCCACGTCCCGAACAAATACAGCCTCCCGCGGCCAGCTCCCGCTCTGATACAGCCTCCCGCGGCCACGTACTGTGGCCAAGGGAGGGAGCGACTGCCGCCCCCATAGAATGGACCGTGACTGACTCTGTCAGCTTGACTGATGGAGCCGGAGCCTAATGCTCCGCCTACCCACCTCTGCAATCCAGCTCTGGGAGTCGGGACGTGTCTCTCTGGTCACCGGAGAAGGAGGAGCGAGAGAGAGGAGGACGGCGACGGCGGGAACCCCCAGGTAGTTCATTTAAAAACTTACTGTAACCCTGGCAGCTTTAGTAATGCATCCACTGTGCCCCCAAACGCATCCACTGTGCCCCCAAACGCATCCACTGTGCCCCCAAATGCAGCCACTGTGCCCCCAAACGCAGCCACTGTGCCCCCAAACGCAGCCACTGTGCCCCCAAATGCAGCCACTGTGCCCCCAAACGCAGCCACTGTGCCCCCAAACGCATCCACTGTGCCCCCAAATGCAGCCACTGTGCCCCCAAATGCAGCCACTGTGCCCCCAAACGCATCCACTGTGCCCCCAAACGCAGCCACTGTGCCCCCAAATGCAGCCACTGTGCCCCCAAAGGCAGCCACTGTGCCCCCAAACGCATCCACTGTGCCCCCAAACGCAGCCACTGTGCCCCCAAACGCAGCCACTGTGCCCCCAAAGGCAGCCACTGTGCCCCCAAACGCAGCCACTGTGCCCCCAAACGCAGCCACTGTGCCCCCAAACGCAGCCACTGTGCCCCCAAACGCATCCACTGTGCCCCCAAACGCAGCCACTGTGCCCCCAAACGCAGCCACTGTGCCCCCAAACGCAGCCACTGTGCCCCCAAATGCAGCTACTGTGCCCCCAAACGCATCCACTGTGCCCCCAAACGCATCCACTGTGCCCCCAAACGCAGCTACTGTTCCCCCAAACGCATCCACTGTGCCCCCAAATGCAGCTACTGTGCCCCCAAACGCATCCACTGTGCCCCCAAACGCATCCACTGTGCCCCCAAACGCATCCACTGTGCCCCCAAATGCAGCCACTGTGCCCCCAAATGCAGCCACTGTGCCCCCAAACGCAGCCACTGTGCCCCCAAACGCATCCACTGTGCCCCCAAATGCAGCCACTGTGCCCCCAAATGCAGCCACTGTGCCCCCAAATGCAGCTACTGTGCCCCCAAACGCATCCACTGTGCCCCCAAACGCAGCTACTGTTCCCCCAAACGCAGCTACTGTTCCCCCAAATGCAGCTACTGTGCCCCCAAACGCATCCACTGTGCCCCCAAATGCAGCTACTGTGCCCCCAAACGCATCCACTGTGCCCCCAAACGCATCCACTGTGCCCCCAAACGCAGCCACTGTGCCCCCAAATGCAGCCACTGTGCCCCCAAACGCAGCCACTGTGCCCCCAAACGCAGCCACTGTGCCCCCAAATGCAGCCACTGTGCCCCCAAACGCAGCCACTGTGCCCCCAAACGCATCCACTGTGCCCCCAAATGCAGCCACTGTGCCCCCAAATGCAGCCACTGTGCCCCCAAACGCATCCACTGTGCCCCCAAACGCAGCCACTGTGCCCCCAAATGCAGCCACTGTGCCCCCAAAGGCAGCCACTGTGCCCCCAAACGCATCCACTGTGCCCCCAAACGCAGCCACTGTGCCCCCAAACGCAGCCACTGTGCCCCCAAAGGCAGCCACTGTGCCCCCAAACGCAGCCACTGTGCCCCCAAACGCAGCCACTGTGCCCCCAAACGCAGCCACTGTGCCCCCAAACGCATCCACTGTGCCCCCAAACGCAGCCACTGTGCCCCCAAACGCAGCCACTGTGCCCCCAAACGCAGCCACTGTGCCCCCAAATGCAGCTACTGTGCCCCCAAACGCATCCACTGTGCCCCCAAACGCATCCACTGTGCCCCCAAACGCAGCTACTGTTCCCCCAAACGCATCCACTGTGCCCCCAAATGCAGCTACTGTGCCCCCAAACGCATCCACTGTGCCCCCAAACGCATCCACTGTGCCCCCAAACGCATCCACTGTGCCCCCAAATGCAGCCACTGTGCCCCCAAATGCAGCCACTGTGCCCCCAAACGCAGCCACTGTGCCCCCAAACGCATCCACTGTGCCCCCAAATGCAGCCACTGTGCCCCCAAATGCAGCCACTGTGCCCCCAAATGCAGCTACTGTGCCCCCAAACGCATCCACTGTGCCCCCAAACGCAGCTACTGTTCCCCCAAACGCAGCTACTGTTCCCCCAAATGCAGCTACTGTGCCCCCAAACGCATCCACTGTGCCCCCAAATGCAGCTACTGTGCCCCCAAACGCATCCACTGTGCCCCCAAACGCATCCACTGTGCCCCCAAACGCAGCCACTGTGCCCCCAAACGCAGCCACTGTGCCCATCAATAGCTGCCACTGTGCACATCAAACACACCACTATGCCCATCAATTGTCACCACTGTGCCAAACGCAGCCACTGTGCCCATCAAACGCACCACTGTGCCCATCAAACGCACCACTGTGCCCATCAAACGCAGCCACTGTGCCCATCAAATGCACCACTGTGCCCATCAAATGCACCACTGTGCCCATCAATTGTCCCCACTGTGCCATCAAACGCAGCCACTGTGCCCATAAAACGCAGCCACTGTGCCCATAAAACGCAGCCACTGTGCCCATCAAACGGAGCCACTGTTCCCAACAATTGCCACCACTGTGTCATCAAATGCAGCCACTGTGCCCATTAATTGCTGCCACTGGGCCCATAAAATGCAGCCACTGTGCCTATCAAACGCATCCACTGTGCCCATTAATTGCTGCCACTGTGCCCATAAAATGCAGCCACTGTGCCCATCAATTGAAAGAGGAAGGGGTGTGGTTTATGGGGCGTGTCCTAAATAGGAAGGGGTGTGGCCTTGACAGGAAGGGGTGGTTCATATTTAAATGAGGGGGCGTGAATTAAGTCAGGCCTAGGGCAGCACAAAACCTAAATACACCACTGCATACATACATACACACTCACATTAATGCCCCGTACACACGATCGGACATTGATCGGACATTCCGACAACAAAATCCTAGGATTTTTTCCAACGGATGTTGGCTCAAACTTGTTTTGCATACACACGGTTGCACAAAGTTGTCGGAATTTCCAATCGCCAAGAACGCAGTGACATACACCACGTACGACGAGACTAGAAAAGGCCAGTTCAGAACCAAGCGCGGCACCCTTTGGGCTCCTTTTAGTGTTAGTAAAAGTTTGGTGAGAGACGATTCGCGCTTTTTCAGACTCGTGGTTTTCAGATCGTTTTCTGCTGTTCAGTTTGTGCTTGTGGGTTTGTATCTGCTGTTTAGTGCATGCAGTGAGTACCATTGATTTGTCATTGTGTTCTTGTTCGTCCGTTACTGTTTTTCAGGTGGCTCTTCACAGGCCTTGCTATTCTTCAGTGCGTTCTGTTACTGCGTTCTGAGCAGCCAACCGTTTTCTAGCCATGTTGCGTATACGTACTCCTCGTAGAGTTCGTGCTGTGCAGGGGCTTGGTGTTGGGGTCCTGACCTTGACACAAATCCAGTCCATGAACAGGGTGGGGAGGAGTTCATGGACCAAGAATTGGTTGCTCCAGCGTGACCAGTTCTGTCATATGCCTTTGCTCCGTGAGATCCGTGAGAATAATCCTGATGATTTCAGGAACTTTCTCTGGATAACGGACCCCGTATTTCACCGTTTATTGGATTTGCAGACCCCCTATATCAGCAGGCAGGATACCTGCATGAGGCAAGCCATCACTCCGGAGCAGAGGCTCGTCGCCACCCTGTGGTACTTGGCGACGGGGAGAAGCCTGCAGGACTTGAAGTTCTCGACAGGCATCTCCCCCCAGGCTCTGGGTATCATTATCCCAGAGACCTGTTCTGCCATCATCCAGGTCCTGCAGAAGGAGTATATTAAGGTAAGATTTTTATCCTTTAACCGGTTCAATACCGGGCATTTTCACCCCCTTCCTTCCCAGACAAATTT
Organism: Aquarana catesbeiana; assembly: GCF_042186555.1. Lineage (NCBI taxonomy): Eukaryota > Metazoa > Chordata > Amphibia > Anura > Ranidae > Aquarana > Aquarana catesbeiana. Next base: position 200,666,143 of record NC_133331.1, read on the forward strand.
TTAGTTTTCAGCGCTGTCGCACTTTAAACGACAATTGCCCGGTCGTGCAACATTGTACCTAAACAAAATTGACGTCCTTTTTTCCCCCACAAATAGAGCTTTCTTTTGGTGGTATTTGATCACCTCTACGGTTTTTATTTTTTGCGCTATAAACAAAAGAAGAGCGACAATTTTGAAAAAAACACAATATTTTTTACTTTTTGCTATAATAAATATCCCATTTTTTAAAAAAAAAAACACATTTTTTACTCAGTTTCGGCCGATACGTATTCTTCTACATATTTTTGGTAAAAAAAATCGCAATAAGCGTATATTGATTGGTTTGCGCAAAAGTTATAGCGTCTATAAAATACGGGATAGATTTATGGCATTTTTTAAAAAAATTATTTATTTATTTTTTTTACTAGTAATAGCGGCGATCGCAATTTTTTTTCGTGACTGCGACATTATGGCAGACACATCGAACACTTTTGACACATTTTTGGGACCATTCACATTTATACAGCGATCAATGCTATAAAATTGCATTGATTACTGTGTAAATGTGACAGGCAGTGAAGGGGTTAACCACTAGGGGGCGGGGAGGGGTTAAATGTGTTTCCTAGGGAATGCTTCTAACTGTAGGGGGAGGGGACACACAAGGGGAGGAGACCGATCAGTGTTCCTCCGTTCTGGGAACACAGATCGCTCTCCTCTGAGCTGACAGGACGTGGATCTCTGTGTTTACACACAGAGATCCACGGTCCGACCCGGTTAACGGGCAATCGCGGGTGCCCAGCGGACATCGCGGCCGCCGGGCACACGCACCGGGTCCCGAGCAACGCGGCGGGCGTGCGCGCGCACACCCCCTAGGCGGCCGGGAACCAGAGGCCGTCATATGACGTCCACCCAGGATGGGAGATCCCATCTGTGGACGTCATTTGTCTATGGCCGGGTAGGGAAGCGGTTAATATCACATTTTATTGTATTTAATGTTTGATAATATATTGTATTTCTTTCCTCATTCCATAATTGCCATGGTTGGAATATGCTGTGAATGTCCCCTTTGTCCTCATGCATGCTTGATATTTTTGTAATTATTTTTGTTGTCCTTCATACATATTTGCCTTCACTTACCTCGCCAGCATGGTCTCCTGGCCCTATATTCACCTCATGTAGTCACTTAACAATGTATTGTATCAGCTCCATAGTAGTGCTTTACCCCAAACACCCCTAAAATGTTTTGAAATGTGCATTTGGAACCCTCCCTCCCCCCAACTGCTAAGTCAGCTGATAACAATTCTCTATCTATCCTCAATCATCTATCTGCTGACTTTGCCAAACCCATACACACTATACCCATCTCTTTTGTGCTCAGATGTATGGATGAATTCCCCAAAGCATGTAGTGCAAGGGCCTGCCTGTATACTTTCAAATGGTACTGGTTAACGTTTTTGTATCCTATTATTATCTTGATAGGTAATAGCAGAATGTCCAAATGTGTTCAAATGTGTACAGTGTGTATTTATATCTTTGTATTATGACACTTCTTACCTGTCCAGTGGGCTGCCAATAGTGTCCTTGGACATCACTGCAGCCACCATTACTACTTGACGTTATCCTTTGATGCCATTTTACCTTTATCCCAGCACTAGGGTGTAGTGCTGTGTATGTGAGTACTTGACTTTTAATCAATGTGATCTTCTTAGCCACACAGTGTGCACTATGTACTCTTATTTTTATTGCATGTGAACATGATCATCAATTACTGAGTGCTGCCTTTATATCATGTGACCATCTGCCCATGCAAGTCTCCATCTTTATCCACTGAGAGTGGTAAATGCTGTTTTGACCCGTCTGTTAGCTCAGGGGTCCATATGCTGAGGTGAGCGGTTTGGCTAGCTGGTGGTGGAATCACGGATGTATAGCAATGCATGGACTGTCATGAGCACTTAGACCACTACAGAGGAGACCTTTTCTCTATCAACTTTTGGATTCAAATTTAAAGGGACTTTTATTAGTAATATTTTAACTTCTGGGTATAGCGCTGCACTGCTTTATTTATCCAATAGTGTGACTAAGGAGGGGCTGGCCAAAGTAATACCCATTATTTAGGCATTCATCTCTCAATGAAATGGAGAGGGTTAGCTGTCCAAGATTTCCCGTCCCTCTATAATGTTAGAAATGGCCCATGAGAGGGGGGGGGAGGGGGAATATGATCGGTGTACCTTATACTTTGGTCTTTAAAAATTCCCATAAATAAATGTTATCTTGATGTTAGCCAAGAATGTTTGTGTCTAATCTGCTTTCCATGTTTATGTGCAAAAAGACTAATGTTTTTTTTTTTTTTACTCCAGTTTCCTTGCACGCCACAGGAATGGCAGACTGTGGCCTCCCACTTTGCCCAGCGGTGGGACTTTCCTAACTGCGGAGGGGCAATTGATGGGAAACACGCTCACATCGTCCCACCACCCAACTCGGGGTCGTACTATTATAATTATAAGGGGTTCAATAGTATTGTGATGTTGGCGGTGGTGTCGGCTATTTATGAATTTCTGTATGTGGACATGGGGAAGAATGGCCGGATTTCTGATGGTGGAGTCATCGCCCAGACGGAGTTCTACAGGCGTCTCCAGAATGGCAGCTTGGACTTGACACCTCCAGAAGACAATGTGGAAGGACTCCCATTTGTCTTCGTTGCGGATGAAGCCTTTGCGCTGGGGGACCATCTTATGCGGCCATTCCCGATGAGGACCCTCACCCCGTACCAGAGGGTTTTTAATTACCGGCTGGCCAGAGCCAGAAGAGTGGTGGAGAACACCTTTGGAATCATGGCCAGCCGGTTCCGCCTATGTCTTACACCCATACATATGGCGGAGTATAAACTGAATCATATTATCCTGGCGTGCTGTGTTCTACACAACTTTTTATGGAAACATTCTGCCAACTATGCTAGCTCAGTTGGGCCTGAGGCCGGAATTCCGAATGAACCAACCCTGACGGCGCTTGAAAGTGGCCGTAATGGCTTGCCCTCCCTGAGTGCCCGTGATGTCCGGCTAAGATAACTTGAATTCTTTGCGGGTAGGGGGGCTAGCAATATGCCAGACAATGTGTGAAAACTTTTTCAAATAAAAAAAAAATTAAGCAAATCTTTGGTGACATTTACTGCTTGTGTTTGTTTTAGCTAACCCTGACAGAAATGTGTTGAGTCCTGAAAATGGCGTGATTGGGTAACCTTACAAAGCACTGTTGGGTGTTATTTACTAAAGGCAGAGACACTTTGCACTACAAGTGCAGTTGAAACTGCACTTGTAGTGCAAAGTGGATTTGTCCTTAGGAAATAACCCCCATTGTCACAGAAAGCAGCAATAAGAGCACCACAAAAGTGTTGTAGCATTGAGACAATAATCCACACATTCTTGATTAACAATCTTTTTAATACCTGCACAATCATATGTGCATCTATCAGTTCCCCTCCCTTCCCTCCCTCTACCTTCCCGACCTCTACCTTCCCGACCCCACCCCCTGGTCCCCCTTGCTCTTTTCCCCTGAGGTTCTTCTCCCTCCCCCCCCTTCCCCCCCTCTCCTCCTTCCCCCTTCCTCATGTATCAATTTGTCCTTGCTGTCCTCTCCTTCCTCCCCCTTCCTTTGCCCCCCCTTTCCCCCCCCTTTTTCTTCTCTGTCTTCCTCCCCCCTCCCTATTTCCCTCCCTTGTCCGTCCCTTCCCCCTCCTTCCCCTGTCTATCTCCCCCCCTTTTCCTTCCTCTTCCCTCCAGGCCTCCCCTATTCCAATCCCTCCCTTGTGCCCCTCTCCCACCTCTCTCCCCTTCCCCTCCATTTCCCTCTTCCTTACCACCACCTTGGGTCTATCGTAATTGCATGGAAATGGCACACCTTCTCACGATATCACAGTACTATGACACTCATAATCAGTTAATTCAATATCTATCCATCAGAGGCTGCCTGTCATCCCCTGTGTCCGCCGTGGGGGGATCTTTATTGGGTCCTGCATGCCCACGGAAGTCGCCTGAGTGGGTGAGCTTGTCCTTATCCTTACCTTATTTGTATGAAATACTTTGATATGTTTGTTAAATGACTCTGCTGCAATAACCCTATGCATACACCTGTATATGTTAAAGCTATTTTATATCATGTTGTAGATATGGTTCTCCTGAAGAAGCGGTGTTAACCGCAAAACCGGTCGAGAATTAAGCTTTATATACAATTTTCATCTTCAACCTTGCGGAATCCACTTGCTTAGATTGGGTGGTATTTCCTCGTTTTATACTTATATGTAGTGTTGTTGTCTGTAACTGCAATTGTAATTGCATTGTATTCTTATTTTAATTAATTTTTTTCTATTAAAAGTGATTTTTTATACAAAAATCTTAATTCATTTTCCATACTCATCACTGTATATTGATATCGAGTACCGCAATACTCCCACCCCTCCTTCTTTCTGGGGGGTCGAGACGGGAGTTGACAGTAGCAGCAACTGCAACTACGGCTCCACCCTCTTATTGTTTGTGTTTATGATATTTGGGGATGATGGTACTTGTAACCATTTAAATACTTATTGTAATGTAGGCCGTATTAATTAAAGGCAAAGACACTTTGCACTACAAGTGCACTTGAAACTGCACTTGTAGTGCAAAGTTGATTTGCCCTTAGGAAATAACCCCCATTGTCACAGAAAGCAGCAATAAGAGCACCACAAAAGTGTTGTAGCGTTGAGACAATAATCCACACATTCTTGCACAATCATATGTGCATTTAGAAAAGGTTTTTAAAACAAACCAACATGTTTGTTGTATAACAATTTTTGGGGTTGCATTAGAAAAAGTAGAAATGTCCATTTAAGATAAAACAGGCATGTTTAAAATCAACAAGAAAGACACAAATCTTGAACTTACAAAGTTCACATTTGGTAGAACTTGAAGGCAATATCAGACATGAGTATTTACAAACTGGGTTTGATATTGCGTTCAGATGGGGTGAAGTCACCCCCAGAAAAGCCAAATTTTGGATATGCACACAAATAGCCAAATGTCAACATGTGCTAACTGCCATCACGGGGGATCAAGGGACGTGTTTTGGGGGAGCAACCCCTTCCTCACAGCTACTTTATTATTGAGGAAGGGGTTGCACCCCCAAAACACCTCCATTGATCTCCCGTGATGGCATATAGTACATGTTGACACACTGTGAGCCTCTTCAAAATTTGGCTTTTCTACTATTTGACAAAAAATGTTAAAATTGTAGCACACCAAAAAACAAAGGGATTTGGAAGGGTTTTAAACTCTCCCTAAAACATCAATGATGTTCTTATTTTTTTGAAGAACATCATTGATGTTTTTCTTGATGTTTTCCAAGTCCCTATTACACCCCATGATCTCCCCAATCAGGATCTGTGCACTTTCCGAAAGTGAAAGGATCTGGATCCACAACATCACGATCACCTAAAAAGATAGAAACCAAAAAAAAACATGTATTATAAATATGCCGGCATCCATCTCTTACCTGAGCCTGTGGTCGCAGACATTCACCTGTTGTGGTGCCAATTTCCACCACGTCTTCCTCCTCTTGCTCTTCTTGTCTTGGTTGGATTTCCCCTTCTTCCAGTGGTTGGGGGTCTCTGGTCTCCTCGGATGAGGGGTGTCCTCCGAGTCTTTTCTCCCCTATGTAAAATGTAAAATGGTATACTTAGCACACAGATATTTGAGGGAAGAACTATAAATATGAAACATTGCTTTGAAGTGGGGTACAATTGTCTATTTTGGCAGAGTTCCAAGATGTAGAATTTTTAGTGTCCTTTGTCAAGCTTCAATACTTTACCTGTTTTGTACAAGCTTCACAGATGGAGACACCCCTATAGTATACACTGGAGCACCTGTGTGGGCCCCCTAATAAAAAGGGTGTTCTTGTGTCCCACACTAGTGTTCCAGCATCCAGATGTCTAAACAGCTGCTGAGTGTCCTCTCCTTACACAGAATCTAGTTTGCATTTCATTCTAGTAACAAACCCATCTACACAACCAAATTATCTTCAGACAAGTAGGCCCTAAAAAATGTGGGCAAATGCATATGGCCAAAACAATGGTGTTTTATAGGCTGAAAGAAAAATGTTTGATACGAACGAATAATGTGCCCATGAACATGAAAGTTGACATTTTAAACTGGATAACAGTTAAGAAAAGCACATGGAGCAGCACGAACGTAATAAACACAAAAAGAATAGGAACACAGCACAACTACTTACTTTTTTGCAAAACTCTCCAGATCTTTCTGTACTGCTCGTGCTCTCTTAATTTGAGGTCCGACCACCGCTTCCTGAGCTGATCTTTTGATCGACGTACCCCGAAATTCCGGTGCAGACTTTTGACCACTTTCGCCATTATCTTGGCCTTTCGGACATTGGGGTTGGGGTAAGGTCCATACTTTCCATCATAGTCGGCCCTCTTCATTATGTCGACCATCGCCAACATCTCCCCAAAGGACATATTTGATGCCTTATATCGTCTCCTTCTGGATCGGGACGTTTCTGGCTCCAGGCTTTCCTCCTCCTCCTCGTTGGTGTAAATATCAGACACCTGCTCTGACTCCGCCATGTGCTCTTCCCCACTGCGCCAAACGAGAATGGGCGGGGAATAGACTAGAAAGAACGTCAGGGGTGGGCGGAGTTTCACGCATGCGCAGTGTCTATAAAGCGTAACACGCGTGCGTAGTACATACGATCTGTGAGCGGAGGAAGGAGTAACGGAGGCGCCGATCCTGATAACGAAGGTAAGATTTAACATTGGGCCTATACTGCTTCTAGATTGAGGCCTGTATTTGCACAAGTTTAGAAGACTTTAGGCTGACATTAGGGTTTGTCTTGTGTTGTGTCTTGCAGTCAAAATGGATATCTTGAAAGATGAGGACTTTATGGCACTCTTCATTGATATGTTAATTGAGCTGCCCTGTCTGTGGCAGATAAACCACCCTGAATATAAGAACCAAACAAAGAGGAAGGCAGCGCTGGATAATTTGTTGGAATTTGTGAAAACGGTGATCCCCACGGCAGACATCACCTATTTGAAGATCCTAATTGGTGGCCTGAGGAGCACTTATCTAAGGGAGCACAAGAAGGTCCAGGACTCCCAGAGATCAGGAGCTGCAGATGACATTTATGTCCCCAAGCTGTGGTACTATGACAGGCTGCATTTTCTGGCGGCAACATGTGGAGGAGCCCAGCTTGAGCCAGGTATAGCATTCCTCTAAATATTTCTGGTTGTCCCATCAATGATGTTAACTAGATGTTAGTTTAGAGTACTAATTTCTGATTGTGATTGATGAAGCAAAAACTAAAACCATGTCCCTTTTTCATACACAGGGAAGTCTCAGCCAGGGGGAGGCTGGGCCAAGCAGGCTGCCTGATATCCAGGTCCCTACCCTCCGCCTTCAAAGACAAAGTGGCAGGAAGATGAGTAACCTGGGGGAGGCTGCCATAGGCCTCTTTTGGAAGGCTACAGAGGCCCTGAGAAGCCCCCACAGTGTGGAGGAGGACTTTGCTGGCCTAACTGCCTGCAAAATGCTGCAGATGGAGGAGGGCCAACGACTCCTGTGTGAGTCCTTAATTTTGGAAGCTCACAATAAGGGGTTGAGGGGCCAAATAACATGTGCTACCCACATTTGTAACCTCACGCATAGTCCTCCTCCTCCAGGTCCTACTACTACTCCTCCTCCTCCTCCTCCAGGTCCTACTACTCCTCCTCCTCCGGGTCCTACTCCTCCTCCTACCACATCTCCAACACCAGAGCCACAGCCGGGAAGTAAGCGTGGAAAGAAGACCAGAGAGTGATGACCCTGGGTCCAGTGTGGTCTGGCAAAAGATGCAGCCTCTTGTAGTACCACAGCCTGGGGACACAGATGTCATCTGCTGCTTTCCGGATCTCTGGGACTTCTGGACCAGACTGCACTCCCTTAGATATGGACTCCTCAGGCCACCAATATATTGAGGGAATGGCGATAAATAATAAAGAAAGAAGTCTGTGAGAAGTCTGTGTGAATATGAGCAGCAAAACTACTTCATTCTTCTCACATTATAAAGAAGAAGAGAGTGCGCTGTATTAAACCATTTTTTACATTGCAGCGCGACGAAAGTGCTGTATCCATTGCGAACGCTAATTTTACCAGACCGAGCTGTTCCATCTCGGAATTTCTTCTGAGCATGCGTGGCACTTTGTGCGTCGGAACTGGCCACACACGGTTGGAATTGACGCGATCGGATTTTGTTGTCGGAAAATTTTATAGCCTGCTCTCAAACTTTGTGTGTCGGAAAATCCGATGGAAAATGTCTGATGGAGCCCACACACGGTCGGAATGTCCGACAACACGCTCCGATCGGACATTTTCCATCGGAAAATACGACCGCGTGTACGGGGCATAACTCACACATATTCTTCAATAAACTGATCTCAATATAATGCACACATACACATACTTATACTTAACACACATTCATTTATACATTTACAGGTAAATCACTCACACTTTGATTATTTTTGTTTATTTCATTTTTAATTATATATATATATATATATATATCGCAGGGACATCGCAGGATCCTGGGGACAAGGTAAGTATACCGCACCAGGATTCTGCAATGCAATCCCGAGTGTATCTCGGGGTTACCGCTAATGGTGCTGAAATTTAACCCCGAGCCACACTCAGGAAAACCGCCAGGGAGGTTAACAGAGAAGCAGACAGGCAAATTAAGATGCTGTCAGTGTGTGCTTAACAGAGAGCAGTGATTGATTCTGAGGTCTGCTCAGTGTGCTCTGGTGCTGCTTATGCTGTCTTGATGTTTCACACTGATCCAATAGAAAGAAGGCATATTGGACAGTGGGAGGAAACCTAACAAGTGAGAGCATGAATGTAGATACAGCCCTGGCCAATTAGAAGGGGAAATGCCCCAGGGAATGCTGGGTATTTATATCTGAGAAGCACATGAGCTCAGGGTCCATTTCCAGCCCACCTCTATTGAGAGAGGTGCAGGTGGGGAGGAGGCTGCTGCCTCTCCCCAGCATAGTCTGCCATGCGGCCTCAGGTAGTTTACCTGAGGACCTGAAGCCATAAAGCTACAACCGAGGGCTCCCGTGCAAGCTGGCTGAGGGAGGATGTCCCTGGTATAGAATGTCGCTTGGAAGTTGGAAGGAGGCTACCAGCTTTTTTGTGAGTACAGACCCCTGAAGGGATCCCTGAGATGGTGTGTGTGTTGCTGAACTCCCTCTCTTGGTGCTAGTAGTCAGCATACTGGGTGCTGTGAGCTAAAGGGGACACTGGCTAGTGTCTTGAAGATACAAGTCCACTGAGTTCCTTCTGCTACATAGGAACTTGTTCTTCTATACAGGCGCTGTGTGGTTCAGCAGATAATCTGCTTCACAGTTGTACGGAGAGATTTGTCCTCGCTTGTGCATAGTTAATTTGGAGTATCCTACTTTAGCACCCTGATCCTAAACAGGGCTGCTTGTAAATTTAGTCTGCTAGGTGGTAAGTAGCCTGGCTAATTGTTAGGGTGATCCACTGACCTTTGTCCTAAACTTGAATTTGGTGCACTTCTCTCTTTTGTCACTAGGTGACATTGCCGTCTGTGGCATTAGAATAGAAAGGGCATCTTGAATTCGGGTTAGGAGTGGAAAGGTTGTCCCAGCCAAATGGTAGAAGTCTATTTGGCCCCATGGACTGCTGGGAGAGCCTATTTATTCAGGAGAAATCAGGTGATCGATGTTCTGTGCCACCTGGACGGACGTCTGGGTGGACGTGTGTTGCATTGCTCCCAGTTGCTAGGCCAGAAGCCTGAGGCCTATCCGGGAGCACCTGGCTGTTAGGCTGTCTGAGAGCTATCCAGGACTGTGAGAAGCAGCGCGGGGTTGGGGCTTCAGATCAGGAGCCTAACCAAGTTGCAGAGGTTCAGCCAGATGGGGAATCGAATGTTGCCTGAGGTGAAGAAGCAGTTGCCATAAGGGACGACCACTCCTGTTACCAGAGGCAAATGAGGATCAAGGTCAGAGGTAAAGGGGAAGCAGTTGCCACCAAGAGACAACCACTCCTGTTATCAGAGGCCAGTGCATGAAGTCTGAAGAAGTACCAGAGCAGCCTTTTTCACTAGCTGGGGATGGTGAAGAAGTGGGAAAGCTTCAGCAGAGTCAAGTCAGGGACCCAGTGGCCAAAGCATGGGTGAAGCTTGAGAAGTATACAGCCGGTTAGCTGTGGAAGAGCTCAGGGGATCCAGTGGCGGCTGGGATCTTGGAAGTCTAGTGAGAGACTGGGAGCTCAGTGTGAAGATCTACAACGGGATACTGTGACTTACGTGTGCAGATCTATATTGACTGTTGAAAGTTTAGTTGCTATAGGAGACAGCCATTCTACAAAATACAGTGCGCTGCATTCAGCTTAAAGGCCCTCTACCTGTATAAATGCCTACCTATTACTATTTTTGGTCTGCGGAGTCTGCCAATTGCTATTGCATTTGCCTAAGGGTGTCCTGGTCCTAAATCCTCTCTCCCCCAGTTCTTGTTAAGACAAGACAATAAAATCTCTTTTGTTGTATTCAAAAAGTGACTGGCGCCCATGTTTCTAACTTGCATTACACCCACCATGCCCAATGACCTGCACTCCAATGTCAGCTGCTCCTCTGGAAGTCACATTCAGGCCTTTGGAGGGTGGGGGTACCGCTACACTACTAATTCCCTTCTCCTATCCAAGTTCTCCAAATAAAACATAAAACACATCCCCTAGACTGTGTAACTGGCTGTGGATTAATCAGTGGGAGACCCAGGTACAAATATTCAAGCAACCTCTACGGGGCAGTGCTACAATCTGTTCTCTGAGATTGTCTAAGTCTGCCAACCCGCTGAGTTGAACGGAAAAAAACTCAGTGTGTACTAGGCTTAAGTCATAGCGTTTACCTAGAGCGGTTAAGAATTGTGCACCTATGGTGACCAAGGTTACTGTCGTATCGCTACCCTCGTAAGGGCCGCTGATAGAATCTGTACCCCACTGGTTGCCCCGACTCTGCAAATCCTCCATCAACTTATATATGTATATTTTATATATACTCTCATTCTGTACTTGCCAAATATGCTGCAGAGATCTCCCTCCACTGAGTCTGGCTGCAATCATTTTAACTGTGGGCAGCTGAAGCTGCTGCCTGTTCACTTCCTGGATTTACACAGACACACAGAGGCACACCTCCAGCTCTGCAGCTCTCATTGGCCCTCTTATGACTCATCCCCCCTCCCTTCCTGGCAAGCTCTCACGAGAGAGAGAGAAAGCTGTGCATGATGTCATAAAGTGACAGTGTGGCGCTAACTTAGTCTGAGTGAAGATGTACCCTAGGTACAGAGTATACTACAACTATGTGTTGTGCAAAAGCACCAAAAACAAAACAGAATGTGGAGTGAACAATATATTATCTATGTATAGAATGGATATTAAAATAATGATAAATCTGTGGAATGAAACAAAGTCCACATGGATATGACAAACTATATTCCTCCCGTGAGGACGTCTTTGGTCACATGAAGATGGTATAATACTTGTCTGCAGTCACTTTACAAATGTAGAAAAAAATTGGTACTCTAACCAACTATGGTGGACCCTGAGTGTCATACGGCAAAAGGGTCATGTAGGCTTAAACCATATGAGGTATGGATCGAATACGGTGTCCTTGGAGGTCGGGCAGGTATCCCCAACTCACGGTCCGTGAGCTTCACATATATTCTGTGGTCCAGACGTTGGTTTCAAAACATACCTCCTCATAGGCTCCAAAGGACAAACATGTAAGGAGAAGAGAGGGAAGGAGGACTCCAAATAGTGCAGGTCAAACCAGATGGTTTATTGATATTATGTCAGATAGCAACTGACGGAGCAATAAAAGTGATCACAAATGAACAAAATAGTAAAAGCAATGTGGGGTGCATGTAATGCAGAACCAACGCATTTCGACACTAAGAGGTCTTCGACTGCCCCTGTTGGCTGCTTTTTTCTATACCATTCTTTTTAGCGCAGTCTTTTCTTCTACTCACCATGATGTCATAAGCCTAGGCTTTTTACCAGACAAGAAACAGGAAGTGTGCTGTATAAGGTATTTATTGGCAGAAAAAAAAATGTTTTACTATCCAAAGTTAAAACAACAAGGGCGGAAGATTTAATAGATGGAAAGTTGAAAAAATTACTGAAGGTCCGCTTTAACCACTTAAGGACCAGCTGCTGCAGTTATACGATGCTTTAAGACCACTGGGGGGCATGTGTGTGCGTCGACAGAGCCAATGCTGACGCTGCCGGACCTTGCCGGGATGAAGACTCTCATGCGCATGCCGGAGCCGCAAACCCAGAAGAAATGCAGAGGGAACATGTCAGCTCCCTTGGCGTGGACCGGGATCAGATGCTGACGTCTCGTTCTAAGGTATTTCATAATGGGCTAGCATGCAGTGCATACTAGCTCATTATGCCTTTGCCTTACAGGTTTTTTTCTTTAAAAAAAAATCAAAAAGATTTCACTGCGGGTATACAACAGCTTTAAGATTACATACATTAAAGCGGAACTTCACCCTAAAGGGGAAGTTCTGCTCTATGTACTCCCCCCCCCCCTCCCCTCCTGTAACACATTTGGCACATGATCATTTTTTGGGGGGGAGGGCAGGTACCTAGTTTTAATAGGGAACTTGTTCCCACTTCTAGATCATCTAGGTGCCCATAGCCTTCTGGGACCTGTCACAGGTCCCAGAAGGCTGCGTGACCTGCTTTGCAGGAAGAAAAAAACAGCACATTGCTGCTGTCAGAAGACAGCCCTGTATTTACCTACACAAGGCTCTCTTCGGTAATGTCCGGAGCCAATTGTTGGGTGCTGGCGACCAATCAGTGGCCGGCAGCCGCTGATTGGTTGGTGCTGCAGCCAATCGCAGCCCAGCCGGGGTGGCGCGGGCATGCTCTCTACCCCAGTGCGAGGAGCGACCGCCCTGCCGCAGTATATCTACGGTGGGTGGTCGTAAAGCGGTTAAATATTCTTCTGTTCTGCGTTACACTTGTCACATGCCTGATGTCCTGAGAAGCATCAAAATGTTGATTTTGTAACTACGCATATCAAAACAGTTGTGAGGAATCGCCTCCAGGACTGCTGGAATCTACCAGTGGTATCAGAAGATCAGACGGCGTCCTTAATGGCTGACGCGTTTTTCTATACATAAGGATACCCAATGTTCTGAGGGGGCAGCAAGACCTTAGGCTCTGATGTCGAAGAGTAGGCATACTATATACCTTTAAGCTTACCACTTGAGCGCAGGAGAACAGCTTTTTGGACTACTGTATTTGTACAGTAGCTGCTGGCTTTTCATTTTTTCCTTTCTAGGGTGAAGATCCTCTAACCTGATCATATTATATACATTAACATGATTATATTCTCATTTATAATTAAAATAATAATACAAATAAACTATATTATATTTCTAATGTCTTCAAAAGCTAAAAAAAACTTTAATGAAACATAGAAGTAATATTTTCTATTATCACCTGTAATGAATGATCACAGGCACATGGGGGAGACATTTTCAAAGTGATCTGTCAAGTAATAGGCTTCTTGCACACATGCACATAATAATTTTGGGATGTATATACACAGGATGTTGCTGGTGGAGGCAAGCAGAGGCTGATCCTGAGTTAAAAATGCAAGTTACGTAAAAACCTCATGTACGTACAGGTGCATAACCATAGTATGTGTACATGCGCATCCAAAACTACTTCACCCTCTTCTAGTTGCCAGTGTGATGTTCTTGTGATTACACTTAAATAATTGCACTTACATGTAAAATTAAAAAAAAAAAAGTTTTACAGCTCTAAAAACATGCATTATGGATTTTTACACAGTTCTATAGACAAGAATGCACCTGTGTTCAGATCTGTATAAAAAAAAAAAAAGAAAAAAAAAAAGAAGAAAACACTACATGGCTACAAATGCCGCATTTTTTTTTGCCCCTGTGCAATAAGCCATAATGCTGAAGGACCAAACAGTTTGCAATATTTCTATTAGCTGTACAGTGGGGTTGATGAAAAACCCTATTATGTGCAAGGCAGGGAAATAAAAAAGACAGGATTATTTTCTTGCACTTGAATAGATGAATAAAGTGAACAGAGTTTAACCTTATTTATTAAGCTCAAGAAATATTGACTCTGTTAACAATTTGTATTCCTTTAGTAAGTGTAAAGTGTGGTTTATGTGGCATGTAGTCCTAAATAGACAACATTATGTGTATATTGTGCATAGCTTCCAACTGTCCCTGATTTTGAGGGACTGTCCCTGATTTGGAACAAAGTCCCTCTGTCCCTCTTTCCTCCACATTTGTCCCTCATTTTGGTCTGATCTATATAGATGTGTATAAAATGCACTATTTATCTTTCAAAAAGTGTTTCCCAGTGCTAAAGTTTTCATCCAATTTCTAAATTTCTCCATTTGCAAATTTCAACAGCCAATATATAGGAATAGTAGTGGTAAAAAAGCACTTGTGGGTTTAACTAATACTTTTTTTGTATAATTCTCCTTTAAGAGGGCATGGCAGGGGGGTGTTTCCTATGCCTACATACTTTTGCTTGTTGGCGCTATATAAATCCTGTATTATAATAATAATAATAATAATAATAAAGAATAAAAAAGTAATACAATGCATACATAGACTGCTGCTTGTCGTTGTGTGTTTTTTTTTTTTCTTTTTTCTACTAAGGATCGGAGAAGTGAAACTGCCTGGAGTCAGTTTAAAGAAATATCATGTTCAGCAACAATTTTTGGAGAGTTACAAACCATTTAAAATGTATTTATCAAAGCCATCAAAGAACCATCTAGTCCAGGCATGTTAAATACAGATCTTAAGAGAATTGTTGGGTGTAGCTTTAGCCCGGGTTCACACCTATGCGAATTAGATGCGGCTTACACCGCATCTAATTCGCAGGACATTTTAAAATACATTCATATGAGTGCATCTGGTTCACATATGTGCGTTGCATTCGCACTGCGCATTGCACAAAAAACGTGTGCGTTTTTTGGGCATTGCGGTGCGAACTACAAGCCTATTATCTCCTATGGGAACGCATCTGATTCGCAGATGCATTGCGTTCTGAACAAGGATTTTCTCTTTCTCCTCACTACACCTCCCCCTCTCCCTGCTCTCTAATCCTGAGCAAAAACGCAATGAATCCGTTGAACAGGAGATTGTTATCTCCCCGGTGAAACCTGAGCTTCAATTCGCACCACACAAGTGTGAAACAGGGCTTAGACAAGAATTTACAAACTTAATTAAGGTAATTTTTAAAGCTAAGTTCTAGATATGGCTGTTTTTGAATAGTTACATTGATCAAGCTTGAACCAATGTAAGCATGTATGTGTCATCAATGTAGAATCCCTGTGGAAATCGCTGTAATAAGTGTGGCTCTTACCCTAGCAGGAGCTGCTGGTGATGACGGATTTTCTTTTCTGCCATGACTCTTAAAGTGGAGTTCCACCCACTTTTATAACTCTTCAGCATCCCTCACTAAACTGTGCACTGTAAACGAATTGGATATTTTTAAAAAAAATTTCTCAGCACCTACTGTATATCTGCTGTATTCATTTTTCACTTCCTCCTCCCTGGCCGTGGCCCATCACATCATTTCCTGTTTGCAATGCCTTCTGGGAAGGGGCGGCAACTTCCTCTGACACTGCCTTTGCTATGGAAACCTGACTTGAAACCTATTACACTGTTTGTGCTGCACTGAGCATGTGCGAGATCTGCAAGGATGAGATCCAGGAAGAAATACAGTCTGGCTTCAGATGTCCACACTTAAGATGGCCACGGCCTGCTGTAGGTTTATAAAATAACAAACTACTGCTATAAACTAAGAAAACAGACCTTAGTTTACAGACTAACTTTACTAGAATACATTAAGCTTGTGTATTATAGGGGTATTTTTATTTAAAAAGTATAATTTCGGCCGGAACACCACTTTAAAGCCACTCGGTCCCCACTGACACACCCGGTTATATAAAGAAGGCCACTCACATCTTAAAGTGTCACTAAACCCACATCATAAAAAACTATCAATAAATGGTGTATTACATGCTGTTCATACTCACTCAGCCACTATGAGATTTGTTTTCTGTATTCTGCAAAAAACATGGTTGATCTTGTTCTCTATTTCCCCCTTCTGTCCAAGTCCCCAATTCAGCTAGGGATTTTGCACAGCAGTGTTGGCAGCTCTGCACATGCTCGGTTTTCAGTCTAGTTTCTATGCTGTGTTGAGCATTTCCTCCCTATCAAATCTGAGCAGCCTATGTGATTATAAAGTCACACAACTGGGTGTATACACAGTGGTAAATGACAGCCCACTCCCTCCCTCCTCCACATGCCCACTAACCAGCTAGAACAATGGGGGTAGAATATTATATGTAGATCGGTGGAGGCTTCACCTCCATGTTATTCTAAGACACAGGCTGGCGGGACGTGACACAGCCTGTAACTGGCAGAAATCTGCCGACACCATGCTATTGCCAAAATATAAAGGTTTGATTTCAAATATATATTTGTATGACAATTTAAAACATTTTATTGATTTTAATTATTTATTTTTACTCTGTATTCCAATGTAAATGTACAATATCAAAGCAGGTAAAGAGTGTGTGAATTAGCATCAAATGATAGAACTTTAAAGTTGCAGAACTAGGTAAATTGAAAACTGGCCTATAACAGGGGATGAATTAACTGGACTGCGACAATTATAAGTCAAGTTTAACTGAGATAACTAGTAATGAGCAGGATTAATACAATAAAAATGCTCTCAAATGCACATTATACAGATACCCCAGACGTGGGTATGCGTATGTGTTCCTGAACAGGGTACCCCTAGGAGGTGATTGCAAAGTACCTGGCGCCTGAATGTTTGTGTTGGCCAGCTTGCAGTAGGGCTCTCCTTTAGGTGGTGCACAAGAGGCTGTCTCTTTAAGAGTATGTATTGGTCAGCTGCAGGGCTGCTTTGTAATGAGCAATTTCTGTGGAATTGGGTGTAGCAAGGGGTTAAGTGTTGTATCTTCTCTCAATACTCCTAGCAGGCGACAGGTCATGGCTTAGTCTCTGGCAAGCTCTGGCAGACTTAGCAACAGGTCTGTCCTACCTCTGATGTAGGCAGTCAGGCTCCGGCAGCAAATCCCCACTGTGTGACGCTCCTTTGTATGCAGGGAATCTTGGCCCTTGTGGTTTGGAGTCCACCTGCCCCCATTCACTGCACCCTCTGGGCAATCACAAGTGTCCTTTGTGGTTTTGCATCCTCCCCCGCTGCTGATTGAATCCGATCCATCACTGGGGAGAAGCGAGTAGGAAATTGCATAGGGCCACTCTCACACAGATCCCATGGGGTGACCAGGAAATTGAACCCACACACTGATCACAGCCCACAGCCATTGGTGTGCGCAGCCTATTGTATTAGGGTGTGCACCCCAGAGCACGAACGCACATGCGTGTAAATCAGCAGAGCAGTAGAAGGTATGAGTAGAGCAGAGATTGGGACCAGTAGGGCAGTGGTCAGTGTCAGAAGTTTTTTATTTTATTATTTTTTACAATTTTTTTTTCATAATTATTTTTTACAATATTATTTTGTTATTTTATTATTTTTTACAATTTTATTTTTGTAATTATTGTTTACAATTTCTTTTGTTATCTTATTATTTTTTTCAATTTTATTTTTGTAATTATTTTTTACAATTTTTTATTTCTGTAATTGTTTTTTACAATATTTATTTTATTTTTATTTTTTTAATTTTTAGGAGCCCCGTTGGGGGGGCTTTGGTGAAATATCAAGGTCTAAACAGACCCCTGATGTCTCATAAACAAACATAGTTTACTATGCTTTAGTTAAAGTGGTTGTAAACCCCCCTGAGACATTTTAATATAATAAGGCTTACCTATATGTAGTGAAAATATCTACCTTGTAGGGCGCCGATAAGGTCATCGGCACATGAGCAGTGAAGAAATGGCCCTCCATGCTCTTTCTTCCCCAGCATGTGCCGTGACGTCATGCGGCTCTGGCCAGTCACAGAGCCAGAGCCCCGGAAGGGAGAGGGGCGAAGATTGATGCTTCCATTAGCGGGGACATAGCAGACATCGTTTTCAGGTAAGTGCCACATAACGGGCTAGTATGCGATGCATACTAGCCCATTATGCTTTTACTTTGCAGGGGAATAAAGAGGAAGTAAAAACCCATCAGGGTTTACTTCCTCTGTAGGAATGAACACAGGAGCGATCAGTACAGATCACTCACTGTGTTCATCCAGAAAAGGAAGGGGTAAATTAAATTTTTACCAGCTCCTTCCCCAGCTCTCCATCCTGAAACGTCCCCCGCAGCAGCTGGGGGGACAGGTGAGGAGGGAAGCTGGCAGCACTGCAGGGAGGAGACAGGGGGCGCCAAGAAGCAGGGGCAATCAGCACTGCATGGGGGTGATTAGGGTGTGCCCAGGCACACCCGGCACACCCTGTGCGCACGCCTATGGCTCTGAATCAGCAGGGGTGTGTAGGATCTCTATGAAAAGAGGGACCCTTGTTCTCTGGGAAACAGTGATCTCTTTGCAGAGGTCCAGCACACCCACTGTGTGATAATCAGATCTAAAAACTTTGAAATAGGTAGGGAGCATGAACTTTGCTGATCGCAGGGCTTTAGGTCTAACTCAGGAGGGGACATGTCCAACCTCAGCAAAGAGATCACTACTTTCAAATATCAAAATTTCTTGATGGGTATATGTCCGTCTGGAATAGTGGGTGCTTCTAGATGGGCTGCATTTGCAGGCAGACTGCCCTGGGCAATGCCTAGATATGATGTAATGCCTCCATGACTAAACAAAGAACTGGAATCCAGTGAATAAAAGGGGTAAGTCGGGAACAGTAATGCTAGGGAGGAAAGTGTTATAAGATGCTGGACATTAGGGATGAGCCAGCGGTTCGATCGAACGTAAGTTCGTCTCGAACATCGGGTGTTCGTTTGTTCTAAAACAAACCGAACATATGGGGCGTTTGTGGGAAATTCGTGCGCCGTGGAACAATTGCAGTGCATTGCTGTATGATGATTGGCCAAAGCACGCACCTGACCTGCATGCTTTGGCCAATCACTGCGAGCTCTGCTGAGAGAGCCATAATTGGCCAAAGGCAAGGTGCCTTCAGCCAAGCATGGCTCATGGGGACTAAGTCCACGCCCCACACTATATAAGGCTACTTACATAGCGGCCATGTGTAGTGTTGTTGGCGTGGACAGAGAGATAGTTTGAGATAGATTAAGCAGGTAGGTTATTCAGTTAGTGGCAGTGTATGTGAGATAGATATATATATATATATATATATATATATATATATATATATATATATATATATATATATATATATATATATATATATAGGGCTTTTTTTCAGCAGGAATGCGGGGGAACGCAGTTCCAGCACCTCCAGGACTGAATGTATGTAATGGTAAGGGGTGCTGGGGTGTGCTAAAGGGTTTATTGATCCTCGCTGCTGGAAGGATCATTTATCCCAGCTGGAGGGAATCTATTTTTGCAGGGGGTGGGGGTCTATTATTGCTGGTATTGCTGGTTGGCGACCTACTGTTGCTGGGGTGGGTCTTATATTGCTGGGGGGTCAGTTGTTGCTGAGAGAGATCTACTGTTGAGGGAGGGATTTATTGTTGCTGGCTTATGGAGAATCTATTGGTGCTGGCTGTGGGGAGATCTGTTGTTGCTGCCAGGAGTCTATTGTTGCTGGGGGAAAATTTGCAGGTGTTCCATACCTCCCAACTTTTTGAGATGGGAATGAGGGACCCCTTTCAGCAAAAGTATACAGGCATAGGACACACCCTTTGTCACACCCCCTTTATGGAGAATTGTACAAAAAAAATAAGATTGGTTGAACCCACAAGTGCTTTTTTTACCACTACTATTCCTTTATATTGGCTTTTGGAATTTACAAATGCAGCAATTTAGAAATCAGATGAAAGGTTTAGTGCTGGAAAACACTTTTTGATAGATAAAAAGTGCATTTTATTATCAACTGTAAAGATCAGACCAAAATGAGGGACAAATGAGGAGGAATGAGGGACAGAGGGACATTGCTCCAAATCAGGGACAGTCCCTCGAAATCAGGGACAGTTGGGAGCTATGGGTGGTCTTCTGTTGTTAGGGGGATCCATTGTTGCTGGCGCTATTGTTGCTGGGGCTATATTGTTACTGACTGCAGGGTAGGGTGACCCTGGTTTCTGGGGACAGTCCCCGGATTGAGGACACTGTCCCTGGACCAAGTCTGTCCCCAGTTTTGTCCCCAGATTGGATTTGAACAGGGCCTGGGGCAATTTCAAGGACAGCCCGTGCAGAATAAAAAGAAAAAAATCTGAATTGCACCCAACCCCCCACCCCCGCCGCTCCTACTAGCTTATGGGGGTTTATATTTTTCCATTATCTGTGCCCCTTTGTGATGATCATGTGCTGGTCAGAGTGGAGGGACTATTTCTTCAGTTTCGGGTGCATGTCCATTCAGCTCCACTCGCATGTTCTTCTGTCTTGGCTCAAGTCCCGGCCAGCTGCCTGCCTGCTTATCTCCTTGCCTTCCCTGGTGGAGTGATCTTCCTCTGCTCCCCACCCAGTAGTAGCCGGGGCCCGAAGAGTAAAGCCCTACACACTATCAGATTTTCTGCTGATTTTTGTCTTCAGATTTACCAAAACCATGTAGTGCGAGGGCCTGCCTGATTGCATACAAATTGAAACTCCTAAGGTTTGACCTCATATTATATGGTACTGGTAAATATGAAGGAAAAAATCAGCAGAAAATCTGATAGTGTGTATGGGGCTTTACACTTGACAGGCTGCGAGGCGGGCGGCGGCGGGCAAAGAGTCGTCGATTGCTGCCATTACTAGTAAAAAAAAATGTTCCCGGATTTCATTTTAAAAATCTGGTCACTTTACTGCAGGGGATCTATTTTACTGCTTTTCTTGTTACCATTACCATATTCCATACAAATCATTTAGCACCACAAAATGATACTTGGTTCTGTATTCTTTAAAAGGGCAGTACTGGGAGGTGGGTGGGGGGGGGGGGATCAAGTAATGGTGCTCGGAGGTGGGTAGGGGAGGAGAAAAGGGGTGACTCAGAAAAGGGGAGTTCCTGCATGCACCTATACCCTGAGAAAAAAAGCCCTGTATATATATATATATATATATATACTCTGCTTTTAGCATAGACTTTATATTCAGCATTTACTCTATATTCAGTCAGTGCAGGCAGTGTATTAATATATATGTAGCACTAACTCACCGTGGAGCTGCTGGTTTAAGCGGGTCTGTTACCTTCACTCTGCTTCCCTCTGTTTCACCGGCACCGGGTCTAGGGTTCCCACACGCACCAACACTGGAGTACGTTTTCAATTCTTTATTAAACAAACTTAGGAAGTAGCAGGAAAGAGGTAGAAAGGAAACTCGCAGAAGAAACTCAAATATTCTCTGAAAGGGTTCTCTTGGCAAAAGGTATAATTCAAATACTATTTGAAATGCGCTCCCCTCATGGGACACACTCCTTGCTCGTCTGGATAGGCCTCTCCTCACAGGTCTAGCAGCCAGTACGCAGCACGAATCAAAGTCTCTGCCACAGACTTGTTTGGGAATAAAATCCATACGATCCTCTGCCACAGGATGTATAGATTTGCTGTAGTGAAAGTCAGTCACAGTGCTTGAACCTTTAAGCCGAGCCGGCAACACTATGCTGTATAGTTACTTTTGGATACGTCCTCCAACCGAGTCACCAGGCCCCTCTATAGACCAGCATGTGGCTTGATCTCTCCAAGACGGGTCCTCCCCTGGTATCTCCTCAGTTGTCCAGCTTCGTCACACAGGACCGAAAGCTCAGGACCATTCCTCAGCCGCGATGGTAGGCTCCAGACAAGCCTCTGGACCCACCCCTGCGCCGCTATCGTGGGCCTCCCGGACGGAGGACCACGAGGTAGCTCCTTAACGCATACCTGTCGGCCAGGAGGGCCAGCAGGTGGCTGTAAAACAAACCCCAAAATATGGCGTCTGTCTCATAAATACCCTCGCCCAGAATGCAACTCGGAGGACCACCTCCACCGAGCGTGCCTCCGGGACAGAGGAGCATCCATACGCTTCAACAAGTTGCCTTTCCAACCCTGACCAGTGGTAACAGCGACACCCACCGGTCAGCACGGAAACACCCACAACGTCAGCCAAGCTGGAACAGAGGCGAACTTTTAACCTTCCTAACACACAATTTACTAAATTTACCTAACATGCGGTAGACTGCAAATCTACCAGCGCTACATATACATACAGTCTAGTATGTATATATATATATATATATATATATATATATATACAGTATCTCACAAAAGTGAGTACACCCCTCACATTTTTGTAAATATTTTATTATATCTTTCCATGTGACAACACTTGAAGAAATTACACTTTGCTACAATGTAAAGTAGTGAGTGTACAGCTTGTATAACAGTGTAAATTTGCTGTCCCCTGAAAATAATTCAACACACAGCCATTAATGTCTATACTGCTGGCAACAAAAGTGAGTACACCCCTAAGTGAAAATGTCCAAATTGGGCCCAATTAGCCATTTCCCTCCCATGGGTCATGTGACTCGTTAGTGTTACAAGGTCTCAGGTGTGAATGGGGAGCAGGTATATTAATTTTGGTGTTATCGCTCTCACTCTCACATACTGGTCACTGGAAGTTCAACATGGCAACTCATGGTAAAGAACTCTCTGAGGATCTGAAAAAAAAAATTGTTGCGCTACATAAAGATGGCCTAGGCTATAAGAAGACTGCCAAGACCCTGAAACTAAGCTGCAGGGGTGGGGGGATCAGCCTGTCAGTGCTTAGACCATACGCCGCACACTGCATGAAATTGGTCTGCATGGCTGTCATTCCAGAAGGAAGACTCTTCTACAGATGATGCACAAGAAGCCTGCAAAATAGTTTGATAAAGACAAGCAGACTAAGGACATGGATTACTGGAACCATGTCCTGTGGTCTGATGAGACCAAGATGAACTTATTTGGTTCAGATGGTGTCAAGCGTGTGTGGCGGCAACCAGGTGAGGAGTACAAAGACAAGTGTGTCTTGCCTACAGTCAAGCATGGTGGTGGAAGTGTCATGGTCTGGGGCTGCATGAGTGCTGCCGGCACCGGGGAGCTACAGTTCAATGAGGGAACCATGAATGCTAACATGTACTGTGACATACTGAAGCAGAACATGATCCTCTCCCTTTGGAGACCGGGCCGGAGGGCAGTATTCCAACATGATAACGACCCCAAACACACCTCCAAGACGACCACTGCCTTGCTAAAGAAGCTGAGGGTAAAGGTGATGGACTGGCCAAGCATGTCTCCAGACCTAAACCCTATTGAGCGTCTGTTGAGCATCCTCAAACGGAAGGTGGAGGAGCACAAAGTCTTTAACCACTTCAGCCCCGGAAGGTTTTACCCCCTTCCTGACCAGAGCACTTTTTACAATTCGGCACTGCGTCGCTTTAACTGCTAATTGCGCGGTCATGCAATGCTGTACCCAAACGAAATTTGTGTCCTTTTCTTCCCACAAATAGAGCTTTCTTTTGATGGTATTTGATCACCTCTGCCATTTTTATTTTTTGCGCTATACACGGAAAAAGACCGAAACATTTGAAAAAAAAAGATTTTTTCTACTTTTTGTTCTAAAAAAAATCCAATAAACTCAATTTTAGTCATACATTTAGGCCAAAATGTATTCGGCCACATGTCTTTGGTAAAAAAAATGTCAATAAGTGTATATTTATTGGTTTGCGCAAAAGTTATAGCGCCTACAAACTAGGGTACATTTTCTGGAATTTACACAGCCTTTAATTTATGACTACCTATGTCGTTTCTTGAGGTGCTAAAATGGCAGGGCGGTACAAAACCCCCACAAATGACCCCATTTTGGAAAGTAGACACCCCAAGGAAATTGCTGAGAGGCATGTTGAGCCCATTGAATATTCATTTTTTTTGTCCCAAGTGATTGAATAATGACAAAAAAAAAAAAATTACAAAAAGTTGTCACTAAATGATATATTGCTCACACAGGCCATGGGCATATGTGGAATTGCACCCCAAAATACATTTAGCTGCTTCTCCTGAGTATGGGGATACCACATGTGTGGGACTTTTTGTGAGGCTAGCCGCGTACGGTGCCCCGAAAACCAATCACTGCCTTCAGGATTTCTAAGGGCGTACATTTTTGATTTTACTCCTCACTACCTATCACAGTTTTGAAGGCCATAAAATGCCCAGATGGCATAAAACCCCCCCCAAATGACCCCATTTTGGAAAGTAGACACCCCAAGCTATTTGCTTTGAGGCATGTTGAGTCCATGGAATGTTTTATATTTTGACACAAGTTGCGGGAAAGTGACAAATTTTTTTTTTTTTTGCACAAAGTTGTCACTAAATGATATATTGCTCACACAGGCCATGGGCATATGTGGAATTGCACCCCAAAATACATTTAGCTACTTCTCCTGAGTACGGGGATACCACATGTGTGGGACTTTTTGGGAGCCTAGCCGCGTACGGGACCCCGAAAACCAATCACCGCCTTCAGGATTTCTAAGGGTGTACATTTTTGATTTCACTCTTCACTGTCTATTACAGTTTCGGAGGCCATGGAATACCCAGGTGGCACAAACCCCCCCCAAATGACCCCATTTTGGAAAGTAGACACCCCAAGCTATTTGCTGAGAGGCATGGTGAGTATTTTCCAGCTCTCATTTGTTTTTGAAAATAAAGAAAGATGAGAAAAAACATTTTTTTTTTCTTTTTTCACTTTTCAAAACTTTGTGACAAAAAGTGAGGTCAAAATACTCACTATACCTCTCATCAAATAGCTTGGGGTGTCTACTTTCCAAAATGGGGTCATTTGGGGGGGTTTTTTGCCACCTGGGCATTCCATGGCCTCCGAAACTGTGATAGGCAGTGAAGAGTGAAATCAAAAATTTACGGCCTTAGAAAGCCTGAAGGCGGTGCTTGGTTTTTGGGGTCCCGTACGCGGCTAGGCTCCCAAAAAGTCTCACACATGTGGTATCCCCGTACTCAGGAGAAGCAACAGAATGCATTTTGGGGTGTAATTTCACACATTCCCATGGCATGTTTGAGCAATATATCATTTAGTGACAACTTTGCGCAAAAAAAAAATAAAAAATTGTCTCTTTCCCGCAACTTGTGTCACAATATAAAATATTCCATGGACTCGACATGCCTCTCAGCAAATAGCTTGGGGTGTCTACTTTCCAAAATGGGGTCATTTTGGGGGGTTTTGAACTGTCCTGGCATTTTATGCACAACATTTAGAAGCTTATGTCACACATCACCCACTCTTCTAACCACTTGAAGACAAAGCCCTTTCTGACACTTTTTGATTACATAAAAAAATATTTTTTTTTTGCAAGAAAATTACTTTGAACCCCCAAACATTATATATTTTTTTAAAGCAAATGCCCTACAGATTAAAATGGTGGGTGTTTCATTTTTTTTTTTCACACAGTATTTGCGCAGCGATTTTCAAACGCATTTTTTGGGGAAAAAACACACTTTTTTAAATTTTAATGCACTAAAACACACTATATTGCCCAAATGTTTGATGAAATAAAAAAGATGATCTTAGGCCGAGTACATGGATACCAAACATGACATGCTTTAAAATTGCGCACAAACGTGCAGTGGCGACAAACTAAATACAATTTTAAAAGCCTTTAAAAGCCTTTACAGGTTACCACTTTAGATTTACAGAGGAGGTCTACTGCTAAAATTACTGCCCTCGATCTGACGTTCGCGGTGATACCTCACATGCATGGTGCAATTGCTGTTTACATTTGACGCCAGACCGACGCTTGCGTTCGCCTTAGCGCGAGAGCAGGGGGGACAGGGGTGCTTTTTTTTTTTTTTTTTCTTTATTATTATTATTTTTTTTATCTTATTTTAAAACTGTTCCTTTCATTTTTTTTTTTAAATCATTTTTATTGTTATCTCAGGGAATGTAAATATCCCCTATCATAGCAATAGGTAGTGACAGGTACTCTTTTTTGAAAAAATTGGGGTCTATTAGACCCTAGATTTCTCCTCTGCCCTCAAAGCATCTGACCACACCAAGATCGGTGTGATAAAATGCTTTCCCAATTTCCCAATGGCGCTGTTTTCATCCGGCGAAATCTAAGTCATAAAATGCTCGTAGCTTCCGGTTTCTTAGGCCATAGAGATGATTGGAGCCACTCTGGTCTCTGATCAGCTCTATGGTCAGCTGGCTGAATCACCGGCTGCATTCTCAGGTTCCCTGTTGAGACAGAAGAGCCAGAGAAAAACACGGAAGACGTTGGGGGGGGGGGCATTCCCTCCCACTGCTTGTAAAAGCAGTCTAGAGGCTAATTAGCTGCTAGGATTGCTTTTACATGAAAGCCGACCGCTGGCTGAAAAGAATGATACCAAGATGATACCTAAACCTGCAGGCATCATTCTGGTATAACCACTCAAAGTCGTGAATGGCGTACCTGAAGACAAAAAAATGGTTAACAATAAAGCACAGTAAACGGTAAAGTATAAAAAATTGCATACCTGAAAAGCAAATATGATAAAACATAATAACAATAAAACATTTCAGAATAGAATACAGTAAAAAAAGAGCAGAACAATAGAGAGAATAGAGAGAGAAAGAACAATAAAACGACAACTATTATTTTTTATTTTATATTTTTGTTTGTGTTTTTTTTTTTTTTTTACACTTTTTTTTGTAACTAACTTTTATAACTGTAACCGGTTCCAGGTTCGGGTCTCTCAAAATGCGATGGCATCTTGGGAGACCGTGTGAAAGTGTGCCTAGTCTGTGCAGTGCTGTACCCTACGCTAATACTCAACTAGTGAATGGTAGCGTTCAAAACATTCACCAATGCAAAGACCAGGATTGTCAGGACAGGAGAGACAATAATAGCGGGTGTCACGCCTATATCCGCGCTTGCTGCAGACACGACATCTTTTTTGGGGGGGTTCGTTGGGTAGGGGTACTCGGGAGGACATAAAGAAAATGCCTCTCATGCAGCCGACTGCATTTGGTTGGGGATGTGAATGGGGGAAGTACGGGCGCTGCAGAAGTGGTGGGTTCCCAATTAGGATTGGCGAATGCAGCAGGAAGGGCACTATGGGCACGACGGGCCTGTGTTTGTCTTTTTGGTGGCAGCGGGACACTACTTGTGCTTGCCACCTCACCAGCTTGAACTGCACTTATGGGACTCGCCACGTCACCAAGTGTTACTGCAGTGCGGGTTTGACTACGACCGGGGTGTACTAGGCCGCTGGTGCTTGCCAGTTCACCAAAACGCTACAAAAAAAAACTGTTAGCGATCGCAGGGATCAGGCCTGACTCTGCGAACGCTGCAGTTATGCGTTTAGTGTTTTGTAAGTGTCAGTGATCGATCGATACTGCACTTGGGTGGGCTGGGCTGGGCCGGGCGGAGGGGCAAAACGCAGGTGCTAGCAGGTATCTGGGCTGATCCCGCTAACACTGCGTTTGTGGGAACCCTAAACTGCTGGGGACGCTAGTATAGATCTGATCAGATCAGATATTGATCTGATCAGATACTATACCACCAAGGGAGGTGTACGGTGCGTGCGTGGGTGTTAGCGGTACTGGCGCTAACCTGACGCTGCCTGGGGCTGGTGCTTGCCAGTTTACCAAAACGCTACCAAAAAAACTGTTAGCGATCGCAGGGATCAGGCCTGACTCTGCGAACGCTGCAGTTATGCGTTTAGTGTTTTGTAAGTGACAGTGATCGATTGATACTGCACTTGGGTGGGCTGGGCTGGGCCGGGCGGAGGGGCAAAACGCAGGTGCTAACAGGTATCTGGGCTGATCCCGCTAACACTGCGTGTTTGGGAACCCTAAACTGCTGGGGACCCTAGTATAGATCTGATCGGATCAGATATTGATCCATTCAGATACTATACCACTAAGGGAGGTGTACGGTGCGTGCTTGGGTGTTAGCGGTACTGGCGCTAACCTGACGCTGCCTGGGGCTGGTGCTTGCCAGTTCACCAAAACGCTACCAAGAAAACTGTTAGCGATCGCAGGGATCAGGCCTGACTCTGCGAACGCTGCAGTTATTTGTTTAGTGTTTTGTAAGTGACAGTGATCGATCGATACTGCACTTGGGTGGGCTGGGCTGGGCCGGGCGGAGGGGAAAAACGCAGGTGCTAGCGGGTATCTGGGCTGATCCCGCTAACACTGCGTTTTTGGGAACCCTAAACTGCTGGGGACACTAGTATAGATCTGATCGGATCAGATATTGATCCCTACAGATACTATACCACTAAGGGAGGCGTATGCTGCGTGCGTGGGTGTTAGCGGTACTGGCGCTAATCTGACGCTGCCTGGGGCGACGCATATCACCGCCGGGCGATCAGGGGGCTAAACCTTTATTCGGTAATAAACGGCGGGTGCCCTGACACTATAAAAAATAAACGAACTAACCAGCGTCACCCGTAACACTTATACGGTGATCAGTGGTGAAAGGGTTAACTAGGGGGCAATCAAGGGGTTAAAACATTTATTAGATAGTATATGGGGTCCCTGACGCTATAAAACGCTGACAGCGAACCTAAATATTTACCTCCCTAACTAGCGTCACCAGCGACACTAATACAGCGATCAGAAAAATGATCGCTTAGTGACACTGGTGACAGGGGGTGATCAAGGGGTTAAAACTTTATTAGGGGGGGTTAGGGGGGTACCCTAGACCTAAAGGGGGCTACCACTCACTGCCCTAACACTGTAACTGTCACAAACTGACACCAATCAGTAATCAGAAAAAAAAAAAATACTGCTTGGTGTCAGTTTGTGACAGGGGGGGGGTGGTTGGGGGGGGGATCGGGGGGCGATCGGGGGGGGGGTCGGGGGTGTTTTATGTGCCTGGCATGTTCTACTGTGTGTGTGTAGTGTTTTGTGCACTTACATGTCTTCTCTCCTCGGCGCTGGAACGGAAACTGCCAAGCCGAGGAGAGATGACATCACATCCTCTGCCTGTGTGAAACTACACACAGGCAGGGGAGGATTCAGATTGGCTGGGAGCGATCGCGAGGGGGGGGGGCCACGATCGGATGGTCTCCCCCTCGCCTCCCAACGCTCCCAGTGAAATGCCGACCGCCGCTGGCACCGGGGGGGGGGTCCGCTTGGACCCCCCGCCCGCGGGAGGCAGATCACGTACAGGTACGTGATTCTGCCTGCCCGTGCCATTCTGCCGACGTATATCTACGTTAGGCGGTCGGCAAGTGGTTAATATCCACCAGCTCCGTGGAGGAGTGGAAGAGGACTCCAGTGGCAACCTGTGAAGCTCCGGTGAACTCCATGCCCAAGAGGGTTAAGGCAGTGCTGGAAAATAATGGTGGCCACACAAAATATTGACACTTTGGGCCCAATTTGGACATTTTCACTTAGGGGTTTACTCACTTTTGTTGCCAGCGGTTTAGACATTAATGGCTGCGTAAATAAACAAAAGTGTATAACTGGCCAATTAACACTGCTCAGCGCTATGTTACTCCAAGCCTCCAAACATACAATACATTGTAAAAATGAATCACTTGTGATCAACAATAGCAACAATCACTTGTGATCAACAATAGCAGCTGCTGTAAAAAGAAACAATTATAAAAAAATCTAGCAAAATGATGCAGTCCTATAGTCCTGTACACGTCAGATGCTAGAAGCAGCACTCCTGTCAGTCTTTTTTCACTTGACCGGCATTCATATAAGAGTTTATATATGAGAAAGGAGGATGAAAATGGTGAGTACAGTTCTGAAGACAGATGGTGTTCCTAGTAGATATTGATTTGTGCACCAGTCCAACCAGGTCCACCTCACACGCCTTGAAATAGTATATTCATCCACTATAGGGCTGGTCAGGGCTGCAGATCACTCATGTGTATGTCAAAAAAAAAAGAAAAATCCACATAGTGTGATCCTGTATAAAATTTATTGCAACGCCCCAACCCCTACAGATGGCACTTACAAGCAGTTAAAACAATATCAGCATTAAATGTGATCACCACTCTGCTAGATGGGAACGCATCAATCCCAGTTTAACAATCACACTATTTCCCCAGGTTGTCTCTCTCTATCTGTGACACGCATGCTTCACTTCCAGTTGCTGTAAGGTCACGTACTGATGCGTTTCGTCATTTCCGACTTTGTCTGAGGGCGTGACTTAACGGCGCAGTGTCCCTTCTATATGTGAGCCCTTCTCTCAGCACATTAACCCATTGTGTGCTCACCCGCTCAATCTCCACTGGTGCACATCAGCAGTAAAAGCGGCACTCAATGGGTACAGTCTAATGTCAAGATGATCGGGTCTCATATGTGACTTTAGTACTATATACTGTATAGGTGAATTAAATTTGGTTATGATTATTTGTACCATATTGACCATAGCTGCACTTCCTTAACTATACATCCACATTATATATCGCCATGAATCCGTGAATGTGGGTCATTAGACTTCCCTAACAATCACACTGATGGCCCATATACAATATGATGCTAGCAGAGCGATTGCTACATTACGTGGGTTACAGTATAATCATTACACCACCTCCACACACTTATATGGAATAATCAAACCCAATACATAGATGAAATAAATGCAAATACACATGATATCACAAATAAAATCAAAGCAAATGTGTGTCACAGATAGAGAGAGACATCCTGGGGAAATAGCGCGATTGTTAAACTGGGATTGATTTGCTCCTATCTAGCAGAATGGTGATTATGTTTAATACTGATATTGTTTTAACTGCTTGTAAGTGCAATCTGTAGGGGTTGGGGCATTTCAATAAATTCATACAGGATCACACTATGTGGATTTTTCTTTTTTATGACATACACATTGAATGATCTGCAGCCTTGACCCCCCCCCACATAGTGGATGAATATACTATTTCAAGGCGTGTGATTTAAAGATTTCTGGTGAGTATAAACCCCATTGGGGAGAGTGACGCACGTGAGGTGGACCTGGGTGGACCGGTGCACAAATCAATATCTCCTAGGAACACCATCTGTCTTCAGAACTGTGCTCACCATTTTCATCCTCCATTCTCATATATAAAGTATTATATGAATGCCTGTCAAGTGAAAAAAGACTGACAGGAGCTCTGCTTCTAGCACCTGACATTTACAGGACTATAGGACTGCATAATTTTGCTAGATTTTTGTAGTAATGGCTGTGTGTTGAGTTATTTTGAGGAGATAGCAATTTTACACTGTTATACAAGCTGTACACTCAATACTTTACATTGTAGCAAAGTATAATTTCTTCAGTGTTGTCACATGAAAAGATATAATAAAATATGTACAAAAAATGTGAGGGGTGTACTCACTTTTGTGAGATACTGTATACTGCTGTTCTGAGTATATAGTGCCTGGGGGCCTAGGGGACCCCCACGTCATTTTTTTAAAATTTTGGTGCGGGGTTCCCCTTAATATCCATACCAGACCTAAAGGGCCTGATATGGATTTTGGGGGGGACATCCATGCCATTTTTTGGGGTATTTTTGGTGCGGGGTTCCCCTTAATATTCATACCAGACCCAAAGGGCCTGATAATGGACTGGGGGGGGCTCATGCCGTTTTTTAAAAATGATTTTTATCTATATTGCCAGGATCCGACAATGCATTACAGCCGCAAGCATTTTTTCCTTTAGAAATGTAATTTTGCTGTGGTACTGTAATAAACATGGGAAAGATACGCTACTTTACAGGTAGACTAAAGAGACCCCCCAGGCATGATCTTTAAAGGAATATTTCATTTTTATTGTTTCACTTTAGGCATTATTAAAATCACTGCTCCCAAAAAAACTGCTATTTTGAAAACTTTTTTTTGCATTGATACATGTCCCCTGGGGCAGAACCCAGGTCCCCAAACACTTTTTATGGCGATAACATGCATATAAGCCTTTAAAATTAGCACTATTGATTTTTCATGTTCGTGTCCCATAGACTTTGACAATGTTTGCGTGTTCGCACAAATTTTTTGCCTGTTCGCATGTTCTGCTGCGAACCAAACCTGGGGGGGGGGGGGTGTTCAGCTCATTCCTACTGGACATCCTCTAGCCAGGAAATTAGGTGGGCTTGCTGGAGCATCTAATGTACACTGTGAGAGAATCTTCCATTGAAATCATAGTAAGCAGTTTTTGTACATGAGAGTAGCCTTGAGTACTGTGCAGGACTGAAAGTAAGACTGGAGTCCAGCTGTAAGGCAATATAAACAGAAAGAGGCCTTGTGACGAGATAAGATACTTTCATTTAAAAGTCCATGCAATACAGCATTTAATTATAGTTATTATTGACCCTTCTATTTTCAGGGTTGCCCAGTTTGCTCATCAATAGTAAGCAGTAGTTCTGAGATGTAAGAGTGGTATGTATTACCCCAAATCCAACTGTAGATGTCGCTGTGTGTCTATTCCTGGTAAATACAGAAAGTAGTCTTCTAGGCTTTGTATGTAAACATCTTGCATTGAAGCCTTCAACAGCATTTGTGGATTTTGGGTTTTTCTAAACTAAGCGGAAGCTGTTTTACTTTTTACTAAAAAACATGTTCACCAATGTCTTTATGTTAAATAGCCCTATGACTCATTCACACCTTGGCAACACATTGACAATGAATAGCACTGCAAACCATAGAAACATAGAAGCGCGATGGCATAAAAAAGACCAAAGGGTCCATCTAGTCTGCCCCCTTTTTTTATATCTATAAAAAAAAATTCTTATTATCTTTTTTATCTGAATATAGATCTATGTTTGTCCCATGCATGTTTAAATCCACTTACTGTTGACTGACTCACTAACTCTGCTGGAAGTTTATTCCAAGCATCAACTAATGTTTAAAAATACTTTCTAAGATTAGTTTTGAACTTTCCTCCTGCTAGTTTGTGGTCATGTCCCCGTGTGCTTGATCAAGAGTTGCTGGAGGAGTTGAAGGAGATCTGCAAGCAAGTTTGTGGAGGAGGCAGAGGAGTGTATAGCAAGTTTGTGGAGGAGGCAGAGGAGTGTATATACTTTGTGTATATAGTTGTCTCTGAAGACTTTACTACACTGATCAAGTCAGCATCCCATATTCCCCATCCCCATCCAAGTTTAATCTTCTAAATAAAACAAAAAAACATTGGGAGCCCATTCACCAACGGCTCTTGCGGGCGTAGCACTACAATGGTTAATAAGGTTCAGGAGGGCAGTGGGATGGAGAGGGGGACTGTGGGATGGAGAGGGGGACAGAGGGATGGACAGGGGGACAGAGGGATGGACAGGGGGACTGTGGGATGGACAGGGGCACAGAGGGATGGACAGGGGGACAGAGGGATGGACAAGGGGACAGAGGGATGGATAGGGGAATAGTGGGATGGACAGGGGGACTGTGGGATGGAGAGGGGGATAGTGGGATGGACAGGAGGACTGTGGGATGGAGAGGGGGACACTTACACATAAGAACTTGCCTCTGACTGTCTCCCCGACCTCTCGGTTCTCACTTGTTCCTAGTAGGCTGTTCCCTGAAGCCTGCGCTCTCCCTGTCAGGCTCTTCTTCCTCCTCGCTGTCCTGGGACAAGGCGAGCGTCCCCTCCGCGCCTCTGGACAGGGGGACAGAGGGATGGAGAGGGGGACAGAGGGATGGACAGGGGGACTGTGGGATGGACAGGGGCACAGAGGGATGGACAGGGGGACAGAGGGATGGACAGGGGGACTGTGGGATGGACAGGGGGACTGTGGGATGGAGAGGGGGATAGTGGGATGGACAGGAGGACTGTGGGATGGAGAGGGGGACACTTGCACATAAGGACTTGCCTCTGACTGTCTCCCCGACCTCTCGGTTCTCACTTGTTCCTAGTAGGCTGTTCCCTGAAGCCTGCGCTCTACCTGTCAGGCTCTTCTTTCTCCTCGCTGACCTGGGACAAGGCGAGCGTCCCCTCCGCGCCTCCTGTCTGCCATGTGAGTGAGAAGGGCTGTGCTGGAAACTACACTTCCCAGCGTGCAGCGCGGCACACGGAGCCCTCCATAGAGATGACTGGGGTGGGGGAGGCGGCTTGTGTAGCTTGTCTGAGCGGAGCGGACATGCTCCCTGTCGGAGCAGAGTGGAGTGGACCTGCCCAAGCGTAGCCGACCTGGCCCCGGCCCGAGCCAAGCAGATCCGCCCCCGTCCGTGCCGTTTATTAGTGTGGCTGTGTGTCCTTATTTCATTCTGGGACACTGTATTGTCCCGGAATGAAAGTGCCCGTGACACAAATATGAATTCAGGGACAATCCCGGGCAATCCGGGACACGTGGTCACCCTACGCTGCTCCTGCATCCACCTGCTCATCAGGTCGCTGACCTACTTCTGTCTCAGCTGTTATCTGCAGTTCCAGCCATCCCTGGAGGATCACCATCCAGCCACAGTACCAGCTGCTGCAACTTCCACAGGCACGCCTACCCCGCTGTGCTCACGAGACCACTGTCCCCATTCCAGTGGCTCCTGAACCAGAGTTGTAAGAGAGGTCTCCTCCTACCAGTCAGGCTCTACTGCCAGGTACCTAACAGCATCCAGTTTCTAGTAAGTTCGAGAAGTGGGGGGAGGTCACAGTGATGCTGCCTGTGAGTCATCCAGCCCTCCCTGGATCTCTGCCCAACCCAGGAAAAAAACACAGACAGGCTTGGCTGTCAGCCAAGCTTAAACAAATCTACCTACACTAAACAAAAATCTAAAATTTAGCACTCTAGCAACGCTAGCGGGTTCTATGCCATCTTTAACCTTATTAAAGATTTCAATCATGTCTCCCCTTCCACTTCTTTCCTCCAGACTGCACAAATTAAGTTCCTGAAGTTTATGCCGATATGTTTTATCCCCCAGATCTTTCACCATTTGTGTTACTTGTCTCTGGACCCGTTCTATGTTATCAATATCTTTTGATATCAGGACCTCCTGTCTTCCTGCTGATGCCCCTCTAGTGATGCATCCTAGAATTCTATTTGCTTTTTCTCACTGCATAGACACACTGTTTGCTCATTTTGCAGTCATCAAAATAAGTGCCCCCAAATCTTTTTCCTCTGTAGTGCTGGCCATACCCCAATCTTGTACTCTCTCAAGGGATTCTTTTTCCCTTGGTGCATTATTTTACATTTAGAAACATTGAACTGCCATTTCTACTGCTTTGACCAATTTTCCAGCAATGCCAAATCATGTTCCATGTTACAGACACCTCCAGGGATATCAACCCTATTGCATAAATTTGTGTCATCAGCAAAATAACATACCTTACCTTCCAACCCTTTAGTTATATCATTTACATATAGAACAGGACCTAGCACAGTGATTTGTGATAAACCACTAGTGACTGGTCTCTGTTCCTAATGAACCACATTCATAACCACACTCTGGTATCTATCCTTCAGCCAACTGCATATCCCCTGAACCACCCAAGGGTTAAGTCCTACTTTGTACAACTTGCTTATTAGATCATTATGGGGAACTGTATCAATTGCTTTGCTGAAATCAAGATATGTGCACCGCGCCACCCTGGTCCAAAACATTAGTCAGATTAGACATGATCTGCCCTCAGTAAAGCCACACTGCTTTGGTTCCAGAAAAGTGTGTGTTTTTAAGTAATCAATTATCCTTCTTTTTAGGTGTGATTCCATTAACCCTTTTATGACTAAGCCTATTTTTGAAATTTGGTGTTTACAAGTTAAAATCTATATTTTTTGCTAGAAAATTACTTAGAACCCCCAAACATTATATATATATATATATATATATATATATTTTTTTTAGCAGAGAATATAGAGAATAAAATGGAGAGTGTTTTAAACACAAATTTTTGGTAAAAACGGACAGGTTCATGAATTTTAAAAAATCCAAACAGTAAAGTTACCCCAATTTTTTTGTATAATGTGAAAGATGATGTTACGCCGAGTAAATAGATACCAAACATGTCACCCTTTATAATTGCACGCACTCGTTACCAGGTTAGAGTTACAGAGGAGGTCTAGGGCTAGAATTATTGCTCTCGCTCTGATGATCGCGGTGATACCTCACATGTGTGATTTTAACACCGTTTACATATGCGGGCGCGACTTCCGTATGCATTTTCTTCGCTGCGCGAGCTCGCGGGGATGGGGCGCTTTAAAAAAAATTTTTTTTTTAATTTATTTTATTTAATTTTTATACTTATAAATTGTGTTTAAAAAAAATGTTTTTTTTTTTACTTTTATTGCTGTCACAAGGAATGTAAATATCCCTTGTGACAGTAATAGGTGGTGACAGGTACTCTTTATGGAGGGATCGGGGGTCTAAAAGACCCCCGATCCCTCCTCTGCACTTCAAAGTATTCAGATAGCCGAAAACGGCGATTCTGAATACTGTGTATTTTTTTAAATTTGGCGCCATTGGCAGCCGAGTAAACGGGAAGTGACGTCATGACGTCGCTTCCGCGTTTACAATTAGAAGGCTGGAACGAAGCCATTCATGGCTTCGTTCCAGCCCACCCCCAGCCGCTGGAGGCAGCCGATTAGACACCGGGCCTCCCGATCGCACGGGAGGCCCGGTAAGAGCGGCGGGAGGTGGCGGGAGGGGGGGCATCCCCTCCCGCTCCTCCGGTATAACAGCTGAGCGGTTTTTAGCCGCATCGGTTGTTATATACAGATAGCCGATCGCCCGCTCGAAACAACGGTCCCGGGATGATGCCTGCAGCTGCGGGCATCATCCCGGTATAACCCCCGAAAACCGAGTACGCACATCTGCGTACGGTCGGCGGGAAGGGGTTTTAATTTGTCAGCTTCTATCCTGTAATAAGTCCAGCAAATTGTGTGTTTTTAAACTGGCTTTAACCAAGCCAGTTCCTCCACTACCTCTGTCTCTAGAAATCCTAAAAAAATGAACCTTCATTACTAGAACCAATATGATCCCCAAACTTGTTATTGTTAGTGCAATTTATTTCTCAGAAGACTGAACTGAAGAAATTGTTAAAAAGGTTTGCTATATCCAGGTTTCCCCTCAACATAAGTGTTGTGCCCAATTTTCATTTTAGTGATCCCATTGTATTTTTTCTTTTTATCACTGATGTTGCTAAAAAAGGTTTTGTCACCTTTCTTATTAGATATAGCCATTTCCTCCTCTTTCTGTGATTTGGCAGCACTGATAATGTGTTTTGGCCTCCACTTGTCTATTTTTATACACTTCTTTATCAGCTACACTTTCTGTTTCCTTGAATTTCACACAAAGCCATTTAACTTTCAACTGTGATTAGCTGTGGTCATTTTGATTAGCTCAGCATGAAAATAGCTTTCCTGGAGCATTTCAGTCCCTGGTAGTGCAACTGAAGCAAACAATCAACTATGGGTGGTAAGGCACTGTCAAAAGATCTCCGGCATAAAGTTGTGGACAGGCACAAGTCAGGAGATGGATACAAAAAATTTAAAGGCTTTATCAATGCCTGGAAACACAGTGAAACCAATTGTTAAGAAGTGGAAGGTATTTGGTACAACACAGACCCTCCCTAGAATAGGACGTCGATCCAAACTGGATGAAAGAGCCAGGAGGAACCTGAATATAGAGGCTACCAAGAGGCCTACAACAACTCTGAAGCAGTTGCAGGAATTTATGAGAAAGAGTGGTCTTGTGCATGTGTACAACAATATCACAAATTCTCTACAAATGTGGCTTGCATAGGAGGGTTGCATGAAAAAAGCCACTCCTCAAGAAAGGTCACATGCAGTCACGACTGAGCTTTACCAAAACACACCTTGAAGATTCTGAGGCCACATGGAAAAAGGTGTTATGGTCAGATGAGACTAAAATGGAATTATTTGGCCTCAACACCAAGCGATATGTCTGGCGCAAATCCAATACAGCTCACCATCCAAATAACACCATTCCTACAGTAAAGCATGGAGGTGGTAATATCCTGGGGGTGTTTCTCTGCAGCAGGGACTGGAGCACTTGTCAGGGTAGAAGGAAAAATAGATGGGACAAAATACCGTTGAATTGTTGAGGAAAATGTGCTACCCTCTATCAGAAAGTTGTTAATGGGAAGACCTTCCAACATGACAATGAGTCAAAGCACACAGCAAAAATGAGCACACAATGGTTGAAGGAGAAAAGGGTGAATGTCCTTACATGCCAGAGCAAAGACTTAAACCGCATTGAAAACTATCCCCTATTTTGTAGACGCTATAACTTTTGCGCAAACCAATCAATAAACGCTTATTGTGATTTTTTTTTTTACCAAAAATGTAGAAGAATACATATCGGCCTAAACTGAGGAAAAAAATAGTTTTTTATATATTTTTGGGGGATATTTATTATAGCAAAAATTAAAAAATATTGAGTTTTTTTCAAAATTGTCACTTTTTTTTGTTTATAGCGCAAAAAATAAAAACCGCAGAGGTGAT
The DNA here is from genome assembly GCF_042186555.1 of Aquarana catesbeiana. NCBI lineage: Eukaryota > Metazoa > Chordata > Amphibia > Anura > Ranidae > Aquarana > Aquarana catesbeiana. Next base: position 200,704,635 of record NC_133331.1, read on the forward strand.
CAAATACCACCAAAAGAAAGCTCTATTTGTGGTCCTGTGTGTTCAATCCCCTCCCCCCCACAGTTAGAATCACTCAATAGGACACACTTAACCCCTTCACTGCCTCCTAGTGGTTAACCCCTTCACTGCCTGTCATTTACAGAGCAATCAATGCCTTTTTATTGCACTGATTGCTGTATAAATGACAATGGTCCCAAAAGAGTGTAAAAAATGTCCGATGTGTCCGCCAGAATGTCGCAGTCACGAAAAAAAAAAAAAAACAGATTGCCGCCATTACTAATAAAAAAATACGCTTATTGCGATTTTTTTTTACCAAAAATATGTAGAAGGAAAAAATTTTTTTTTCATATATTTTTGGGGGATATTTATTACACAAAAAGTAAAAAATAATGCGTTTTTTTTTTTCAAAATTGTCGCTCTTTTTTTTTTTGTTTATAGCGCAAAAAAAAAAATCACAGAGATGATCAAATACCACCAAAAGAAAGCTCTATTTGTGGAAAAAAGGACGTCAATTTTGTTTGGGTACAACGTCACACGACTGCGCAATTGTCAGTTAAAGCGACGCAGCGCCGAATCGCAAAAAGTGCTCTGGTCAGAAAGGGGGTAAAATCTTCCGGAGCTGAAGCGGTTAATGAAGGTCTCTTGAACCCCCCCCCCCCAGGGAAAGAGAGCCTTGACTGATGGGGACATGGCCAGATGCCGGACATAGGGGTGGATGGTGATGATTGGTGGCAACACGGGGGGATGGGATGGGCCTGAGCTCAGGGAACGTGTGCCCCAGGGAATTCTAGGTCTTTCGGAAGAATTTAATGGAAGAGCTGCTGTGGAACCTGCACCCTCTGCCATGGACACTGACCGCTTATTGGCCAGGGTCCACAAGCTGGCACTCCAAGGTCAAACTGACTGGCTTTTCTCCTGCCTTTCCCCTGAGATGTCTCCCCCCGGCTCCACGGCCACCTGCGGGGCCTCCGGCTTCCAGGGCCAGGAGACGCACCCACCCGCCTTCCCGGCTGAGCCCCAGTCCTTCCAGGGCTTCCTACATGTCTGCCATCCCCCCATGCTCCTCCGGAGCTCCTGTTTCAGGGTCCTGGCTCTTCCCCCCCTAGTCCACCTGTCCCTGCTGCCTACCGCCACTGGAGTTCTCCCCGGCGGGTCCCCCCACCTGTGCACTCCGCGGGCAGGGGCTCCTCTCGCTCAGCTCGCTCTTGGAGCCCCAGAGTCCTCCGGCGGTCCGCCCGGGCTCCGCCGGCTGTTTCTCCCCCCGCGAGTGCCCGCTTGTTAGCCCGAGCGGGAGCCGTGGCGCTTCCCGCCTCCGCTCATCTTCCGCGGGTGTCAGCAGTTGCTGTCCCTGGTTCTGCCTCCTGGGGGCTAGGGGGGCGCACAGGGATCATCCAGCTCTGCCAGACATCAGGCACGCCAGCCCAGAGCCATTGCATTGGCCACCCATCCTCCTCCTTCCTCCACGCTGTCTGTGTCAGCTGACCTATCCCTGCCAGTATCTCTCTATGTGCCCAGCCGGGCGGGAGATTTGAATCTGGCACCAATCCACACTTTCTCTCAGAAGTCACCTGCTCATCCACATCCCCCTGCGCCCGGCTGGGTGGGGGATGGCAGAGCTGTACCTGCCTCTCACCCCCTGCCTTCCCACATCTCCCTGCGCCCGGCTGGGTGGGTGATGGCTGACAGTCACCTGCTGCCCTCCCCTTGTCGCTGACCTCTGCCTACCAGTAGCTCCCTGCACCTGGCTGGGTGGGAGATTCCCATCTGATGCCTGCCGCCATGGCCTTGCCCCTTCCTGCTGCTCAGCACCTTCTCCCTGCACCCAGCAGGGTGGGAGATGCGCACGCCATGCCCAGGATGTGGGCTGCACCTGCCACGAGTCCCCCATCCGGGGTCTCCGGCTGCTCTAGATGCTGCTCGGCTGCTGTCCTCAGCCCCCCGGGCTCATCAGGGTCGGTGGCCGGACCTCCACCCCTGGGTCTCTCCTTCCGTCAGCATCCTCTTGCATCGTCAGCCATCAACATTCCTCAGGGAGATGGATGTCGCGGGCCTCTGCCGGCTCCACCCACATACGATCCTACACCTGGCGCTCCTCCTGGACCTGCTGCTGGTCCTTCTTCGGCTGTACCTCTGTGCCTCAGTGAGCATGATTGTGATTTGATTTGGGGTAGGTCCAGTGACGCTCTGTGGGCGGTTTTGCCTACCAGCATGCACCTGTCAGAAGACGTCAAGGATAGGATATGGCGTTGCAAATTTACTGATTTCCTCACTCTAGTCCCTCCCGACAGAGAGACAATCGACAAATCTTGTCTGGTTGACGTTGCGGCGCAGGGCGACAAATCAAAGTAGCTTCCTCGGACATTCGGAAACTGGCTGCAGGGGTTCTGTGCTTACGCCGGAGTGCTTTGTGAACGTTTTCCGGAGTTGGCTGCATCACTCTTTTGCTATCTTGATCTGATTTGGGGTGCCTACAAAGTTTACAGGGGTCAGTGTTGGTTCCACTACTACACCCAGTTTCGCCAAAAAATGGTGTCAAGAAAGGAGTTCTGCTTTGATTGTCAGGATGGTAGCCTGTGGTTATTGCTCATGTGCCCCCACAGGCCTTTGTCCTTTCAGTCCCCAGCCGGCACTCTCTCCAGAGCGTCAGCTGTCCCCAAAAAAAGGTTTATGCTGGCTGTTCAATGAGAGCCACTGCAAGTGGTACACCGCGTGCCGTTTTAAGCAAAAGTGCTCACTTTGCGGGGGTGCTCACCCAGCCAGCCGGTGCTTCCAAAAGGGAAAACAACCACTTTCCCGGCCGGGGGGCCAAGCCTGACATTTTTAAACTGGAGGACCCCAGTGATCATCTCAGAGATGCTTCCCTGGCTATACCAGTACCTCCTTCATAGGGAGGCCTTGATCTTGAGGAACGGTTTGGGCCGTGGTTTTTGGATCCCCTTTATTCCTTCTGATGTGCCGACCATGGCACCTAATTTAAAAACTGCTGTTCAATTCAAGTCCGTGGTGGCTGAGAAACTCCAGAAGGAATTGGATTTGGGGCATATGGCGGGCCCGTTTGATCTCCCCCCTTTCCATAACCTGAGGGTTTCCCCCCTTGGTGGGGTCCCCAAAAGGGCTGAGAGGAAATGCCACCTTATCCACCGCCTGTCTTATCCTTCGGCTCCTTGGTCAATGAGGACATCGACAAGGAGGGATCCAGGGTCCACTACGTCTCTTTCGACACGGCGCTCCACTTGATCAGGGCGGCTGGTCCTTTGGCTTTGCTGGCCAATTTGCTGGACATTGAGTCTGCCTTCCGCCTGCTGGGATGCTACTTTCAAGGAAGCTACTTTTTTGACATGTGCTTTCCCATGGGCTGTGCCATTTATTGTTATTTCTTTGAACTTTTCAGTAGTTTCCTTGAATGGGTAGTTGTCCAGGTGGCTGGTTTGCATTCTGTGTTGCACTACTTTGATGACTTCCTCTTCGTCAACCCAGCTGACAACGGTTGGTGCCAGCAGCTCCTGTCTGTTTTTCAGGACACCTGCGAGCGGTTTGCCATTCCACTGTCAGCTGACAAGACCGAGGGCCCTGTGATGGTTTTGGCCTTTTTGGGTATTGAAATAGACACCGCGGCGATGGTTTTTCGGCTGCCCAGTGACAAGCTGGCCAGGCTCCTCTCCTTGATCCGCTTGGCAAAAGGGGCTAAAAAACTGCAGTTAAAACAGTTTCAGTCCTTGCTGGGTCACTTGGTCTTTGCCTGTCGAGTCATTCGCATGGGGAGGGCTTTCAGGAATCTTTTGCGCAACCTCACCCTGCTGGAGTTCTTTCCGATTATTGTTGCCATTGAGCTGTGGGGCGAGTGGTTGCGCAATCGCCAGGTGGTTTTCTGGTCTGATAACATGAGCGTGGTGCGGGTAGTCAACCAACAGTCTGCTAGCTCCCCTCCGGTCGTATCGTTGCTGCGTTTTTTGGTTCTAAAGTGCCTGCAGTTTTTTCCCTGGAACTGCTAACGATATTCCTGATGCTCTCTCTCGTTCACAGCTCGATTGCTTCCGCATCCTGGCCCCGTCGGTTTCCCCGGAGGGCCTCCCCTGTCCAGCCTACTCATTTCCGATGTTTGTTAGACCTCCTCTGGGCGTCGCTGTCCCTGTGGACGTGGGTGTCGTACTGACGCGTGTGGGACGAATGGGTCCAGGTGTCGAGCGGTGAGTTTTCCATCTTGTCTTCACAGGAAAGACGCGCGGCTTTATTTTCTTATCTTGTTTATTTGCTACAAAAAGGTTCTTCTGGTTCCACGGTTTCATCGACTATGTCTGCTTTGTCATTCTGGTTTCAGTTCCTTGGGTTGGAAGACATCACGAAAACGTTTCCTGTCCCTTGGGTCCTGCGGGGTTGGAGATGTGAAACTCATTCTCCCGATTCTCGGCGCCCGTTTTCCCTCACTATTCTCTCCGGTATCCTTTCCCTGTTGCCGTCCGTTTGCTTTTCCCCGTTCGAGACCCTTCTTTTCCAAGTGGCCTTCTTTTGGGCATTTTTGCGGGGCTTTTCGCATCGGCGAACTGGTTTCAAAATCCACGTCCTTGGCGGGCAGCGTTCTGGCGGAGGATGTTACCTTCTCTGAGCGCTGCTTGTCGGTTTTGTTGCATACATCAAAAACCGACAGCTTTGGTAAGGGCATAAGGGTTGTTTTGTATCCTTGAGGGGGCCTCTTCTGCCCTGTTTCGTTGACCTCCCCCTTCCTGTCCTTATGTCCCCCATCTTCTATTTTCTTTGTCCACGCCAATTCCTCCTCTCTGAGCAGGTTCCAATTTTTGCGGGTTTTTCGTTGCTGCCTTGAGAAACTAGGCCTTTCTTCGCGTGACTTTGTGACTTACTCCTTTCGCATCGGTGCTGCCACCGCTGCTTTGGGCATGGGTTTCTCTGATATGGAACTCCAGTGTTTGGGTAGGTGGGAATCATCTCGTTTTTCTTTGTACATCCGCCCACACCTGTTGTTTCAACTTTCAGATCGTTACCCGGCTCTGATCTGGATTGTTGGACATTCCTTCATTTACTGGGCTGCTCGTCGGGCGGAAGTTTGGAGCTACAGGAAGAATTTGGGTCTTACCTATGATCTCGCCAGGATCCGCTCGCTTGGGTTACACTGGCCTCAAGTCCTTCCGGAGTGTTTGCGCCTTCGGTCCAATGTGTCTGGCCCCATCATCTTGATTCTTCACGCTGGAGGGAATAATGTGGGTTATACACATTCTGTGGACTTAATCTCCGCTATCAAGTGAGACATCGCTCAATGCTATACATTTTATACCAATTTGGTGCTCATCTGGTCTGAAATCATGTCTCGCTTGCTATGGGTCAGGGAAATACCTGGCCCCCGTCTGGAACGCTTCCGTTGCAAAGTTAACTCCCAGGTCGCCAAGTTTGTTCGGCAAATCGGGGGGTACGTCATCCGACACAAGGATCTGGAGGGTGCTAATGATGATCTGTTGAGACCATATGGTGTTCACCTTAATGACATTGGGTTGAACATCTTCAACCTTGGTCTGCAGCGTGGTGTGGAACAGGCACTGGCTGCGGTGGGGCGCTTGTCAGCTATCCACTGATGTGCGGTTGGTGGTTTCTTGACCTTGCCAGCATTTAAAGTTGCTGTAATGGCCTATGCCATTGATGAAAAAATTGGAACTAGGCTGTCTGTCCAGCACTTATAGTAAGGACAGGCCCCACTTCCCCTTTTTGGTACTGAGTGCTCACAGTACGACTGTGACTGGCACTGATTAAATGTGTTCACATGTTACGTGTTGGAATTTAATAAAGCTGTGGCCTTGCCCTTTCCAACTTAATGGTTGTGTTTTATTTAATGGGGTAAAAGGGCAAGGGTGGTGGGGGATTTGATCCCATGGTGTTACATTCATTTGTACCTAGGCCCATTGCACCTCAGCAGTCATGAACCCCTCCTAGGTAAAGAGAGCCTTGACTGATGGGGGCATGGCCAGATGCCGAACAAAGGGGTGGATGGTGATGATTGGTGGCAACACGGGGGATGGGATGGGCCTGAGCTCAGGGAACGTGTGCCCCAGGGAATTCTGGGTCTTTCGGAAGAATTGGATGGAAGAGCTGCCCACCCTCCCGCCCCTTTTTTCCTTGGTTATGGTATGTCACAGCTAGATGCGGTTTCTTGACCTTGCCAGCATTTAAAGTTGCTGTAATGGGCTATACCATTGATGAAAACATTGGAACTAGGCTGTCTGTCCAGCACTTATGGTAAGGACAGGCCCCACTTCCCCCTTTTGGTATTGAGTGCTGACAGTATGACTGTGACTGGCACTGTTTAAATGTGTTCACATGTTAGGTTTTGGAATTTAATAAAGCTGTGGCCTTGCCCTTTCTAATCTAATGTTTGTAAGTGTTTTATTTAATGGGGTAAAAGGGCAAGGGTGGTGGGGGATTTGATCCCATGGTGTTACATTCATTTGTACCTAGGCCCATTGCGCCTCAGCAGTCAAGCTTTGCTGTAGCCCTCCTCGTAAGTGCCTTAAAGCAAGCCTCTATAAAAAAATGAATGCAATACAATAAAAATAAATACAACTAAATGGTAAAATCAGGGGCGTAACTAGAAATAGCAGGGCCCCATAGCAAAATGTTGTATGGGGCCCCCCTGCAAACAGCCCCCCCCCCACAGCTGCCCTAGTGTCAATGCAGCGTGACCTGTGCCACATACAGCGTGACCTGTGCCCAATGCAGCGTGACCTGTGCTGTGCCCAATACAGCGTGACCTGTGCCCCATACAGCATGACATGTGCCCAATACAGCCTGGTCTGCCTGTGCCCCATACAGCCCCACCTATGCAGAGGAAGAGGCAAGCCACCCGGATCAGCAGAGAGCGGGATTGCCCGCTGTAATAGCTTTCATTTGAATTTCCTGTCTTCCCGGGGCTCATCGTCACATAGCCCCACCTCATGGCCCAACGCCTTTGATGATGTCACATGTTCCGCATTGGATCGGCCTTCTGTCTATCAAAGGCACCGGGCCAAAAGGTGGAACACTGGAAGTTCTAATGAAAGCTCTTACGTCGGGCAATTCAGCTCTCCGCTGATGCGGACAGCTCGCCTCTTCCTTTCCTCTCTCTTCCCCTGGTTGGGAGACTGTGCCGGCGGTGCTCTTATCTCCACTGGGCCCCACTCGGCTGCAGGCCCCATAGCGCCCGCATGGGTCGCTATGGTGGTAGTTACGCCCCTGGGTAAAATACAAAAAACAGTTTTTACTACAATATTCACCTCCAATCCAAAGATTTTCCTCACTGTACTTTTTTTCTGCCACTAGATGTCCTCAGCCTGATGGTCACAGTCATTCAACCCCCTTCCTCTGAACCCAGAACCCAGCCCTCCCTGTAGAAGCAGCACAGTGATTAACTCATCTCGCTGTCACTCTGCTTTCACTTCCTATCTGAAAGCTTCTTGTCAGTACATGAGTTGATTGACTCTTTTTACTGCTTCTTCCTCTCATACACTAGCCCTGCTCTACACAGACAGCAAGACATTGATAATAGGTCAAATTCAGGTACCTTCACTGCTTGCATTTAAAAAATGCTTTTCTAAAGTGTATTAACCTCTTCATGACCACCCCACGCAGATATACTGAGGCAGGGCGGCCACTCTGCGCCATATCACGTACTAGGTACATGATATGGCACTTCAGGGTCTGGGGCATGCACTTGCGCTGTCAGTGACCCGCTACCGCTGTGATGGGACCCGTCGATCGTTCGGGATACAGGCAGAACAGTGTAAACAAGGCAGACCGCCATTCTGTAATAAGGGAAGACAGTGATCTTGTGTTTCTGTTAAGCAGAAACATGGATCTCTGTCTTCCCACAGTACAACCAGCCCCAACACAGTTAGAAAGCACTCCCAGGGAACACAGTTAACCCTTTGATCGCCCCTGATGTTAACCTTTACCCTGCCAGTGTCATTAGTACATTGACAGTGCATATTTTTTAGCACTGATCGCTGTATTAGTGTCACTGGTCTCCAAAAAGTGTCAAAAGTGTCAGTGTCAGATTTATCCACTGCAGTATCGCAGTCCCGCTATAAGTCGCTGATCACCGCCATTACTAGTAAAAAAATTTTTAAAAATTAAGAAAAAATAAATAAAAATATCCCACACATTGCAGATGCTATAACTTTTGCGCAAACCAATCAATATACGCTTATTGGGATTTTGTTTTACCAAACATATGTAGCAGAATATATATTGGCCTTAATTGATGAATAAATTAGATTAAAAAAAAATATTGGGTATGTTTTATAGCGTAAAAAAGTAAAAAATATAGTTTTTTTTCAAAATTGTCAGTCTTTTTGTGTTTCTAGTTTAAAAAATAAAAACTGCAGAGGTGATCAAATGCCACCAAAAGAAAGCTCTTTTTTGTCAGGAAAAAAAAGGACAAACATTTTATTTGGGTAGAGCATCAAATGTCCGCGCAATTGTCAGTTAAAGTAATTCAGTGCCGTATCACAAAAAATGGCCTGGTCATGAAGGGGGGTAAGCCTTCCGAAGCTGAACTGGTTAACCTCCTCCAAGGTCTTCTACTCTTTCAATACCTCTCTCAAAATGCATTGCCACACCTCTCTTTACCTTCCACACTGGCGTTTGCCTTTTAGGTTCAAGATGGAGGCCAGGATAGACATGGTTATATATCACTGAGAGTGGGTCTAAGGGGCACATATGTCAAGCAATCCTGGAAGATTCTACAGCACAAAATATATGCAAGCTGAATGAATCTCTCAATTTTAGCACAGGTGCTTAACGTTTCCTGGATAAATTTAGCTATTTGGTGAATTACTTATATATCAATACATAACAAAAATATGTTTGAATGATAAAATGTGCATTGACCAAAGATTAAACTATACATATTAATTTTAAATTATGGCCTTATTAAGAAAGCTCCTTATAGGGTAGTTAAACCCTAATAATAAACTTCTCTTATTTGCTGGTTTTTGGTCTGATAAATAGACCATTGAAAGCGTTTCGTTATATCTTTACAATAAGTGAAAAAAATACCTGATCTTGTCAGAAATCCAAAGTTGCTATCTCAAGTTGGTCAATTAACCCTTCCAGGTCTTCCCTTGGACTACAACCCCCCCCCCCCCCCCCCCAATGTTGTGGAAATGAGGGGAGGGGGAAGTATTCTTTAGTTCAGCAAAACTCCACTAGGCAGGGCTGATACCATACCTTGCAATTTCAGTCCCGCAAAGGCACTGTGTTGTCAGCTCGCAACAGGAAATTAGCAGCTGAGAACATATCTGCTAGGATCAACTTTTTTTTGTTGTACTTGAAGGTCTCTGAAGAGATAAAATCAAAGGAAATGTGCATGTATTTTGGAGCTGTATTGCATATCATTTTTTTTTTACCCGAAAGCAATTTTTAACAAACCTATACTTTTTTATACAGAGAAAAGCACAAGGTTAGCCTTTGTCCCTCCCTTCCTAGAGATGTGTATACACACACACACACACACATATATATATATATATGTATATATATATATATATATATATATATATATATATATATATATAGTATATAGCATATACTGTATATAGTGGAGTTAGTCCTTAAGTCTTTATAGTGAAATAATATTTTACTTGCCAAGAGCAACACAGTGCTGGACATGAGCTTTCTGCAGTTTGTGTGAATCTTTTTTCAGCATTATAATTCTCCAGATCTGTTATGAATAGTCGTTATATTCAGCAGGTTAATATCGGTCTCTGTGTCCAGGGTAGCTTCATGTCCAGTTGTGGACGCTAACCCCCATCCCCAAGGGAAACAGACCCCACATCACAAACCAGCCATACATAAGGGAGTACAATCACTAGTCTGTGTCCTGTAGAGGAGAACTTGTAGGCTGGTATTCTTTTTTGATGTGTTGTCCTGGCACCCATGCAGTGGATTTTGGGGAATAGAAATATTTTTGAGATATCATTACATCTAGGGCTTAAACATTTGTGTAGCAGGTCTCTTGTGGTGTTGCCTAAGTAGCTGACATAAAGCCCCATCTTTATTTGCTCTTTTTTTCACTAATTGTTGGCAAATCATTTTCAGGGCATCATTATGCAATGTTTATGACTTGATACAGTCCCCAACAGAGGTAGGAAGGAACAAGTAAATCTGGAGAGAAAGAGGAAACCCATATACTGTGTTATATATTATGAACCATAGGCGCTCCTGTCCTTTTGTCTATTTAAATTTTTTACAAAAAGGGCAACAGAAAACGAAAATACAGCTTATCTCCGTAAATATAATGGCCAGCTTGGGAGGGATGGATTTGTTTTGCAGTGATGTGCTGCGTACTAAGGGTAGCTTGGCCTGTGTCAACAACAAGTGCATACTGCACATCTTGAAATAAAAACAGCCCCTAGCAAGAGAAAATAAAAGTTACCTCCCCCAAAAATAAACCCTGAAACACTAAACTTCAGCCTAATTGTTTTACCCTAGCAGAAAAAAATAAAAAAGATAATGAATGTGAAATAGAAAAAAAGAACAATAACAACAACAAAAAAAGACTGCAAAGGGAAGCTGGCACACACAAAACGGTAGTAAATTATCCTGGTATAACTCTATCTGCAAAGCCTGTCAGCTCTCTCTAATAGCTCCAACACACACTGACAAATGTCTGGGAGCCCTTTATGTTATAGTGAAAGTTTTGGCACATACCAAAGACCCGAGACAGTGTGGGGCCCTGCCACTGTAAAAATAAATGTAGGAGACATGAATAATTCGCACTAATGCACAGTGTGGGGCTGCGGAATACTGTGTTTGAGCGGAGAAGACTGGGGTTTTGATTTTCTCTTTGGTTTTTGTAATCCCAGATTGGGGTAATTCCGCAGGAATACTCTGTTGAACAAAAGGCAACATGGAAGGTTGGAAACCATAGTTCGCCATAAACGGGGACAATCGGGAAGCGGAATCCACCAGAATTGTTGGGAAATGGCCCAAAAGATTTGATTCCTCCCAGGGTGGCCAGCAGCCTTGGGAGAATGGTAAGTCTGGAGCACGGCAGTACGGAGACTATCTGGGACAAAGCAGCAGTCACAAGGTTTCTCAGGAGGAGCATGAACCGTAGCCAGAATACGATCAGGAGGAATCACAGGAACCGGAACTGACTCCATCTTGGAAGTGGAGGAAAATTGTCATGACAAAGCGTCAACCCTTACATTCTTAGTATCCGGTAAGAATGAGACAATGTAATTAAAACTAGACAAGAAAAGAGCCCATCGCGCCCTTCTGGGAGAGAGGTGTTTAGCCTCAGACAAGAATGTGAGATTCTTATGGTCAGTAAGCATGAGAACCAGCACAGTGGTATCTTCATGGAGATGTCTCCATTCTTTCAGGGCTAAAATGATCGCTAACAGCTCTCTGTCACCAATCTCATAATTGCACTCCGCAGGTGACAATTTCTTGGAAAATTAGCCACAAGGATGCATAGCGCTCTCAGAGGTAGGATGTTGAGACAGAAGGGTGCCAACTCCAGTCTCAGAAGCATCAACCTCAAGGATAAAAGGTAACGTAGGATCAGGATGTGCCAACACAGGAGCAGAAACAAAGGCAGCCTTGAGACTCTCAAAGGCTTTAATGAACTCCGGAGACCAACTCTGTGGGTTACCGTCCTTTCTGGTCATATCAGTCAGGGGCTTGACCAGAGATGAGAAGTTACGAATAAACTTCCGATAATAGTTGGCAAAGCCAAGAAAATGCAGAGGACGTAAACCCACGGGTCAGAGCCACTGTAGGACTGCTGAAAGTTTCTCTGGGTCAAAAACCAGCAGTGGAAATGACATAACCCAGGAATTTAACCTGTTCACGATGGAATTCGCACTTCTCCAATTTACAATAGAGATTGTTCTCTCTTAGTTTCTGAAGCACACGACAGACATCTGTGTGGTGGCTCTCCAGGGACTTGGAAAATATGAGGATATTCTTAATCGTGAAACGATTGAGACCCCTATAATCAATACAAGGTCTCAGTTCACCACTCTTCTTCTTCACAAAGAAGAAACCAGCACCAGCAGGAGACAAAGATTTGCGGGTGAAACCTGGAGAGTGCGTTTGCAACATACTCCTCCATGGCCCTATCCTCCAAGACCGACAAAGGGTAAAGCCAGCCACGAGGGGGTATGGCACCAGGTTGAAGGTCAATTGAACAATCATACGACCGGTGTGGAGGCAAACTACCGGCTTGACCTTTGTCAAAGACATCGCTAAAATCGCGGTACTCTTCCTAGCAGGGAGGAGAGTGAAGAGGTGCACAGGACCTTGGCTACCTTCTAGAAGCATGACTTACTGCATTGTGGCGACCAAGAGAGAACCTCAGCACAGAGCCAATCAAAAGAGGGGTTGTGCCTCTGTAACCAAGGCTAACCAATAATGAGCAGAAACTTAGGTGAGGAAATAACTTGGAATTGGATTATCTCATGGTGAAGAGCCCCTATGACCATGGACAACGGAAATGTCTCATGAGTCACATGGGCAGGCTGTAGAGGTCTCCCATCATGAGCCTCAATGGCAAGTGGAGTGTCACGCAGCTGCAGCGGAATCAAGTGCTTCGATACAAAGGCAGAATCAATGAACAGGCCGGCAGCCCCAGAGTTGATTAGAGCCTGTATCTCGACAGACGACTCAGCCCAAGAAAGGGTAACTGAAGGGGCTTATCCTTCTGGATAACTTGGGACAAAACAAGGCCACCTAAGGTCTGTCCGTGACAGGACTTCAAGGTTCGGGCGTTCCCTGGACAGGTAGGACAAGACTTCAAAAAGTGACCTGCCTGGCCACAATAAAGGCATAATCTCTCCCTCCCCCTAAGGGTTCTCTCATCCGCAGAGAGACGCGTGAAGCCCGAGTGCATGGGTTCATCTTCACAGACTGACTCGGTATCAGGAGGCATGGGAGTTGAGGGAGGCAAGGGTGGGCCTGCAAAGTTCAGAGACAAATGTACAGGAGGCATCCGCAAGCGCTCCTTAAAAGGAAGTCTTTCTCTGAGTCTGGAGTCAATGAGGATGGCAAATGTGATCAACCTCTCCAGCTCAGTGGGTATATCTCGGGCTGCTATCTCATCCTTGATGGTATCTGAGAGACCATGAGAAAGAGCATCCACGAGGGCCTCATTGTTCCAAGCAACCTCTGCTGCCAGAGTATGGAATTCAATGGCGTAATCGGCAACAGTTCTCGTACTCTGTTTGATGGACATGAGGCACTTGGCAGCAGAAGCGGAGCCTCTTACCCTTTTAAAAGAAGCCACAAATTATGGGTAACTCAAGACAACATGTTTTTGCGTCTCCCATAGAGGGTTTGCCCAGGCCAAGGCTCTCTCAGAAAGCAAAGATATCACAAAATCTACTTTGCTTCTGTCCGTGGGAAACGCCTGGGGCAGCATCTCAAAGTATATCTCAATGTGATTGAGAAACCCTCTGCATTGGACTGGATCACCCCCAAATCACTGGGGAAGTGGACCAGACATACCTCTTATAGAGGTAATACTCGAGGCGGGTGCCTGCACAGAGACTGGAGCAGCAGCAGGGATGGCCTGCAACACAGGATGTACCGGAGCAGCCACAGTGGGAGATTCCAGGTGAGCCGTGCGACTCAGGAGCGTTTGTAACACCATGGCAAACTGATCCATGCGATGATCCTGCTCATCCAATCTGGAGAAAATATTACCAACAAGTGGATTGACTGAATTCATGGCCTTCACCTACTGTCAGAAACCATGAATCAGACTGAGACAGAAGTACAGTTAACTCACACTTGTTTAATAATAATAATAAATACGTAAACAGAGTAAACGTAGTCAACACATAGCCAGGGTTCAGGAACCGGAACGGATAGTCAGACAAGCCAAAACGTCAGGGAGCCAGAGATGAGCGTAGTAGAACAGCAAGCAGGATCTGGAGCCAGAAGGAATGTCAGCCAAGCAAGTCTTTAACAGGAACACAGGAGAGCGTCTCTACAGATGTGACCAAGGCGAAGGCAGAGATCATCTGGGCTGGATGGCTTAAGTAGGCACGACTGACGAGCAGGATATCATCAACAGGTGAGTCACTGTGGAGAGAAAGGAGCTGGCATGTTTGATGTTTGTTGATTTAGTCACAATGGCAAAGACATTGTCCTCCCCAATGGATGACTATATTCCATCAGACATAGAATCACCTGCCAGACCATAGGAGTGGTGTACCTTATGCAATGCCTGTGTGGATGTTTTTATATAGGGAAAACGAAACGCCCTTTTTTCAAAAGAATTAGGGATCATGTATCCCCTATTCTAAAAAGACAAATGGAAACTGCCATGAGTCGGCATGTTGGCTTATATTATGATTTTGACCCAAATATGATCCAATTCACGGCTCTTGACCATATACCCTTGACTACCAGAGGTGGCAGCGTAGATCGAACGCTGCCACGGCTGGAAACACAATGGATATAAAATCTTAATGTCACAATTTATCCAGGCTTGAATGAAACTGTCAGTTTTAAGCCATTTTTATGACCCATATTGGGGACTGATTAGTTAATCCCATGCAATGTCTGCTGGTGTCATATTTGCATATGTTTTCCTTTGTTAAGGTTTTCCTTTCCTTCTATTTTTCCCTCCCCCCCCCCCCTTTTGTCCTCCCTTCTTCCCCCCTTTATTTGTGTTCCCCTTTATCTCCCTCATATATCTAGCCTCAATTAATTTCAATTTAATTTTTCTTATTTAGCGATTAATTTTTTTATGCTGTCATCACAATGCTGATTGCTATGCCATATATGTTTATCTAGATCTCTAATAATCAGTACCTACAAGCTTGTATAAAATTCAAGTCAGAATATGATGTCTTTAGGTTAATAGTGTATAGCTAAAATATTGATTTATTATTGGTGTATTATGTTTTGTTTATTGGAATTGATCCGCTGTAATGTTCCTTGCCCTCCATGCTCGACTTTTTTATTTATATTCCTCATCTGCTGGCTCCTGGTTTCTTGGATGCGGGCGGTTGCCGTACGTGTCAGCCCCATTGAAGGTAACACATATGTGTTTCTCTTCATGCATCCCTTCACCAATTACTAGTTTCATCAATCCCTTTGCATCTTCTGCTCGGTGATCTAGGGGGAGTCAATAGACGCATGCCCACTGATTGGGTGTCAGAGAAATAATCAACCCAGCCGTATTGGCTGAATGGGTTTTCGGAACGAACGCATGCGCAGTAGAACGATGCGGCGCTCGCGCGCTCGTGGCCCAATGGCACGATGCGCTCACGTTCGTATTAGCACACGCTCAACGTGATGCTCTGGCTTCCTATTTAAGGACACTCAGGTGCTCAGACAGGTTGCTGGTTTGTCTTCAGCTTCCTGTCTGAGTTGTTTCCTGCCTACTGAATCACTGCTTGACCCGGATCGTCCCTGACTACTCTGCTCTTCTCCTGCACCCGACCAACGGCTTGTTTATATGGATTCTGCTTTGTCTTCAGTGTTTGACCCCCTTGCTTGTGACCCAGATTTACCTGCTATCTCCTGTGCCTGAACCTTTGCTTGTGACCCGGATTTGCCTACTATCTTCTGTGCCTGAACTTCTGCTTGTGACCTGGACTTACCTGCTTTCTCCTGTGCTTGACCCTCTGCCTGTGTCCCGAATCTGCCTGCTAACCTTGTGTTTTATCCTCAGCCTGTTTCAGACCTTCTGAATTGTCAGTCTCTGCACATCTACCAGGAGCCTTCAAGGAGTATTACACAAGTCCCATCCAACCTGCTGGTAGCCTGTGCCTCTTCGTGCCATCCGCTCCCTGTTCCACCTCCAGGGGGCGGACTGCGCTTAGTCGCAAGGGCGAATTGCTCTCGGCATCTCGGCCTCGGTAAGTACTTACCTGACAGTACAAACCAGCCAGATGTCAGAGGCCGACAGAGCGCGCTCTCCGCTTGAAATACTGTGCCAGCATGTTTCCACACTCACCGATGCAGTTCAGAAACTGCAAGAAGGCTACACCCAAATTGATAGTCGCCTCCAGCAACTCTCTGGAGCACCCATACCAACAGCTGCACCCGCCAGTGGGGCCTCCGCTCCTCAGCCTTCATCAAATCCAACTGTGGTAATGGCCCTTCCTGAACCTAGGGTCCCTATGCCGGAGCGATTTGCAGGCGATCGCAAAAAATATAGGGCTTTCAAGAACGCTTGCTCCCTATACCTAGCTCTTCAGCCCAGGACTTTTTCTTCTGAAGTAGTAAAGGTGGGCTTCATTATTTCCCTCCTGGCCAATGAACCCCAAGCCTGGGCCCACAGTCTGATGGAACAAAGGAGCCCTGTTGTAAATTCAGTAGATACCTTTTTTGAAAACATGGCACAAATTTATGATGACCCACAATGCACGGCTACTGCTGAAAACATTTTACATAACCTGTCTCAAGGGCGAAGGCTGGTTGAGGACTACACATTGGAGTTCCGGAAGTGGTCGGCTGATACCAGCTGGAACGAACCTGCCCTGAAGTACCAATACCGCCAGGGGTTGTCGGAAGTCCTTAAGGATGAGTTAGCTAGGGTGGAGACCCCTGCAACTCTGGAGGAATTGATCCAGTCAGCCACCAAGCTAGACAGGCGCATGCGCGAACGGTGCTCATAGCGCTTCCAGGTTCCTCGATCCAGCTGGGTGCTTCCCAAGCCGACCGCCTTTCCGGTTCCTCCAACCACCGCTACTCCCGAAGTTGAGCCTATGCAACTCGGACTGGTCCGCGCTCCTCTTACTAACGAGGAGAGGCAACGTAGGCGGCAAGCCAATCTGTGCCTATACTGTGGGGGTACAGGTCATTTTCTCCGTAACTGCCCTGTGAGACCTAGTAAGTTTTATCCTGATCTGTTATGAACTATCAAGTTACCAGTGCACCCAAGACTTATGTCTCCCTCCTTATCTCCCTACAGCTAGCAGAAAAGGAAACTCGCCTGCCAGCTATAATTGATTCTGGAGCATGTAGCTGTTTTTTGGACATCACGCTGGCTCAAGAGCTACAAATTCCTCTTCAAACTAAGAAGCAAAGCCTTCAAGAACACTTGGCTGATGGGTCTCTCCCCCGCTCTGGACCTATCACCCAGGAAACCAGACCCATTTTCATCACTACTGATTCTGGTCACCAAGAGTTCCTACGTTTTGACCTTATTTCCTCTCTTTTGTTCCCCATCATCTTGGGACTCCCCTGGCTACAGGCACATGAACCACAAATAAACTGGAACAAGAAAGAGGTTTCCTTCTCTTCTGAGTATTGCTCCCAGCACTGTCTCACTCCGGGCCCGGCCGCTTGTTCAGCTGTAATCCCCGTGCCTGATAACCTCCAACATGTTCCATCGGTGTACCTCGAGTTCTGAGACGTTTTCGACAAACAACAGGCTGACCGCCTACCACCTCATCGGTCTTACAACCTTGCCCCATTGACCTTCTGCCCGGCTCTGAAGTTCCCTTTGGCCGTATCTTCCTGTTATCAGAAACGGAGCTAAAATCTCTCAACACTTACATCGATGAAAACCTAGAAAAGCGTTTTATCCGCCCTTCCTCCTCACCAGCTGGAGCCGGTATCTTCTTTGTAGAAAAAAAAAACGGTTCCCTGAGGCCATGCATTGATTACAGGGAACTAAATAAAATAACTATAAAGAACCGGTATCCACTTCCACTTATCCCGGAGTTGTTTCAACGTTTTAGTTCCGCCCGAATCTTCTCCAAACTGGATCTCCGAGGGGCCTACAACCTCATCAGGATTCGGGCTGGAAATGAGTGGACGACTGCCTTTAGGTCCAGGTTTGTACATTATGAATACCTGGTGATGCCCTTTGGGCTATGCAATGCCCCGGCCACTTTCCAACATCTGGTCAATGACATTTTCCGGGAGTATCTTGACAACTTCCTAGTCGTCTACCTGGACGACATCCTTATTTTTTCTGCTACTATTGAGTTACACCGAGTTCATGTTAAAAAGGTCATGGCAATTCTCAGAACACACAAGCTGTATCTTAAGGCAGAGAAATGCGACATTGAAAAGTCTGTTGTGAAATTCTTGGGACTCATTATCTCCACCAATGGGGTCGCAATGGACCCACAGAAGGTCAAGGCAATCCAGGAATGGCCAGCCCCATCAGACAAAAAGGGGGTACAAGGTTTCATTGGCTTTGCCAATATTTACAGAAGATTTATCATTTGATTCTCTTCCATTGTAGCCCCCATTACTCAATTGACACGTCAACACAACCGTTTTCAGTGGTCCCAGGAAGCCCAGGAAGCTTTTACTAAATTGAAAGCCTTGTTCACCTCGGCACCAATCTTAAAGCATCCAGATCCGGCTCTGCCATTTGTGTTGGAAGTAGATGCCTCTGAAACTGCCACCAGAGCCATCCTCTCCCAAAGACAGGGGCTCAAGGCCCTTCTACATCCTGTAGCCTTCGCATCCCGGAAACTGACTCCGCCAGAAAAGAACTATGATGTAGGTCATTAAATTTGCCTTGGAAGAGTGGAGGTACCTACTGGAGGGTGCACTCCACCCTGTCATGATCTTCACCGATCATAAGAATCTAGAATACCTCAGGTCAGCCAAACGATTAAAACCCAGACAAGCCCGCTGGGCTCTTTTTTTTCTAGACTAAATTTTCACATATCCTACAGACCTGGCTCCAAAAATGGAAAGGCAGATGCACTCTCTCAGATGTTCCTTGAAACCTCTCAGGCAGCTGAACCTAGCACTATCTTGTCTCCACAAAATTTCTTGTTGGCCATCCAAACTGACTTAATAACTTCTATCAAATCAACGTCCAGTCACTGTACCGACCCAGAAGTACCTTCCTTGGAAAAACATGATGACCTACTCTGGGCCCGAGGAAAAATCTTTGTTCCACTAGAAATGAGACCCTTGGCTCTTAGGACTTTTCATGACCACAAACTAGCAGGTCACTTCAGGACACAAAAGACCGCTGAACTCGTCTCCCGATCTTTTTGGTGGCCAGGCTGGAGACAGGACTGTAAGGATTATGTCTCTTCTTGCTCTCTTTGCCAGCGCAGTAAGGGTCCAAACACCAAATCCTGGGGTCTACTCAAGCCTCTGTCCATTCCGGAACGGCCGTGGGCGGAAGTCTCCATGGACTTCATTGTGGATCTACCTCCTTCGGGGGGGTTTACCACTATCTTGGTCGTTGTCAACTGTTTTTTTAAAATGGCACAATTTTTGCCCATGGTGGGTACTCCTTCTGCTGCAGATACAGCTAAAATTTTTTTTAAAGAAATTTCAAGACTTAATGGTGTACCTAGGAGCATTGTCTCGGATAGAGGTGTCAAATTTACCTTCAAGTTCTGGAGGGAAATTTGTAAAGCCCTGGAAATAAAGATTTGTCTCTCCTCTGCCTATCACACACAGAGCAATGTCCAAACGGAGAGAACAAATCAAACTCTAGAGCAGTACCTCCATTGTTTTTGTTCCGGTTCCCAAGATGATTGGTCCAATCTTCTGCCATACGCTGAGTACAGCAACTCCATCCATACAGCTACCAATCAATCACCTTTTTGGTAAAACTTCGGTTTCCACCCTTCTTTTCTTCCAAACACCATTCCTGAGATATTTGTCTCTGCGGTACAAGACCGCATAGCCTCTATTCATTTGAACTGCCAGAAAATTCAGGAAACTATACAAAGAGCTCAGGACGATTACAAAAGACATTATGATAAAGGAAGGTAGGAGAACCCAGTCTTCAAAATTGGCGAGGAAGTTTGGCTATCAACTACTAATCCCAATCTCAAATTACCTCTTCCCTCACGGAAGCTGGGGCCAAGATTCATTGGACCCTTTAAGATCAAAGAGGTGATCAACCCTGTGGCCTTCGAGCTAGCACTGCCCAACTCTTACAGAATACATCCAGTATTTCATGCCTCCTTATTAAAGCCTGTTGTTTCCAACCCCTTCTCTGGGAGAGAAGAACTACCTCCCCCACCAGTCGAGGTTGGCAGGGAAAGGGAATTTGAGGTGGAGTCTATTCTAGGCTGCAGGAAGAGGGGTAGACAGCTCCAGTATTTGATTAGTTGGAAGGGGTACCCTCCTGAGGACAACTCCTGGGAACCCGCTAGGAATCTGCACGCTCCTCTCTTGAGCATTTCATTAAAAACATCCCAAATTGATGTCCAGTTTGGGCGTCCGGAGTCCGACCCTTGGGGGGGGCACTGTCAGAGAAATAATAAACCCGGCCATATTGGCCAAATGGGTTTCCGGAACAAATGCATGCGCAGTAGAATGATGCGGCGCTCGTGGCCCAATGGCACAATGCGCGTGTGTTCTTATTAGCACACGCTCAACGTGATGCTCTGGCTGCCTATTTAAGGACACTCAGGTGCTCAGACAGGTTGCTGGTTTGTCTTCAGCTTCCTGTCTGAGTTGTTTCCTGTTTCCTGCCTACTGAATCACTGCTTGACCCGGATCGTCCCTGACTACTCTGCTCTTCTCCTGGACCCGACCAATGGCTTGTTTATACGGATTCTGCCTTGTCTTCAGTGTTTGACCCCCTTGCTTGTGACCCAGATTTACCTGCTATCTCCTGTGCCTGAACCTTTGCTTGTGGCCCGGATTTGCCTACTATCCCCTGTGCCTGAACTTCTGCTTGTGACCTGGACTTACCTGCTTTCTCCTCTGTTTGACCCTCTGCTTGTGTCCTGGATCTGCCTGCTAACCTTGTGTTTTATCCTCAGCCTGTTTCAGACCTTCTGAATTTCCAGTCTCTGCACATCTATCAAGGAGTATTACGCAAGTCCCATCCAACCTGCTGGTAGCCTGTGCCTCTTCGTGCCATCCGCTCCCTGTTCCACCTCCAGGGAGCGGACTGCGCTTAGTCGCAAGGGCGAATCGCTCTCGGCATCTCGGCCTTGGTAAGTACTTACCTGACATTGGGGCATGTCAGCTCCCGCTGCATTGCCTCCTCCCTTGCCGGGTTGCGATGCATTATGGTCAGTATCATTTTCGTCGCCTCGCACATGCGCAATAGCCCCCACATGTCTATACTCGGCCGGTGACGTCAGACGTCGGCCGAGTGGTGTGTCTGTATAAAAAGACTAGCTATGAATACATCTGGGCCACATCAAGGGTGACCACACTTTGTTGGAGATTGACCACAGGTAAAAACTATGCTTCCAAGTGAGCTTTAACATATCTAAATGCATTTTCGTCGCTTCGCACATGCGCAATAGCCCCCACACATCTATACTCGGCCGGTGATGTCAGACGCCGGCAGAGTGGCGTGTCTGTATAAAAAGACTAGCTATGAATACGTCTGGGCCACATCAAGGGTGACTTTGTTGGAGATTGACCTCAGGTAAAAACTATGCTTCCAAGCGAGCTTTAACATATCTAAATGCATTTAAATGTCCTTATATCAAATGTATACCGGTCTTGTTTGTCTCCATTAAATTATTCTGATCGCTATCTGCTTCCATCTGATTTATCTCCTCTGTTGTTTGGAGACAGGTGATCTGCAGCAGTTTTCTGTGGTTGTGTTTTTTTGACTCACAGATATTTGGAGATATCTTATTATCCCCTTTTATCCAAAACCTGTAATCTATATTGCTCTTGTTATCCACTTACTCACATTCCAGTTATTCAACATTCCATGTTTATTTCAGGTGTTGTACCATACCGCCAAAACTCCTATAGATAGGTGACATTGTCTTTTTTTTTTATGTTTTTCTCCTTACCTTTATTTTTGAACAGTTTTATCTATAGAAGTACAACAAGTATCAGAAAATTCAAAATACCCTATCTAATACGTATGCCATGTGGCAACAAATGTTACATACATCTAATAGTGCGTACTTTAATGTACTACAAAAGAAACAAAAGGAAGAGAGGGCGCACCGACCTAGTGCATTACCACTGATGGCGTTTATTAAAAGAGTAAAATGACAAATAAATACTCACAAAAAAGCATGAATAAAGGCATGGACATAGACTGCAGGTGCGCAGTGACAAGCATCAGAATGAAACCGGGACTGGACATCAAGTGGATGCGGAAAAGGCTGACGCGTTTCAGGGGAGAACCCCTTTCCTCAGAGCCTAA
Organism: Aquarana catesbeiana; assembly: GCF_042186555.1. Classification (NCBI taxonomy): domain Eukaryota; kingdom Metazoa; phylum Chordata; class Amphibia; order Anura; family Ranidae; genus Aquarana; species Aquarana catesbeiana. The sequence goes on from NC_133331.1 coordinate 200,726,701, forward strand.
GCGGGTGGTGACTGCTCGCAAATAGGAGCCCCTCTATATATGTGTGTATGCGTATGACTAATCCTCCCAGTGAACACCAGCACCAGCCCACTATGGCCACTCCCACTTGCACTGAAGCCATGCCCTCCAGGCTGAAATGACCTTCTCTAATGGCTCCATATCATCATGGTAACACCATGGCGATAATGTGCTACACGTCCATAGAAGAGATATACATACTGATCGATCAATGTTGATATAAATGGTGCAGTGTACCCAATCTTAATGCACAAGAATGGATCACACATGCAAGCCGGTGGAGACTGTCTAACAGGGGCAATGATCAGGCCACATCACAAAAGGAAATGTAAAACAAATGTAAAGCGAATGTAAATAGGCGGAGGTGGCCAGGCAACAATACCTTCTGTGTCACCTCCGCAATTGCCGCATATTAAAGGACGTGGTGTGAGCTGTACATACGATATAAAGACATTGGATATGTAGTTCAATCTCTTCATTGAGGCCTTTCGGGGCCAAAGTCCCCAAGGTGAAAATCCAATTAGCCTCTCTGGTGCACAGTAGCTGGTACTTTTTACCACTGTCGAGCTCATTAGGCATAGCTTCTAGACCAAAAACCCTAAGGCCATCTAGACTACTATCGTGAGCCTCTAGAAAATGCCTTGGTAAAGAATATTTATCTTTCTTAGTCAGGATATTACTTCTATGCTCGTTCATTCTAGTTCTCATAGGTCTAGAGGTCCGGCCGATGTACAGTCGGCCGCATGGACAAAAGAGACCATAAACCACATAGGCAGTGCCGCAGTTTATAAATTGTTTTATCTTGTGGATCTTGCCATCTGCTCCTACTATGTCTTTTTTTCTATGGCACATGTAGGTACAATTTCCGCAGTTTGGGCTCCCACATCTACAGCTGCCTTTTTGGTCAAATACTGATGTCCACCCATCAGGTTGACTTCCCCTGTGTATTGTGGTTGCGTTGTTTGTGCCTTTCTGGTTATTTCCAGCATCAGCATCAGCCCCCTCCCTCTGGTCCTCCCTTCTTCCCTCCCCTCTTCCCCTCCCCTTTCTCCCCTCCCCCTGATTGTACTTCCTTAATACCAATGGTTTTGTATCCTATACAATCAGACTGAGCTAGCCCAGGAGACGTCAAGCCTTTTACACTCTCTAGTTTTCACGTGCCTGCACAGTGAGGATGCGTGCACACCCACACTTCATTGCTCATGACAAGCGCGATGGTGGCCGGAGGTAGCGGGGTGGAACGCACATCCACCTGCACTTCCTGGTTGTCCACTGCGCAGGCGCGGGCGGAGATGACGTCTGGGGCAGCCGGAATTTGCCGGTGGAGCGCAAACGCACCCGCACTTCCGGGTCTTCAAGGCGGCGTGCGTTCCACCGGCGATTGATGTCCCCTGGAGGTCCCCTGATGTTATCTCCGGTATGTACAGCTCACACCACGTCCTTTAATATGCGGCAATTGCGGAGGTGACACAGAAGGTATTGTTGCCTGGCCACCTCCGCCTATTTACATTCGCTTTACATTTGTTTTACATTTGCTTTTGTGATGTGGCCTGATCATTGCCCCTGTTAGACAGTCTCCACCGGCTTGCATGTGTGATCCATTCTTGTGCATTAAGATTGGGTACACTGCACCATTTATATCAACATTGATCGATCAGTATGTATATCTCTTCTATGGACGTGTAGCACATTATCGCCATGGTGTTACCATGATGATATGGAGCCATTAGAGAAGGTCATTTCAGCCTGGAGGGCATGGCTTCAGTGCAAGTGGGAGTGGCCATGGTGGGCTGGTGCTGGTGTTCACTGGGAGGATTAGTCATACGCATACACACATATATAGAGGGGCTCCTATTTGCGTCAGCCTTTTCCGCATCCACTTGATGTCCGGTCCCGGTTTCATTCTGATGCTTGTCACTGCGCACCTGCAGTCTATGTCCATGCCTTTATTCATGCTTGTTTGTGAGTATTTATTTGTCATTTTACTCTTTTAATAAACGCCATCAGTGGTAATGCACTAGGTCGGTGCGCCCTCTCTTCCTTTTGTTTCTTTTGTAGTATATGAATACCCATATTCTGAAGAGGGCTGCAAGACGGCAGACACCACTGAAGTTCTTTGGCCTTATTACATCACACACCGAGTATCCAGACACCTGAGCGCAGGAGATTTTTTCTGTTTTGGTTGTACTTTAATGTACTAACCAGACACTACTGAAGTGTGAACTTACTATTTAAATATTAATGATCAAATACTTCTTACGAATCTATTGTTTTTCTAGCAAAATCCTCATTTTTTTTGTCTATATATTTTCATTTGGCTTTTTTCTTTGATGTATTTCTTGTGGTGTCTGCTGTCTGCCTTGTCCCATCGCATTGCCCTCCTTAATATGACAGCCTGTTACCCCTCTCTGTCTTCTCACTCTCTTCATCCACATATTTCTAATTGAACGCACCCACCCTATAGGTACTCTCACTTTTGTACACTTGCCTTTTTATCTATCCCTTTTTCATTTTTTCATCCTCAAGTATAATTTTTCAATCTTATTATTTTTACTTTTATTTTTAATTTTTTTATTATTTATTTATTATTTTTTTTATACTTTATTTTTCATTTTTCATCTTTCCATCTAACATTTTTGAACTGTGCATTTCTGAAATCCCTTTTTGTTGCCTTTTTTTCCCCCCGTGCTGCCTTTCGCTCTGTGTGCAGAGGAGAGAGAGACACGCGCCCACTGATTGGGGCATGTCAGCTCCTCTCGCACCGTCTCCCTCCCCGCCCCCGGACCATGTTGCAACATGGGAACTGTAGTGTCCCGAGCCTCGTGTCATCCTTGTGACATTTCGCGCATGCGCCGTGTGGTGCACCTGCTGGCAGCTCCTGTGTGACGTCAGACACCAATTGTATGGCAGTCACCTGCCTATATATAGCGCCTTTACCCCACACTATATTGCCAGACACTCCAAGTATAGCCATGTTAGAAATTTTCTATACATAAGGTAAAGCTCTATATGAAACTCCTCTCCTTCCTTTCTTACCATAGTCCCTATCATCTTTTATTTCCCAGCTTACTTTCTTGATTATTTTTATATTTATTTACTTGCTGCCGCCTGTGCTGGTAACTTTACCCCCCCATATTTGAGGGGGGCAGGTGATCTGCAGCAGGCATTGGTCACCTTCGTATATAAGATGACCTAATTCTTTTTATGCTAGTTTATAATATGTTCTTTTTTCATCCTTGCCTTCAAATCTTGATTTATATAGCTTTGCCCTTATAGAAAATTTCCTCTAAAAAATCCATTTTATTTATTTTACCCTGCAGTTATTCTTTATACAGTTTCCTGACAGACTTTGGTCTGCAAATCCTGGCACCTTTTGGTATCTCTTTATTTATTGTTCTTTTGAATGTAAGTAAGCTCTTCTTCTTTCTGATATATATTAAATACTCCACATCTGTTTGTGTTTAGTCCCAGAACCTTCTGTTGATGATCTTTATCTTTTTCTTAGACCCTTATTTCTTTATTCCCTACCTTCCACACTTTTCTTCACTCACATTTCATCTTCCCATTCTAACACCCACCTTCCTTTTCTCCCCTTACCTTAACCCACATCCCTTTCTTCCCTTTCCCTTCCCTTTTCCCTCCCTTCCCTCTTTCTTTCTCCCCCCCCCCCTCCCTCCTCCTTACCCCATCCTTACCTTCCCCACCTTCCCCCCCTTTTACCTTCCTTTTCCCCTACATCCCCTTTCCCTTCCCTCTCCCCCCTCCTTCTCCCTTCCCCTTTGTCATTTCTCTTTCATTTACTTCCCCTCCCCTTAGCCCATCCCCTGTTTTCCCTCCTCTTCTTCATTTACCTTACCCACTATTATTTAAGTAGAATATACATTTTTAATTCAATTATCACCCACACTTGTATCACTTCTCTGGCTAGATTCCAGCTTAAAAGCTCTTCTCGGCCTCATTCAGCACATTTTATGTGCACTACTCAGTGAGGGTTTCCCTTGTTTCGACATTGAGTCGCAGGCATAAGATCTTCATATGGGTGAGCGTTTGTTAATGGGCTCGGCGGTCAACAGTATACCCTACTGTACCTTTACTTTATTATTTCATTATTATGTATTATACTTCAAGTCAATGTAATGCTTTTTTGTTTTGTTTTATGCAGCGTTACATCTAATTGTTTTTAAAACATCCCCTGATGAGCCCAGAGTGGCGAAACATGTCAGGACAATCACTCCAACGCTACTACCGAGAGATTATATTTTATTATCTGTTTTAAATTCTAAGATATATCTTTGAACATGTGCGCATAACCTATATTGAAACATTTTAATTATGTTTTATATGTAACAATAAAAATCTTGTAATTCTTACTGTAGAGCATTATTATGACTTTCTTTCTTTGTTGGCACCCTTAAAAATCACGCCAAATAATTTCCCTTGTTTACATTATTCAACAATAGTTTTCCCAGTAATTAATTCAATCAAGCCTTACCTGAGCATATTCCTAATTTATTTTATTTCTCTTTTTTTTACTATTTTTAGCCTCTTCTTTTTCCCATATATTTTATATATGTGGTTTTTATACCACACGGCACCCGTGATCAATATCAACAGTCTGTGTCGTAAGTATACTATTGGTTCCCTTTATGTATTTCCAGTGAATCAGCTGCTATTAAGTTGGATTGTCATTCTTGGTTACTCACTATCCTTATGGCCAGTTGAAAATTCAACTAATTGTAGTTTTATTATTCGTTGTAGCTTGCTCCATTTGACCTCCCCTGACAGCCTCTTTGAGGCTTGCCACATTGGTGTCGGCTTGTGTCTGGAGTCTTTAGGAGCTAGAGTTGAGTAAGTGGTGATCTGCTGAGGACGGCGGGCAAGGTTTTATTTGTATCAATTCTAAATCATTCAATGGCATCTGTTAATATCATGATGTGTTTTGTTTTTTGATCTATATTCAGTGACACATATCGTGTTACAAATGATATCCCCTGAGGGAGCCCAAGGTGGCGAAACATGTGAGGATAATCATGCTGCTGTCACCATTACCACAATAAGATACTCCCAATATTGTATTGAATTTTTCAAACAAGCTGTATTGATTTTAATGTCTGTCCATTAAGAACAAACTTTTTATCTATTTTCTATTTTGTATTAATAAAATAATATATTTTTTCAACAATTTGTGTTCTAAAAATCTCAGCACCCATAAAATCCCCTCAAAAAACCTCTGTGTGCATATTGTATATTCAGGGATGTTGGTGCTTGTCTTGATTTTTGTCAGCAATCCACATTACCACCCTTTCTAGTTTTTCACTTATTTACACATGACATTTTAGCCTTATACCCTGTACACACGATAGGATTTTCCGATGGGAAATGTGTGATAGGACCTTGTTGTCGGAAATTCCGACAGTGTGTAGGCTCCATCACACATTTTCCATAGGAATTTCTGACACACAAAGTTTGAGAGTTTGCTATAAAATTTTCCGACAACAAAATCCGTTGTCGGAAATTCCTATCGTGTGTACACAAATCCGACGCACAAGGTGCTCAGAATATATTAAGAGATGAAAGCCATTGGCTACTGCCCCATTTATAGTCCCGACGTACGTGTTTTACATCACCGCGTTCAGAACGATCGGATTTTCCGACAACTTTGTGTGACCGTGTGTATGCAAGACAAGTTTGAGCCAACATGCGTCGGAAAAAAAACATGGATTTTGTTGTCGGAATGTCCGATCAATGTCCGACCGTGTGTATGGGGCATTACACTTATTGCAAGCACTATGAATATTGCTTACACACCTTTATCTACTTATTTATTTTCATCAAGTTGAGAGTTTCCCTCCTAATCAACAAACACACCATTCACAATTTTCTTCCTTTTTTTTTTTTTTACACCTTTTCACATATTTTTTATATATACATATTTTAAATGTAATAAGATACACATAAAAGACAAATAATGTCAAAAACATAGATGTATATCACATGATAGTATTTTATAAGTTAAAATGAATTAATATGAACAATATTACTGACATTCCCTTAAGAATGGATCACTCCTAGAATATATCTTCTTCTAAGCTTTCAAGGTTCTTCATAGATTTTATCTGCTATTCTGTCAGCATTACTAAAGTATGATCTACTTTTTACCTATTTACTGTTAACATTTGGGAACTGCATCACAGGTCTTGTCTGTCTCTCCCTCCGGAGGTGTTAAGAGTGTGGCTTCCTGCAAGCCTCTTGGAGCTGGTTTCCACCCTGGGAGGATGGGGATGGATCGTGGAGACTTCTGGATCACCCAACTTCTTTTAAATTTCTGGTTATAGGGTTTCTTCTCAATTTTCATTCTCTAGCGGTAAATATACCATTACTACATTTGTAGATGTCTATATATTATGATATGTTGATGATATGATATATTATGATATGTTTGAATTGTATCTTGATATATCCTTTTAGAATAAAACAATCCCCTTGAGGAAGACCACGACTACATGGGTCAAAACGCGTTGGGTATCAATGTGGCTGGCATTCTTTAATGTAATGTTTTGTTCCACTGTGGTAATATCGCTATGTATGATGGAATGTGTCCCTCAATGTATAACCAGAGCTCATATTTTAACCCAATTCATAAATTTGAATTCTATTTTTGTACAATAAAAAGTTTTTTTATATAAAAATGATCTTTTTTGATCAAGTTAATTTGCTGGTAAAAAACCCCTTGGGGGAACCATCCCATATTGCAATTTTCTGGGGTGCACAGCTCCACTATCTCTCATATGTGTTTCTCCATTTTTGTCAAAGGTTATTGGCAGATACCCCTAACAGAATCTGCAAAAGAGAAAACAGCGTTTTCTACCCCCCAGGGGTCTTTCCAGTATAAGCGGATGCCTTTTGGTTTGCATGGTGCTCCTGCCTCATTCCAGAGAATGATGGATAAGACATTAAGACCACATGGCCAAAACGCAGCAGCTTATTTGGACGATGTAGTCATCCACAGCCCATATTGGGAACCTCATTTGCCCGGGTGCTAGCAGTAGTAGATTTCCTTAGGAAAGCAGGACTCACTGCCAACCCCAGAAAGTGTGCCATAGGCTTGGAGGAGGCCAAATACATTGGCTACATTATTGGTCGAGGCCTGATCAAGCCTCAGATCAATAAAATTAAGGCGATTCAAAAATGGCTCCAACCTATAAATAAAAAGTATGTATGTGCATTTCTTGGGATCACAGGGTACTATCCAATTTTGTCACCATTGCAGCCCCACTGACAGATCTGACGAAGGGTAGAGGGTTGGTCATGATTAAGTGGAATCCTGAGGCAGAGAAGGCATTTAATATGTTGAAGAAGCTATTTATATACAACCTGGGCTTGTGACCCCATAGTTCACAAAGGAGTTTGTGGTACAGACTGAAGTCTCTGATGTGGGACTGGGTGCGGTACTGCCTCAAATCAGAGACAATGATAGTAGTATACTGTACTTATGCACTTAAAATATAAATCTAATATGATTTGTGCGAATGTATGCCTTTTTTTTGTTAATAAAGGTATATAAAGAAAAAACACATTTACCTGAAAAAATATATTTTTTTAAAGTTTCATATTTTTATTTTTGACCATAATAAATAAAGAAGGAAAATATATTGACTAAATCACTATACCAGCTATTAAAAAAAAAAACTCTTGAAAAAGGCAATTCCTGTCTCCATGTAATTTTATCTCTTTTCTTCTAGAGTTTGCGGTAACATAAGGATCCGCTTTTATTTCATAGCATTATGTTGTCCTTACTTGCGTGTGAAGATCTATGATTACACCTGTAATTTTGCACAAACTTTGACATCTGTCATTGGAAAATGTTGTGTCCTACAGAGATACCTCCATTCATCAGCAAGATGAACATAGGATTTTGCTGGACATGGTGTTTGTCAGCGCCAGTCTGCACATCCCCAGACAAAATATGCAGACAGTTTACTTCTGTGTCTGCTAATGTGGGGTCCTGCACTGACATCACTGTGTCCTGCATCAACCTCAATTCATCACAGAGATCAACAGAGCTGCACTGTCAACCCAAGACCGCCATTATAGTGCATTCATAGCCAAATCTTTTTTTTTTTGCATAGAATGAGGAAGGATTTCACTGTAATCTGAGTCTTCGTTAGAGAAATTCCTACACTTCCTGTCTAAAAAATGTGTCCCCATGACAGGAAGTGAATGGAAAAGCAGCAACACAGAAGTATTTTTTTTTAAGTAAGGGGAAATGCTAGAAGCTCTATCTGTTTTTACTGTTGTCTTGTTGTTGTGTCCCTGTTGCAGATTTTCCCTCACTTCCTGTCTGGTAAAAGGTTGTCTCCAGAACAGAAAGTTAGAGGAAATCTAACAGAGCCCCAAACAGTAGTAATCACTGACAGGGATTGTAACCTTTATGCATTCTATCCAATACTTAAAAACAAGTTTTGGATACACGATACACTTTTAGATTAGTGTATCATTGGGTTTATAAATATCATGGATTGGGATGGGGTTCAGGTTTGCCACTACCCCTCAGGATGAATCCTGTGGGTTTGAGATTTGAGGTCCTTCCTTCCAAATTTTATGTGCAGATTTATTATTAAACCATATTATTTTAAACCATAATGCACTGCATAATGCACTGAATGGCTTTGAACTATTTTTAGCATTGCCCTTCAAGCTGTATGAAAAGGCCCTCTTCCCGTTGTACAGTATTTTTTCAAAATTTTGTTTGCATTGGTACATATTTCCCAGGGTAGTGCCCAGATTTCCATGCCTTTCTTCACAATAGTTTGCCTATTATCACTAAAAATGGTGAGAGTTCATAAACCAGATTCACCCTGACATATAATTTAATGGGTCTCTTGGTTCAGTTTTTTGCCAACTTTCAAACAAGATTCGCCAAACCCTTGTCAAATTGAATCTTGGCAGGTTTTCCAATCATAGGTCTTCACATATACATTAGTTAAGCATTTGGCTGGGTTCACAACGCAACACGCTCCGGCTCACAGCAGGAGTCCGGTGCGTCTCCATTCACAGTTTCAGGTTCGATTTCAGTGCAAATTTTTGGCTGAATTCGGACCTGAAATGGAACAAAAGACACACAGGGCTCCTGTGCAATTTGCACCGGAGCTGCTGCGGAGATGTGTGAACCGGCTCCATAGAGAGCCGGTTACAATCTCCTGCTATGCAAATTGGATGTGGGAAAATTCACATAGGTGTGAACCCAACCTTACACACCAGATGTGCTGTATAATAATTAAATGTCATATCTTATACACATTTTATTTAAAAAAATTGTATGCCCACTAAAATGTATAAATTACAGCCAAACTTCAGCAATTTTTTTGTTTTGGACAGGATACATTACAGCAGTGCTGAGTATTCTGTCATTTGGCAGCAGTAATGTGGCACGGTAACATCATAACATGGCAGATCATCATGGCAGTGAGAAATTTAGTGTGGACTTATATCACTGGACAATGTGAATAGCTATGAATTAACATCAGGTGATATAGTTTACATTTTCTCTGTAATTTTAATACGTTATTTTCTCACTGTGTCATTGTGTTTATTTAAATTTTCACTTTTTTGGGAATGAGTAATACGAGGTTTTATTGTACCCCTGTACTCATTCCCTTGGGGAGGCAGATATCTGGGAGCCCCCTTATTATAAAGGGGGCTTCCAGATTTCTCTAAGTCCCCCCCCACCCCACCCACACACACACACACACACGCAAATCCTCACATCCTCTTAGGGACCTCCATGGTGAAAGGCATGTGGCCTGGTATGGTTTAGGAGGGGGGGGGGGGGGGGGCTCACATGCTCACTGCCCTCCCTCTCCTTGTCTGTTTTTTCTTTTTAAATGTGCACTATTTACTCAAAGAAAGAAGGCTAAAGAATCTGTGAGGGGTACAGCTTTGGTGGCCAGAAAAGGGGGGGGAAGCAAATGTGCACCCACCCTTCCTGTATTTTCCAAGGCCACATGCTTTTTAACATTGGCTAAGCCCCCCCCCCCCCACCTCCTTGCAAAGCACCTTGTCCAAATTTTGAGTGACAAGGGCCCCTTCAAGAGGAAATTGGGAGATCTTATAGGAATAGGGAAGCCCCCTTTAGTATAAGGGAGACCCAGATACCTGCCCCCCTCCTGGAGATAAGCACATTAGTACATAGGAGTACACTGGAGTACAATTTTACCAAAAAAGTGAAAATATTGTTAAATGTTAAGTGGATCTAAATGCCGGGAGGCAGAGGTGGGCATTCCGATCATGTGACTGCTGTGATTGGCAGTCTCATCAGTCATATGATCGGTAAGCTCCCAATCGCAAGTATTCATTGGGAGCTTTTCGGTACCCATTCGTTACTGTGTTGGGAGTGCACATAGAGTGTGCTCTCAGCACAGTAAAGTGTTTACCTGAGGGCCACATATATGCTGCCACTCGGTGTTAAAGCCCACCCTCCGAGAGGCAGCATATATACGCCAGGTCAGCGGGAAGAGGTTAAACATACAAACACCATAATAAAATTCTTGAATACAATTACAGAAAAAAAGTAAAAAATGTCCCCCAAAGTAAAATCAAATATAGTAAATTACGTCACCCGGAATTCCTGGCTGCTTTGTTGACATTCTAGCAGCTGAGGATCTATTGTTTAATGACAGGAGGAATCATCAGGTGGCAGATCGTTGTGGCAATAGGGGATCTTCATCAAACAGTGGGTCATTGTGATTTACAGTGTATGTATGTTCCTGGACGACATGATTGAAAATAGATTTACCTCCAATGACATTGTTTACATTTTTGTCCTGTATTTTATTAAAGAATTTTCTCACAGTGACTGTGTTTTTATTTACATTTTGACTTTTTTTGGGAATAAATAATAAGAGGTACCAAAGTATTCCTGTACTCAGAGACTTTGACGAAGCACACGGGAGCAATAGAACAAATTGAATGGAAAAAAGCTTTAGGTTCTGGTTGTCATGAAGTTCTCATATTCAATTATTTTAAATTATTTAATGCATTTTGCTATATATAAATATATTTACAGTTTTACAATTCTTTAGAATCAATTATCGCACATTGTTTGACATTCCAACAAGGAGTTAGTATATATTGTGAGATACATGATGATTAAAGCATGATTACATGAAATGACATAAGCAAATATACTGATTAGAGCTTGGAAAAAAGATCACTGGATTGAAATAAATAAAGGGAACAAATGAAAAGGAACGGCAATTATGAGTTATAAATGTATACACTCGGTTGTTGTTAGCTCTACGCGTTTCAAGGCCTTATAGCCTATCATCAGGAGAAAAACCATGGTAAATATCTATAAGAAAAGAAACAATAGTATTTAAATATAAGGAAAGACCCAAAGAACTAACCCCGGACATGAGAGATCCCCCCATGAAATCAATCAGTCCGCACACATTCACATGTGGGTCCTCACAGCAGTGGTGAGGCCATGAAACACCCCCGGACCAACCAGAGAGGCCCCGCCCAGGAGCTGAGGGGATGCGATAAGGCAAACAGCAGCCTGACATGAGCACCGCCCCACGTGGGTCAAGGTGTGTAAGAAGATAGACATGAGTGGGGTGACTCCAGTGAAAAACTGCTGTGAAAAAATGGGAATAAACAGAGAATGAAAAATAAAAAATAAAAAAGATCATAAAAATGTAAAAAAGATAAAAATTAAAAAAGTGATGTAACATGAGTGTGTGAAAAAAGTGGAGTAGAAGAGGACTAGTTTTTGTTTTTTTTTGACTAGTACTCTTCTACTCCACTTTTTTCACACACTCATTTTACATCACTTTTTTAATTTTTATCTTTTTTACATTTTTATCATCTTTTTATTTTTAATTCTCTGTTTATTCTCATATTTTTTCACAGCAGTTTTTCACTGGAGTCACCCACTCATGTCTATCTTCTAACACACCATGACCCACGTGGGGCGGTGCTCATGTCAGGCTGCTGTTTGCCTTATCGCGTCCCCTCAGCTCCTGGACGGGGGCCTTTCTGGTTGGTCCGGGGGTGTTTCATGGCCTCACCACTGCTGCGAGGACCCACATGTAAGTGTGCGGACTGATTGATTTCATGGGGGATCTCTCATGTCCAGGGTTAGTTCTCTAGGTCTTTCCTTATATTTAAATACTATTGTTTCTTTTCTTATAGATATTTACCACGGTTTTGCTCCTGATGATAGGCTATAAGGCCTTGAAACGCATAGAGCTAACAACCGAGTGTATACATTTATGAACTCATTATGGCCGTTCCTTTTCATTTGTTCCCTTTATTTATTTCAATCCAGGGATCTTTTTGCCTAGCTCTAATCAGTATAATTGCTTATGTCATTTCATGTAATCATGTTTTAATCATCATGTATCTCACAATATATATTAACTCCTTGTTGGAATGTCAAGCAATGTGCAATATTTGGTTCTAATGAATTGTAAAACTGTAAATATATTTATACATACCAAAATGCATTAAATAATTTAAAATAATTGAATATGAGAACTTCAAGACAACCAAAACCTATTAAAAGCTATTTTCCATTCAATTTGTTCTATTGCTCCCGTGTACTTTGTCAAAGTCCCGCCTTCTGCTCTCTTTACTCAATTGATGAACCGGGATGGAGGAGGGGACTGGAACGACCCAGTTATCCCTCATTTAAAGTCCCATTAAAATACTTTTCTTCTATTCCTGTACACACTTCTCTGGGGGGGGGGGGCTTCCAGATTCCTAAAAGTTCCCACAAACCCCCAGACCAGATGTAGGGAGGATGTACCTGTCCCTCAACATTTGGACAAAGTGCCTTGCAAGAGGAAAGGCTTTTGTCACCCCCTTCCAAGGTACCCCCTAATGTTGAAAGGTGTGGCCTGTATGGTAAAGGAAGGGGCAGCCACCCTCCCTTTTGTTGCCAGTAATGCTGCATGCCTAAATTAAGGTCTGGTCGGAAAATTAGGGGGAACCTCACACCATGTTTTATCCTTTTTTTCTTATTAAGTGAGAAAAAAAATATGAACAGGCTGGGTTTGTCCTGAAAGCCCAGAAGCTTTTCCCTAGTGTTAGGTACTAAATTGTGTCCAAATTAAGGAGATATGATTCACTTCCTACTTAGTCTCACACCTATCACCTGGACAGAGGAGAAATCACCCTAATATGTTTGTAGGGTTAGGTTTTTTGCTTGAGTGTAAATACATTTGTGCAGGCTTGGCTGGCAGCCAAGCCTGTGTTTTTTTTTTAAGGGGGAGCTAGATGACTCACAGGCAGCATCATTGAGACCTCCCGCTACTTCTCGAACTTACTGAAAATTTCTAGAAGAATGGGAGGGGAAGTAAGGTGGAGCTGCCTGGTGTATTCATGAAGTCCCTGACCAATCCCCAACAAATGGGTTGGCAGGGGGCAGGCCCCCTCAAATACTCAGGGTCAGCACAGCTGGAGCCAGTGGACTTCGGGTGGAAGCTGGAGATGAAGTGTTAGGCTGTTGGAGGCCTTTGAGAGTAACCCCCTAGTTTGGGGGGTGAACTCTGCCTGGGCTCGGGTGCGGAAGGGACCCTTCTCATGACACACAGGAGGCACAGGAGCAAGGAGAGGACAGCAGGATAACACTGCCAGGCAAATCTCCAGGGAGGAAGAAAGCCAGGTGGGCTGGTGAGTGACACACGGTCGGGAGGACTGAGAGGCAGCCTGAGAGGACTGGGTGAGAGCAGTCTGGGATGGATGCAGAGTCGGTCAGGAGGACTATGGTGGAACGGGCTGACAGTGCCTAAAGAGGTGGTACTGGGATCAGTAGCCACAGGAGTAGGACAGCTGAGCACTGGGACTTCTTTTTGCTACACTACTGTTCTGCCCACCAGGATTCTATGCAGTCTACTTATGTTTATGTGCTTGAAATAATATGTTGAGTTTCTTGATTTACACCAAGCTAGTTATATAACAGAGCGCAGGCGCCACCTACTGTTCCCTTTCTGGTATAGCCTTGCTGTTTGTATAAGTTACATATTGTATTCTCTTAGATTGTGTTAATAAAGTTGTTAGGAACCAGTGCATTCTGGGAGAATTCTCCTGACGAAGTGACTCAGCTTCTATTTTAAGAATCTACAGGGAGAGGAAGGTATGTTTTTTTCAATCTCTCACCATCAGTGTTGCCAACCCCCTGAAGTGAAATTTACTGACAGGACATCAAAATTTACAAACCACATCAATTTTTACTGGCAAAAATTATGAAATTTGCTAGCAGAGACACTTTTTTTACTGCCACTGCAACAAAGTACATAAAAGGGCCATTTTCTGTGCAAAACAGTACAAATATCAATGTTTAAACTATAAACATATAGGCAGTGCTATTAGCAAGGTGTTTAAGTTAAAACAAAAGTCAAAAACCATATTTTATGAATGCCAGGTTAATATAACCCAGCCAGCACAGAGATCCCTCATACATCAGTCTGCAGGATTCCCCCATTACAGTGCAAGGGAACTCTGATGTAAAGGGAAAGGCTGCAGATCATGATCTAAGGGGGAACTCTGATGTAAGGGGGAGCTCTGGTGACCAGAGATCACCTTGATATCCGAGTCCACTGGATTTCCCTTTACATCAAGGTTCCCACTAGCATCCAAGTTCACAGAGTTCCCCATTGTGCTGTAAGGAGGAATCCTGCAGAATCTGATGTAAAGGGGAATGCTGGGAACTCTGATGGGGGGGGTCTCTAGTGACCAGAGTCCACCTTCCGCAGAGTGAATACACTAAGGCAAGGGGAGGTTACTGATAAAAGGGGAACCCTTATATCAGTACCCCCTTACATTATTGTATTCACTCCCACCATACACTGGCCTCAAGGCGCTGTCAATTACCTCCTCTCGGTTGTACCATGCAGGGCTCGGTCAGGCGGGCCTCTCTGGGCTCCAGCTTGGCAGCTCTGGTTTTATCCTTTAGTCTCCTCCCCACAGTCCACACATGTCTGACTCCTCCCATGACCCCCATCCCGGGGGCGCTCTCACTCTTGACTTCTCTCTAGGCTCCCCCTCAGAGACTGCAGACATGATACAAGACAAGAGATGGTTAGAGGCTGCAGACAGGATACAAGGAGACATTGAGAGATTGCAGACATGATACAAGTAATGGTTCAAGGCTGTAGACATGATACAGGAGATGGTCAGAGGCTGTGGGCATGGTACAGGAGATGGTCACAGGCTGTGGGCATGGTGCAGGAGATGGTCAACAGAGGCTGTGGGCATGGTACAGGAGATGTCAGAGGCTGTGAGCATGGTACAGGAGATGATCAGAGGCTGCGGGCATGGTTCAGGAGATGTCAAAGGCTGCGGACAGGGTGCATGAGATGGTCAGCAGAGGCTGCAGGCATGGTACAGGAGATGGTCAGAGGCTGCGGGCATGGTACAAGAGATGGTTAGGGGCTGCGGGCATGGTACAGGAGATATCAGAAGCTGCGGGCATGGTACAGAAGATGGTTAGCAGAGGCTGTGGGCATGGTACAGGAGATGGTCAGCAGAGGCTGTAGGCATGGTACAGGAATTGGTCAGCAGAGGCTGACCATCCTCACAGTGCCAGCTGGTCCTGGGAGTTGTAGTTCCATGAGCAAGAATTGTGCTGGAGAAGTTGGAGTAGATCTGCAAGCAAGTTTGTGCAGGAGGCAGAGTAGTGTACAGTGACTTGAAAAATTATTCATACCCCTTGAAAATTTCATTTTGTCATGTTACAACCAAAAACGTAAATGTATTTTATTGGGATTGTATGTGATAGACCAACACAAAGTGGCACATAATTGTGAAGTGGAAGGAAAATGATAAACGTTTTTCCAAATTTTTTACAAATAAATATGTGAAAAGTGTGGCGTGCATTTGTATACGGCCCCTTTACTCTGATACCCCTAAAAAAAACCTAGTGGAACCAATTGCCTTCAGAAGTCACCTAATTAGTAAATAGAGTCCACCTGTGTGTAATTTAATCTCAATATAAATACAGCCATTCTGTGAAGCCCTCACAGATTTGTTAGTGAACCTTAGTGAACAAACAGCATCATGAAGACCAATGAACACACCAGACAGGTCAGGGATAAAGTTGTGGAGAAGTTTAAAGCAGGGTTAGGTGTTCAATCCATCATCCGAAAATGGAAAGAGTATGGCACAAATGCAAACTTACCAAGACATGGCCATCCACCTAAACTAACAGGCAGAAAAAAGATGATCCACAGCTCAGGTGGGAGAATCTGTCCACAGGACAACTATTGGTCATGCACTCCACAAATCTGGCCTTTATGGAAGCGTGGCAAGAAGAAAGCCATTGTTGAAAGAAAGCCAAAAGAAGTCCCGTTTACAGTTTGCGAGAAGCCCTGTGGGGACACAGCAAACATGTGGAAGAAGGTGCTATGGTCAGATGAGACCAAAATAGAACTTTTTGGCCTAAAATGCAAAATGCTATGTGTGGTGGAAAATTAACACTGCACATCATGCTAACCACACCATCCCCACCGTGAAACATGATGGTGTCAGCATCATGTTGTGGGGTTGCTTTTCTTCAGCAGGGACAGGGAACCTGGTCAGAGTTGATGGGAAGATGGATGAAGACAAATACAGGGCAATCTTAGAAGAAAACTTGTTAGAGTCTGCAAAAGACTTGAGACTGGGGCAGAGGTTCACCTTCCAGCAGGACAACGAAGCTAAACATACAGCCAGAGCTACAATGGAATGGCTTAGATCAAAGCATATTCAGGTTTTTGAATGGCCCACTCAAAGTCCGGACCTAAATCCAATTGAGAATCTGTGGCAAGACTTGAAAATTGCTGTTCACAGACACTCTCCATCCAATCTGACAGAGCTTGAGCTATTTTGCAAGTAAGAATGGGCAAAAATTTCACTCTCTAGATGTGTAAAGCTGGTGGAGACATACCCAAAAAGACTTGCAACTATAATTGCAGCGAAAGGTGGTTCTACAAAATATTGATTTAGGGGGGCTGAATACAAACGCACGCCACACTTCTGAGATTTTTATTTGTAAAAAATTTTGAAAACCATTTATCATTTTGCTTCCACTTCATAATTATGTGCCACTTTGTGTTGGTATATCACATAAAATCCCAATAAAATAAATTTACGTTTTTGGTTGTAACATGACAAAATGTGTAAACTTTAAAGGGGTATGAATACTTTTTCAAAGCACTGTATATACTGTATGTATATACAGTAGTTGTCCCTGAAAACCTTACTTACTACCGATCAAGTGGGCATCCCATATTCCCCATGCCCATCGAAGTTTAAATCCCCTAATAAAACAAAAACCAAAGCTGCTTGGACTGTTTCCTGACTCTGTGTTCTGAGGAAAATGCGGGGTGCCTGGCTGCGCAGGGTGGGGGATCCCATTCACCAGCTGCTCCTGCGTGGGTACCGCTACATGTTAACAGGCAGTAATTAAGGCATGTCAATGGTTCCAATCCACTCCACCTCATTTCTGTCTAGGTCCCCATTGAAGAGATTTCCCTCAGTTACTGTTGTGTTTATCCATCAAATTGACAGAAGAAATGTCCTTAATAAGTACACAGACAGCAATAAAAAAAGCTGTCAGAGGTTCAAACCCTTTCATACTCTTAACAGATGAAAAGCCTGGCTTTCTGCAAAAGATCTCTTACATTCACCACTCCAGCTGCCTTTGTCTCCTACCATTCCTCCCTTTCAGTGATACCATCTCCAGCAGTGTATTCTGCATTTGACAATTCTTGTAGCCCCAACTGCATGCCATGGTTTGATCCTCTGACCTTTAAATCTGTTTAGAGACTTGACAGAATCTTTTTAAGTATATGATCCATTTCAGAAATCTTCATGTTATGAATTTGTAGGTGACCTAGTGGTCACCATGTGTGATGGGTGGCTTTAGAGAGGGGGAGGCCCATTAAGAGGTCACCAGGTAAAACCAATTTGGGAATAGGTATACCTAAATATACAATTGTTGGTTTACAGTGAACTTTGTAGTATCAACTTTAAATCTGTTGAGCTGAACACATTTTTCAGTTTTTACTCACAAGTCTTTGCTATCAGAGTCCATAGTATATAGATATATTCAGTGATGCAGAGAAAGGGTTACACCAGAAAACTGTTAAATGTATTTTTTCTCTACTTTCGTATACTCCTCACTGTAAAAGTTTTGTTTTTATTGCGTTCTTGCCAATTTCCCCAAGAGGCAGTCCCTTGTATTATTTTACTGTTACTAAGACAGTAAAGAATTCCAGGATAATGGATCCCAGGAGCTGCCGGTGAGGTCAGCTCGCCATTCTTGGAACTCTGGATTAATGTTACTGCACTCTTAGGGGTAAGCACTATGCAGCTGCATGGACCTGAACATATCTGCTTTGTAAAGTGAGGTCGCTGTCATTGATAAGAAACCGCAAGAGCTAAAGGTAAGGCTTATTTAAGTGATATCATCATTGCCTAATGATGATGTGTAATTTAAATAGCTCAGCCAAAAATTAAACTCTCCAGTTTGTCTGAAGGTCACATAGACATTAGGATAAAAAAAACCCAATAACCTAGATAGGTATTGTGCACTTTGTCCCTGGTAGCTGTAAATAGTGCGTCAAAAATATATTGCTCCTCTCTTACTGTTTGCACTGTTTCAAATGAGGTGAGTTGTGGGTTCTTCTTCTGGCATTTGAGAAGACAATGTTGGAGAAGCAGTTCACACCCAATCAGAACTATGCAATCAAGGGGGGCAGTGGCATTTAGCTGTTACAGCCAATGGAACTTGTTCTGAGTGGCTCACCTAAGGCAGTAGCAGAGTATAAGCAGAGCAGTCTGGGTGGTACCCCAGATCTCAGAGACATAAAAGATCTCTAGCTATCTCCTTTCAAAATCAGTGGAGTGGGAACATATACAGTCTGTTTAATTTGTAACAGCTCTAAAGTAAACAGGACTTCATAATTAGCCAACTCTCCTTGTACTCCTCCCGATTTCTTACATTTTGGGTGGGGATCACAAAAAGATTACTTCATCTATATTTATAGTAATCAGTGTTCAGATTTTCCAAGTTTTATTTGAAATAATGAATAATATTTTCTATATCGTTTTTCGCCCTTTCATGCATAGTGGTCACTACAGTGAACAGCTATTTAAAAGCTGTTTCTTGTATATGCATGGGTTCTGACTGTATAGCTGCCTATCACTCATTACAGTGGACGCTAGAGTGTTACCCCATATTCTGCCACCCACAGAAAAGCCATTGTAAGTGCAACAATAATTTCTCAAAACCAAAATGGCCAACAGAAACGCAGAAAGGCTGAGCAACTTAGGAATATGTTGCCAATACTTCTATAGGTAGAGAGCCTTGGAGGTAAAAAAAAATATGGTAACATCTGTGCTTTCCGAGGTTGTAACTCCAACGGCTCTATATATCATATCTTGTGGGAATGCTCTAAACTACGGTGCTTCTGGAACAGGGTTTTTGCCTTATTTAGGAGGGTTTCAGGGGCCCAGGTGCCTCAGACCCCCAGAACTGCTTTACTACATTAATCTGTAGAGAAAATCCCCTGCTCAACGCAAAGATTGATTTTATTTATGATATTGGCTGCAAAGCTTACCTTAGCTCGCACGTGGAAACGACCTTCTGTTTAAATTTCTATGTTTAGGCACAAGGTGTCTTGGATAATACTTAAAATGATTGTAAAGCTTAGTTTTTTTATTTTTTTAAAAAAAACAACAAACATGTCATACTTGCCTCCTGTGTGCAAGGGTTTTGCACAGAGTGGCCCCGATCCTCCTTTTCTGGGGTCCCTCCCCCCCACTGCGCTCCTGGCTCCTCCTCTTCTCGAGTGCCTTCACGGAGAGCCGGATTCCATGGGGGCACTCGTGCGGGCGCGCTCCCGAGTCCTGCTGCTGTGTCCATTGACACAGACAGCAGGACTTGGTCCCGCCCCCTGGCTCCCATGTCACTGGATTTGATTGACAGCAGCGGGAGCCAATGGCCTTTTTCCATGGGACCATGGGACCATCTGGATACAAAAAGACAAAAATCCCTATTAAGTTGAGTTAGCTTGAGGCTGTTATGTAGAACCATGTCCTCACTCTCCTTACTTTCTGAATGATGGCCCACACTTTCTGAGATGGCAGGGACACTGTCCCTTTTGCGGTGTTGAATAAGGTGCCTAAACCGCAGAAAAGATGACTCCTTTGATGGTTTACCATCCAACCATATTTTGATAGTGTAGGCAACAGCATCCACCTGTGTTCCATCAGCTGGGCTCGATCTTTTAATAAAAGGAGGATATCGTCTGGTTAGCTGTAAGAACTGAGACCCAGTTCTCATAAAGAATAGTGATCCGAGCCCTCGTGAGGGCTCTGAGGGAAATGCAGGGCCCGAAGGGGAGACTCTGGAATTGTAGATGGGCCTGGTCGACCAAAAATCTCAGATACTTCTGTAACAGTGTAGGATGGGTGCGTGGAAGTAAGCACCCCTGAATCCCTGGGTACATCTAATTCTGCAGTTCTGGGCAATCAAGTCTGACTTTCCTCCTGTGACATGGGAAATGGCTTTCTGTAACCTTTCTGCAAAGAGTGATTTACTATCAAAAAAAGGGTATTTGTACTAATTTTGTTTTGACACAGTGTCAGCTGCCCATAGTTTTGACCACAATACCCATATGGCTATCACAAGTAGTGACGTTGATCTTGCAAAGTAACGGATTGTATCCATCGCTGTCTCACCGGTGAAGTCTGCTGAGAGCCATAATTCATCCAAAGCCTTGACTATATTTTCCCTAGGAACATTTTGATGAATCACTGTTTCCATGTTTTCGGTCCATGCCCGCAGGGCTTTTGATACAGATAAGGCAATTGACTTCCAGGAGTTTACCCACCATTTGGTAAGCTCCTTTAAGTTGGGGTCTATTCATCTGTCTAAAGGATCCTCAATTTTCCACACCTTGTCATACACCTTGAAATTTTCCACATTTTGTCATGTTACATCCAAAAACATAAATTGATTTTATTGGGATTTTATGTGGTAAATCAACACAAAGTGGCACATAATTGTGAAGTGGAAGGAAAATGATAAATGGTTTTCAAAATTTTTACAAATAAATATCTGTAAAGTGTGGTGTGTATTTGTATTCAGCCCCCTTTACTCTGATACCCCTAACTAAAATCTAGTGGAACCAATTGCCTGCAGAAGTCACATAATTAGTACATAGCGTCCACCCTTGTAATTTATTCTCACAATAAATACAGCTGTTCTGTGAAGCCCTCAGAGGTTTGTTAGAGAACCATAGTGGAACAAGAGAATGTAAGTGGGCTCAAGACTTTATAGGCACAATAATGAAAATAATGTATAATTAAAATTCTATTTTATTTGGAAATTAATTTAAAAAAGGATAGAGGATAAAATCAGAAAACATACATAGTTTACAGATTATGCACTCCATACACAGCTGAATGGTTTAAGTAATATAGATAAGCAAGATTTAGAACCAACAAGGGACATGCAACTTATTGATCCATATAATTACAGTACATTTCGTTGAACCAAACAAACGCTATGTGATGGTGGCAATCAGATTCTGTCTAAGTTCGACATGTTAGCGCCCACATGCGCTTCCTCAGGAGCACAGAATTAAATGCTGTAATGAATAATACAATTGTGAAAAATGCAGCATAACATTGTGTTTACATAACAATTTGTATCTAAACAATGTAGTAGAATAATGCAAAGAGGTTGTTCCTAAATTACCAGGGGGGTATCCGTCCTACAGTGATCAGGCGGAGCAAAGGCAATGCGGGGACGGACGTAACATCATACAAATTAATCATAAGAAAAGGGGTAGGGTGTAGAGTACATGGTAAGATATATAGTCAGGTATGGTTAGGGTAGGAGAAGGGGGCGAAAAGACGCAAGGGGGGGGAGGGGGGAGAGGGGAAAGAGGGAATGGAAGGAGGGAGGAGCGGGGGGTAGGATAGGAGGGAATGGGAAAGGGAAGGAGGGGGGGAGAGGAATGGAGGGGGAAGGAAGAGGGGGGAGGGGAAGGGAAGGGGAGGGAAAGGGGGGTAGGAAAGGGGAGGAAGAAAGCGGGGGAAGGAGGGGAGGGGGAGGGGAAGAGGGGAGGGGAAAAAGGGGGGGAAGGGGGGGAGGGGGAAAAAGGGAAAAGGTGGGGGGGGGAGGGGGGGAGGGATATAGGGGAAAGGGGGCGGGGAAAGGAAGAGACAAAAATAACTCCAAGTTATGAGTGGTTTGTATATATATATACAGCAGGAGTGGGGGTCAGAAAGAATTACTCTCCAAAGAAATAATCCTATATGCACCTTTATGCAATACCCATATCTGCCTCTGATTGACACCAGATCCCTTCCATCAAACTATAACCGCTGATAGTGCTGTGAATTACCAATACTGACTAATGATATTGCTGTGGTTCCGTTTCTTCCTCCCCTTCCTTCTAAGTATAGTTATACATTTATCAGGGTAAGTGTAATCCAATTTAATTTATCCTTTAATACTTTATTCTTTAATACTAACACTAGAATATATATTACCAGGGACCACATGTGACTGTCATATACTTCACCATCCAATAGTATAATTCCCTCTGAGTCTCTTTTCATGATTAATCTTGATGGTTATTCAATTATCTTGAAACATCTTTCTATATAAAATACGGACATATATACAAACCACTCATAACTTGGAGTTATTTTTGTCTCTTCCTTTCCCCGCCCCCTTTCCCTATATCCCTCCCCCCTTCCCCCCCCCACCTTTTCCCTTTCTTCCCTCCCCCCCTCCCCCCCTTTTTCCCCTCCCCTCTTCCCCTCCCCCCCTCCCCTCCTTCCCCCCCCTTTCTTCCTCCCCTTTCCTACCCCCCTTTCCCTCCCCTTCCCTTCCCCTCCCCCCTCTTCCTTCCCCCCTCCATTCCTCTCCCCCCTCCTTCCCTTTCCCGTTCCCTCCTATACTACCCCCCTTCCCCTCCCTTCCCGTTCCTTCTTTCCCCTCTCCCCCCTCCCCCCCCCTTGCGTCTTTTCGCCCCCTTCTCCTACCCTAACCATACCTGACTATATATCTTACCATGTACTCTACACCCTACCCCTTTTCCTTATGATTAATTTGTATGATGTTACGTCCGTCCCCGCATTGCCTTTGCTCCGCCTGATCACTGTAGGACGGATACCCCCCTGGTAATTTAGGAACAGCCTCTTTGCATTATTCTATTACATTGTTTAGATACAAATTGTTATGTAAACACAATGTTATGCTGCATTTTTCACAATTGTATTATTCATTACAGCATTTAATTCTGTGCTCCTGAGGAAGCGCATGTGGCGCGTAACATGTCGAGCTTAGACAGAATCTGATTGCCACCATCACATAGCGTTTGGTTCAACGAAATGTACTGTAATTATATGGATCAATAAGTTGCATGTCCCTTGTTGGTTCTAAATCTTGCTTATCTATATTACTTAAACCATTCAGCTGTGTATGGAGTGCATAATCTGTAAACTATGTATGTTTTCTGATTTTATCCTCTATCCTTTTTTAAATTAATTTCCAAATAAAATAGAATTTTAATTATACATTATTTTCATTATTGTGCCTATAAAGTCTTGAGCCCACACTTACATTCTCTTGTTCTCCTAATTATATAAATAAGACGTGGCACCTGTAACCTAGTTCGTATCCGCATGATCACTATGCGTTGATACGCTTTTAATCTATTCTAGAGAACCATAGTGAACAAACAGCATCATGAAGGCCAAGGAACACACCAGACAGGTCAACGATAAAGTTGTGGAGAAGTTTAAAGCAGGGTTAGGTTATAAAAAAAAATAGCTCAAGCTTTGAACATCTCTTCAGAAGTCACCTAATTGGTACATAGAGTCCAC
This sequence comes from Aquarana catesbeiana, assembly GCF_042186555.1. Lineage (NCBI taxonomy): Eukaryota > Metazoa > Chordata > Amphibia > Anura > Ranidae > Aquarana > Aquarana catesbeiana. The sequence continues at coordinate 200,750,608 of NC_133331.1, forward strand.
CCTTGTAATTTATTCTCACAATAAATACAGCTGTTCTGTGAAGCCCTCAGAGGTTTGTTAGAGAACCTTAGTGAACAAACAGCATCATGAAGGCCAAGAAACACACCAGACAAGTCAGTGATAAAGTTGTGGAGAAGTTTAAAGCAGGGTTAGGTTATTAAAAAAAAGCCCAAGCTTTGAACATCTCACAGATCACTGTTCAATCCATCATCCAAAAATGGAAAGAGCATGGCACAACTGAAAACCTACCAAGACTTGGCTGTCCACTTAAACTGACAGTCCGGGCAAGGAGAGCATAAATCAGAGAAGCAGAGGCCTTTGGTAGCTCTGGAGGAGCTGCAGAGATCCACAGCTCAGGTGGGAGAATCTGTCCACAGGACAACTATTAGTTGTGCACCCCACAAATCTGGCCTTTATGGAAGAGTGGAAAGAAGAAAGCCATAAGAAATCCTGTTTCAGTTTTCTAGAAGCCATGTGGAGGACACAGCAAACATCTGGAAGAAGGTACTCTGATCAGATGAGACCAGAATTGAACTTTTTGGCCTAAAAGCAAAATGCGGTGGAAAACTAACACTGAACATCACCCAGAACACACCATCCCCACCGTGAAACATGGTGGTGGCAGCATCATGTTGTGGGGATGCTTTTCTTCAGCAGGAAAAGGGAAGCTGGTCAGAGTTGATGGGAAGATGGATGGAGCCAAATACAGGGCAATCTTAAAAGAAAACCTGTTAAAGTCTGCAAAAGACTTGAGACTGGCGCGAAGGTTCACCTTCCAGCAGGACAACCACCCTAAACATACAGCCAGAGCTACAATGGAATGGTTTAGATCAAAGCATATTCATGTTTTAGAATGGCCCAAAGTCCAGATCTAAATACTATTGGGAATCGGTGGCAAGACTATGTTGTTCACAGACACTCTTCATCCAATCTGACAGAGCTTAAGCTATTTTGCAAAGAAGAATGGGCAAAAATTTCACTCTTTAGATGTGCAGAGCTGGTAGAGACATTCCCAAAAAGACTTGCAGCTGTAATTGCAGTGAAAGGTGGATCTACGAAGTATTGACTCAGGGGGGCTGAGTACAAATACATGCCACACTTTTAAGATTTTGATTTGTAAAAAAAAATTTGAAAACCATTTATCATTTTTCTTTCACTTCACAATTATGTGCCACTTTGTGTTGGTCTATCACATAAAATCCCAATAAAATACATTTTACGTTTTTGGTTGTAACATGACAAAATGTGGAAAATTGCAAGGGGTATGAATACTTTTTCAAGGCACTGTATGTCCTGGTATTATGCCACGTTGTATTTTTTCTATGCTCTGTCAAGGTTCTGGCCTTACTTTTGTGTGTATTCTTGTACTTTATTTGTCTAAAATAATAATAAAAAGGATTGAAAGAAAAATATGGTAACATCAAGCAACACCTAAAGAAACATATTGTAATTAGGTTTTACTAGCATCAATTTTATCTTGGGCGGAAATTACAATTAATCATCTGTCCACTAAACTGGACATGCATAACTGGTTACATTTAAGCTACAATTCATACTATTACTGGGACTTTGTTTTTATTGAAAATAATACAGCTGCAGTAACTTTTTTGGCTGTAAATCAATTCAATTTATGCTATTAGAATGTAATTTTCAGCTTTTGTAACAAAAGCATAATTTTGTGCAGATAAGTTCCATTATGTGAGTAAGGCCTCATACACACTGAGCGGTTTGCTAGCTGTAGTAGACGTCTTTCCTCCTGGCAAGAGCATTTTGGCTTAAAACACGCTTGACGATTGTAAACAAGTGTAACGCATTTCGGCGCATCAAGTCATTGGATGTTAATTCATTTAACTGGTCAGAATAACCATTTATTCTGGCCACTATAATTAATTGACTCTCAAGTGCTAAATGCACCTAGCATTAATGCGCATTTATACAAGTCACGTGTTTTTGTGCCAAAGCGCACTGCTGCTGTGGGATGTGCAGGTTTTTTTTTTGCCTCTAAATGGCTATGTGTGCATGGACACATAGGCTAACATGTAGGGGTATTTAGAAGAAAAACGCAGAGGTAGAGGTGTCAATACCAATAGATAATTTACAAATAAATACAACCATGGGGTGGGGGGTGGGGGGGACTTTGAGGCACCAATGACCATCAACAAATGTGTATAAAATTACAAAGACTTTATTAAAGCATGATTAAAAACATCAGAAAAAAATGGACATAATATGTGCAAAATAGAAGAGAGACAGAACAATTGTTACTCTAGGTCTGCCACAAGGGCTGCGAGGCCCAATAGTGACTCTACGCATTTCAACTCATAGAGTCTTCTTCAGGGAGTTCTGGTGGACAGAGATAGTCGTAAAGTCTATAAAACAATATCCATATATAAAGAACAGAAACACTCAAAAAGCATACATAACCATAAAATGTTCAAAACATTGGTTTACAATTTCAACTTACAAAAAGTCAGCAAGAGATTGAGCACCCTATAGCATTTTCAAAAGAAAATCACAGGTGAATATTTAAACAACTTGCTTACTGGGCACCTTCCTGCCCAGGCCAATTTTCAGCTATCAGCACTCTCAGACTTTGAATGACAATTGCGCGGTCATGCAACACTATACCCAAATTACAATTTTATTATTTTTCACACAAATAGAGCTTTCTTTTGGTGGTATTTAACCACTGCTGGGTTTTTTATTTTTTGCTAAAAAAACTAAAAAAGACAGAAAAAAAAAACTGTTTCATAGTTTATTATAAAAATTTGAAAACAGGTAATTTTCTCCTTCACTGATGTGCGCTGAAGAGGCGGCACTGATGGGCACTGATAGGCTGCACTGATGGGCACTGATAGGCTGCACTGATAGGCACTGATAAGGCGGCACTGATAAGGCGGCACTGTAGGGCAATTATAGGTGGCACTGAGAGTTGGTATTGATGGGTGGCACTGATGGGCACTGATAGGTGGCACTGAAAGCTGGCACTGAAAGGCACTGATAGGTGGCACTGATGGATGGCACTGATGGGTACTGATTGGCAGCACTGATGGGCACTGATAGGTGGGTGGGCACTGGTAGGTGGCACTGGGGGTGGCACTGGTGGGCACTGCATAGCAGCAGTGGCTCTCCATGATCGGGACCAATGTCCCTCTGACAGAAGCCGCTAATGGGCTTTTTTTTAATCCTCACGCTGTCAGTGTTTTAAAAGAAGCCAATTACGATCTTCTGTTTACATCACATGATCAGCTGTCATTGGCTGACAGCTGATCATTTGATAAGGGGCCAGAATCAATCTCATTGACTCGCTGAGCACAGAGTGTGACGCGCGCACCCCGCAGGGGGCGCTCATGTGGCGCATTCTCGGGAGGACATACATGGACGCCCTCCCAGCAATAAAGGCCTGCGCTGTAGCCATCTTTCCGCTATAGCACGGGCGGGAGGTGGTTAAGCTATAATAATTTCCATCCACTCCGCTGAGTGCTGCCTTCTGTGTCAAATACCTTCAGCCCCAATCAGCAATCCTCACTGTGTGGCCCTATAGGGTTAAATTAGGCAGTGAAGAAGATATTGTTTCCTCACTGCCTATACCTCTGTAAAGAAGTCCAACTGTCAATCGCTTTTTAGAGGGGTGTCCCTGCTGCACATGTATATGAGCCCTAAAGTATGAGAGTGAACAGACTAGTGATCCCAAAGTCTTCCCCACCAACGACACTCCTTGTGATGACATCATTCAGTGCAAAGATAAAAAGACACGTAAAGGATAGAAGTCAAAGCAAGATCTCAAAAGGAACGAAATCATGATATCCCAGCAAAAAAAAACTAAATATAGTAGCTGAAATAAAACTATACAGAAATGGCTTATGCAGAAAAACTAGTAAATGCAGAAAAAGTAGAAAAAAACCCCACAGATTTTAGCACACACAAGATCAGTGCACATGGTAAACACCAGGCAGGAACAAACCACCCATAATTTGTAACATAACAGTAACAAAATAATAAAAGAACAAGTGATGTTATCATCATAACATTATTTGTTATTTTTTACGTCATGCTACAAAAATAACATTAAACCTAAGTTGACGTTAACATATCTTAAAAAAAAATAACCCAAAACAATTTTCACACCACTGAAGGCCTGACAATTTAACTAGATTTTTAATTAAAAACAATTGTAGGGTGATGTGAAATATGCAACATTGTAAATAAAATATTTATTAACAAAAGAATGTTTTACATCAATTACAGCATTACAGCTGTGTATGTGTCCACCACTGGAGCATAGGGGAGCACCATTACAAGTGTATTCACAGTACAAGCTATAAGGCCCCTTTCATACGACATTCCATATGTCCATTTTTTTCCCCATCCGTTGACGGGGGAAAATCGGGCACCAATGTATTTCTATGGGCAAGCGGATGTTAGTGAATGACATTGACCCGTTGACATCCGTTGACATTCGCCTTCATTAACATCTGTTTTTTGAAACGGAAGAAAGCCCTACAAGAAATTTGTTGCATAGAAGCTTACAAATACACTATATTACCAAATGTATTGATAAGTATGCCTTTACACGCACATGAACTTTAACCACTTCCTGCCCGCCGTATGCAGAATGATGGCCAGGAAGTGGTTCTGTTATCCTGACTGGGAGTCATATGACGTCCAGCATGATAACATGTCGGCGCGTGCCCGTGGAGGAGCGCAGCATGGCGATCGCGAGTGCGGCATGTCAGTCTGACACCCCGCATCTCTGATCGTGATAAGAAGCCTCTGTCAGACCAATCACAACTGATCACAGCGTGAACCAGGAAGTGCCGGTAAACAGCATTCCTCGGTTCGCGCTGACAGGGAGAACCGATTGGCGCCTCTCCCTGTCAGAGGGGGAGGGGGTCTGTGCTGATAATCAGCACATTGATTATCAGCACAGCCCCCTCAAATGTACAAATAAGCTACCAATCAGTGCCAAGCATTCCCCAATAAAAAAGCCTTCAAGTGCCCACCACAATGCCAATCAGAGCTCACCACAGTGCCAATCAGTGCCCACCACAGTGCCAATCAGTGCCCAGCAGTAACACCTGTCAGTAACACATCAGTACCTCATCATGAGTGCTGCCCATCAGTGCCACCTGTCAGTGCCATCTGTCAGTGCCAATCAGTACCACCTATCAGTGCCGCCTGTCAGTGCCCATCACACCCGCCTGTCAGTGCCCATCACAGCTGCCTGTCAGTGCCCATCAGTGCCGCCTGTCAGTGCCCATCAGTGCCGCCTGTCAGTGTCCATCAGTGCCACCTATCAGTGCCCATCAGTGCCACCTATCAGTGCCGCCTATTGGTGCCCATTAGTGCTGCATATTTGTGCCGTGTATCAGTGCCCATCAATTCTACATATCAGTGCCTCCTCATCAGTGCCCATCAGTGCCAACTCATCAGTGTCCATCAGTGCCGCCTCATCAGTGCCCATCAGTGCCGCCTTATTAGTGCCCGTCAGTGAAGGGGAAAACAAAATTTTATGACAAAAACTAAGAAAAATTTTTTTTCAAAAATTTTGCTCTTTTTTAGTTTGTTTATCAAAAAATAAAAACCGCAGAGGTGATCAAATACCACCAAAAGAAAGCTCTATTTGTGGGAAGAAAATGATAAAAATTTTGTTTGGGTACAGTGTTACATGACCGCGCAATTGTCATTCAAAGTGTGACAGCGATGAAAGCCGGAAAATGTCCTGGGCAGGAAGGGGCGAAAGTGCCTAGTATTGAAGTGGTTAATGGCATCCCATTCTTAGTCCGTAGGGTTCAATATTGAGTTGGCCCACCATTTGCAGCTATAACAGCTTCAACTCTTCTGGGAAGGCCGTCCACAAGGTTTAGGAGTGTGTCTATGGGAATGTTCGACCATTCTTTCAGAAGCTCATTTGTGAGTTCAACTCAAGAGAACCAAATGGGCCTCGTTCACACCTATTGATATCCCTGGTGGGACAGACAAATGGAGAAGGCACTCTTTAGTAACTTCTGATCTGTAAACATCCCATTCACATGTAACCTTCCTCATCTCCCCAATAAATCACACACTCAGCCAGGTGCTAAAGCTTCCATCAGAAGTGTGAATGGGTAGCCAAAGTAAATTTATCCATTTGTCCAAGTTGTAAATACATTTAACCAATAAAGATTGAGAAAGAATGCATTTTGAGCACGTTATCTTTTACCATTAACAGTAACTTAATAATATAAGGTATTTATTACCTCCACATACTCTGAACCAGATGCTAAAAGCACAAAAACAAATACAATAATTGCAGATTGCCTATGGCTGTTTATGTACTAGCACAAAGCAGATGCATTGCATTTGACTATTCAATGAAACCTGCAAAATTTACAAAATTATCAATTGCACGCTGTTATGTGATGTATTCATACTGTATTTTTTTTCCAACAGAAATGTAAAAATAAACATAATATTCCTAAAATGAACGCTTGTAACCTCACTGTATTAAAGGCAACCCTTTCTGAAAAAAAGACTGAGGCTACCACGGACAATTTCTCATTCTGCAAATGCTAGTTGCTTGGTGCTGCAGCTTCAATATCTTGATGTATTATTAATCCAGAACAGGCATGCAGGTAAGGGTACTGACTTGATCTGCATACTTATTCCTGGTCACTGACCCAGAAAAGGTCACAGCCAAGCAGTTAACATTTTAAAAGCTTGACAGGATTTTTTTTCAGAAAACAAAATTTGTTTTACAGCCCAATTGCAGTCAAAGGTCATGATTTTGTTTTCAATAAAGTGTGGAAGGATTAGAGCCTTTGGAAGAATTTTATTTCCATCTGTTTCCCTACTGGGAAATTTCCCCTACTGGGAAATGAGAAATATTTCCAATGAGGCCACGTATAAAAAAAAAAAAACATGTGCAGTATGGAGAAGGGTTAGAAGTTCATATAGTGATATAGAGGTCAGTAACTTCCTATTATGTTGACAACCATACACCTACACTCACCAGCTCCTTTATTAGGTACACTTTGCTAGTACCGGGTTGGACCCCCTTTTGCCTTAAGAACTGCCTTAATTCTTCATGGCATAGATTAAACAAGGTGTTGGAAACATTCCTTAGAGATTTTGTACCATATTGACATTATAGCATCACGCAGTTGCTGCAGATTTGTCGGCTGCACATCCATGATGTGAATCTCCCATTTCACCACATCCCAAAGGTGCTCTATTGGATTGAGATCTGGTGACTGTAGAGGTCATTGGACTACAGTGAACCTATTGTCATGTTCAAGAAACCAGTTTGAGATGATTTGAGCTTTGTGACATGGTGCATTATCCTGCTGGAAGGAGCCATCAGAAGATGAGTACACTGTAGTCATAAAGGGATGGACATGGTCGGCAACAATACTCAGGTAGGCTGTGACGTACTAAGGGGCCCAAAGTGTGCCAACAAAATATCCGCCACACCATTACACCACCAGCAGCCTAAACCTTTGATACAAGGCTAGATGGATCCAGGCTTTCATGTTGTTTACACCAAATTTTGACCCTACCATCTGAATTTCACAGCTGAAATCAAGATCCATGAGACCAGGCAAAGTTTTTCCGATCTTCTATTGTCCACTTTTGGTAAGCCTGTGTGAATTGTAACCTCAGTTTCCTGTTCTTGGCTGACAGAAGTGGCACCGGTGTGGTCTTCTGGTGCTGTAGCCCATCCGCTTCAAGGTTCAATGTGTTGTGCATTCAGAGATAGTATTCTGCAAACCTTGGTTGTATCGAGTGGTTATTTGAGTTACTGTTGCCTTTCTATCATCTTGAACCAGTCTACCCATTCTCCTCGGACGTCAACAAGGCATTTTCGTCCACACAACTGTCGCTCACTGGATATTTTCTCTTTTTCGTCCACACAACTGTCACTCACTGGATGTTTTCTCTTTTTTGGACCATTCTCTGTAAACCCTAGAGATGGTTTGCATAAAAATCCAAGTAGATCAGCAGTTTTTGAAATACTAAGGCCATCCCATCTGGCACCAACAACAATGCCACATTCAAAGTCACCTAAATCCCCTTTCTTCCCTAAGCTGATGCTCAGTTTGAACCTAAACAAGTTATCTTCACCACAGCTAGATGCCTAAATGCATTGAGTTACTGCCATGTGATTGGCTGATTAGCAATTTGTGTTACCAAGCAATTGAACAGGTGTACCCAATAAAGTGGCCGATGAGTGTATATTTCAAAGGGACAGGAAGTGAGGGGAAGTCTCCCCAATGAGAACTGAACCATAGAGAATAGCGCACACATACACAAAAAAGGCTGCTTTCAAATCTTACAGGGCTTCTTAAAAACACCTGATCTTAATACATAAATATGGGGATTTAGTCACACCATATGCCATACCGTGCTTAAGCCAGCTAATGCGTAAAAGTACCCAATGAGGTCACAAATTTTAAAAACAATTTGCTGGAGTTAGACATTAAAATACACATTGGAATCTTCTGCCAGGAGTAGATTTCAAGGTTTCGTTGTCTATAGCAAAAATAATGTTTCACACCCCGGGTTAGTGAGTGCGTGGTCACTGTCAAATAGTAGATGTTGCCACAGAAAATACCTGCAACCAGCAACCCTTCCATAAATACAAACAATTACAAACAGGCTACAAAAGGCAATTGTTTCACCTACATTTCTTATTTGATGTATTTGCTACACTTCGGCTCCCTCCCATTCCATCTGATTCCAGGCAGCCAATTGTTAAAAACAGAAGTCTCTTCAAAGGGTTTTTGATACCTTTCCTGTTCCATATTCCTTATTTCTGGCTTGGGGAAATATGCTCTCTAAATTGTAACTAAACTCATGCAGGGGATGCCTGTTTTAACAGTTTGTGATCACCACTGATTGCATGAGTGCTGCAATGAACCAATCACCATTCATGGATCTTGGCACTGAACACATAGAATTAAAGAGATCTGTGCAACAGATGCCTTCTTCCTTTTCTCAGTTTTGTCTGCAGCTTTAGTGCAGATCAACTAAATATAAACAGAATAATGTTTACATTTGTCTGGGCATTTATTTCCAGTTCTCAAAGTTAGTGTCAGTTCACACTGGGGGAACTTGTCAGGCGACTTAGTCGCCTTTCTAATTTCGCCATTTTAATTGGATCAACTCAAGTCGCACCGACTTATAAAAAGGTTCCTGAACTACTTGGGGGGCGACTTTGGTGCAGCTTGCATTGACTTCTTTTAGTCCTTTGCAAGCTGCGCTGAAATTGCGCTGTACAGGGCGGCTTCAGAGTCGGGCGACTTTGAAGCCGCCTCAGGGGGAACCGAGCCTAAATGGAAAGAGAAGACAGAACTAAAAGGTTATATTTTCAAAGTTCCTTGCTATCAATGGATATATTCAGAAAATGAATATGTTTCAAATAAACTCCACATAGGCCTGCTGTGAAATGTGGACCCACTTCACATTCCCTACAACGATCTGGGGGTATAAACTGTTCTCTTTCAATAGCCCTATTAGAAGCTAATAAGCTAAAGAGAGGCGAAACCAGCACAAAGCAGAATAGGAAAAAGCGCACATTGTTTTGTACACAATGTAATAGAAGATAAAATTCTGCTAAATGGAAGATGGGCTTAGGTTCAGACTCCTGGAGCTCATGAGCCTGGGAACAGTTGCACCATGTTGTAGTCATAGTTTGGCACGTATGGCTTATCTTTTTCTGGACAGCATCTAGACATAAAACAGAAACTTGGTATTGTGCTTACATTTTTTCCTTACCCAACAAACAGCTTCTGTGTAAGGGTCAGTCCATCCAAAACCAATATTACAGCACTTGGTGAATTCTGAAAAGTCAAAACACCCCACATGTTCTTCAGTATTTTGGAGATTTGCATTTGAGGTCTTGGTCTGCACACCTACTGCAGACATTATGACAGGATCTTACTCTCTCTGTGTATTAACGATTGCGAATAGTCCAAGGGGCGTGAAAACACCCAAAACTTCAAGATAGACAGAAAGTCAGGAACAATGGTAGGGACATTCCAACAATAACCCATCCTCCTTGGGAAATATAAAAATTTAAAGGGTGACTCAGACCTCATACTGGTCACTGGAAGTTCAACATGACACCTCATGGCAAAGAACTCTCTGAGGATCTGAAAAAAATAATTGTTGCTCTACATAAAGATGGCCTAGGCTATAAGAAGATTGCCAAGACCCTGAAACTGAGCTGCAGCATGGTGGCCAAGACCATACAGCAGTTTAACAGAATAGGTTACACTCAGAACAGGCCTCGCCATGGTCAACCAAAGAAGGTGAGTGCACGTGGTCAGCATTATATCCAGAAGTTGTCTTTGGGAAATAGACGTATGAATGCTGCCAGCATCGCTGCATAGGTTGAAGTGGTGGGGGGGTCAGCCTGTCAGTGCTGAGACCATACATCGCACACTGCATCAAATTGGTCTGCATGGCTGTTGTCCCAGAAGGAAGTCTCTTCTAAAGATGGTGCACAAGAAAGCCCACAGACAGTTTGCTGAAAACAAGCAGACTAAGGACATGGATTACTGGAACCATGTTCTGTGGTCTGATGAATGAGACCAAGATAAACTTATTTGGTTCTGATGGTGTCAAGTGTGTGTGGTGTCAACCAGGTGAGGAGTACAAAGACAAGTGTGTCTTGCCTACATGGTAGTGGTGGGAGTGTCATGGTCTGGGGCTGCATGAGTGCTGTCGGCACTGGGGAGCTACAGTTCATTGAGGGAACCATGAATGCCAACATGTACTGTGACATACTGAATCAGAGCATGATCCCCTCCCTTCAGAGACTGGGCCTCAGGGCAGTATTCCAACATGATAACAACCACAAACAAACCTCCAAGGCGACCACTGCCTTGCTAAAGAAGCTGAGGGTAAAGGTGATGGACTGGTCAAGCATGTCTCCAGACCTAAACCCTGTTGAGCATCTGTGGGGCATCCTCAAATGGAAGGTGGAGGAGCGCAAGGTCTCTAACATCCACCAGCTCTTTGATGTCGTCATGGAGGAGTGGAAGAGGACTCCAGTGGCAACCTATGAAGCTCTGGTGAACTCCAGGCCCAAGAGGGTTAAGGCAGTGCTGGAAAATAATGGTGGCCACACAAAATATTGACATTTGGGCCCAATTTGGAGATTTTCACTTAGGGGTGTACTCACTTTTGTTGCCAGCGGTTTAAACATTAATGGCTGTGTGTTGAGTTATTTTGAGGGGACAGCAAATTTACACTATTATACAAGCTGTACACTCACTACTTTACATTATAGCAAAGTGTCGTTTCTTTAGTTTTGTCACATGAAAAGATATAATAAAATATTTACAGAAATGTGAAGGGTGTACTTACTTTTATGAGATACTGTATAAAGAACAGAAATACTCAAAAACCATACATAACCATAAATCGTAACATATATCTTCAAAACATTGGTTTACAATTTCAACTTACAAAAAGTCAGCAAGAGATTGAGCACCCTATACCATTTTCAAAAGAAAACCACAGTTTTTTTTTAACCACTTGCTTACTGGGCACATGAACCCCCTTCCTGCCCAGGCCAATTTTCAGCTTTCAGCACTCTCACACTTTGAATGACAATTGCGCAGTCATGCAACACTATACCCAAATTGAATTTTTGTCATTTTTTTCACACAAATAGAGCTTTCTTTTGGTGGTATTTAATCACTGCTGTGTTTTTATTTTTTGCTAAAAAACAAACAAAAAAAGATCGAAAATTTTGAAAAAAGAAAAGAAAATGTTTCATAGTTTCTTATAAAAAATTGAAAACAGGTAATTTTTCCCCTTCACTGATGTCTGCTGATGAGGCAGCACTGATGGGCACTGATAGGCTGCACTAATAGGCACTGATAAGGCAGTACTGATGAGCACTGATAAGGTGACACTGATGGGCACTGATGAGCAGGCACTGGTGGGCACTGATAGGCTACACTGATGAGCACTGAGAGGTGGCACTGATGGGTGACACTGATGGGCACTGATAGGCAGCACTGATAGGCACTAAAGGGCACTGATAGGTGACTCTAATAGGCAGCACTGATAGATGGCACTGATTGGCAGCACTAATGGTCACTGATAGGTGGCACTGGTGGGCACTGGTAGGTGGCACTGGTGGGCACTGCATAGCAGCAGTGGCTTTCCATGATTGGGACCGATGTCCTGCTGACAGAAGCTGCTAATCAGCTTTTTTTTTCTCCTCCCACTGTCAGTGGGAGGGGAAAAAAAAAGCTGATTATGATCTTCTGTTTACATCACGTGATCAGTTGTCACTGGCTGACAGCTGATCAAGTTGTAAGGGGCCGGAATCGGCTCCTTACTCATATCTATGATCAGCCGAGTCTCATTGATTTGCTGAACACAGAGTATGAGGCGCGCGCTCCACAGGACGTACATGGACTTAGACCTCAGAGCTCTGGGGGCAGTGAGTTATGGCCAATCTTAATCCCCCCATACACCTCCCCTCCAGTGATGCAACATCCATGAGCTCCCTTGCCAGTGTTATCTTCCTACTGCTTCTTCTGGGTTCAGAATCTTTGGCCTGGTCATGATGAAATATAATTCCCATGCACAAATCCCACATATGCCAGGATTGTACACTGAGTTGTGCATGCGCAGCTCAGTGTACAGTGTAAAACATTTTGTGAGGAAGAAGGTAGAAATCTTTTATTGCAGATGAGACATAATGGGGGTTATTTACGAAAAGCAAATCCACTTTGCACTACACTTGGAAGTGCAGTTGCTGTAAATCTGAGGGGTAGATCTGAAATGAGGGGAAGCTCTGCTGATTTTGTCATCCAATCATGTGCGAGCTAAAATGCTGTTTTTTATTTTCCTTGCATGTCCCCCTCGGATTTACAGCGACTTTACTTCCAAGTGCACTTGCAGTGCAATTTCAAGTGCACTTTGCACTTGTAGTTTGCACCTGTAGTGCAAAGTGGATTTACCTTTCGTAAATAACCCCCAGTATGTTTCTTCAGCAATAAAAAGTCTTCCTACTCACAAATATTGAAAAAGTGTACACTAAAGTTCTGCTTTAAGTAAACATAAGTGCATTTTCCATAAACACCACCCCTGGACTGGGACCCTCTGTGCTGAAAATGAATTATAACTGAAATAACAGTTTTAGGTGGACTGACCCTTTAGTTGATATACTTTGTTGCTAGTGGGGAGCTAATCTATATATACTCAGTTGCTAGTGGGGAGCTAATCTATATACTCTGTTGCTAGGTTTTTTGTTGGCAGAAGATACAAAGTATCTTCTACTGAGCTAGCTATTGTTGTTGTTTTTTTTGTGTCTTTGGTTCCGCCTTCATGTAATTATTTGTGATAATTATTCACTGCTGGACCCTCATATAGCATACACCTGGTCCCATAGACAGCATTGGGTATTTTCAATAAGTCATTAGTGCCAATTTGGTAACCAGTCCCTCATATAAAACACTGCCTGGTCCCACAGCCTCATTTGAGGATGATGAAGTACTGAACAAAGCATGATGTTGGAAGGCATTGGAGACATAGGAGCGGAGCTAGATCACGCTTGTGGACAGTGCCGTAGATAAAGGGGGTCCAACCAATCCTCCTGTAGGGGGCCTGGGCCAGCAGGGGAGCACTGGGACAGCAGGGTGAATCAGATGTGGGCAGGGAGGGTGATATGTATGGCAGGGAGGCAATTAATGGAACCAATCCCCTGTATGGCTCTCTTTGCAGCAGCTGAAAGCTGGCTTCTTCTCTCCTTCCCATTGAATTTCAGCTGCTGCATAGAGAGCCATAAAAAGGGTCTGTTCCAGTAATTGCCCCCCCCCCACACACACACACCACACTGATCACCCTCTCTCTGTGCACCATAAGTTTCCCCCTGCTGCTCAGCGACCCCCCCCCCCCCCCCGTGTGCCCCCCTTCCTACTCCCACAGTGCTGATGGCTTCCATCGTTTCCTTCCCGCCAGCAGCTGCAAGCACACAATAGGATCCTTCAGGATTGAGAGTAGGGAAAGGGTCCCATAAATATGTCATATTTAGCAGCCCCTTCTTTTCCTAACTGAACATAATGAGTAATCTGTACCGATCACTTACTGTGTTCATTCATAACTGAAGCATTGGCTGTATGGGGCCCCATATCAGGTTGTCTGTATGGGACCCCATGGTTTCTAACAGCAGCCCTGCTTGTGTATTTGTTTTTTTTTGGAAAGGAGACCTGTAATTATGATACATGCCTAACTGAGAAGTGTTTAACAACTCCCCAAAAATAGAATTTGGCCCTACAAGTAGGAATGGTCTGCTTCAGACGTAAGTAGCTATTGAGATATCAGATTTCCTTTAAGTCATTATGTAACTTGCTTCTACAACAAGATCAATGGCATGAACTAATATGGAAAGCACTGTAGTGTACGGCATGTTTTATTATTTCTTATTATAATACTTACATTATTTGTAAAAGTCATAAAAAGTAAATATAAGGTCACTTTGTAAAGCACTGTGCAAACTGTTGGTGCTATATAAACCTTGGATAATACTAATAACAAAACATCATTGCACAGGATTTTGATTAAATAGTAGTTACCGTATTTATCGGCGTATAACACGCACCGGCGTATAACACGCACCCCAAGTTTAGGAGGGTATTTTAAGGAAAAAAAAACTTTTAGGAGGGAAGTTGAAGGGAAAAAAACTTACATTTAAATGCCCATCATTGCAGCCTTCTCAGTGCAGCCTTGCCCCAGTGCAGCCTTGCCCCAGTGCAGCCTTGTCAGTGCAGCCTTGTCAGTGCAGCCTTCCCCATTGTCCACTGCAGCCTTGCCCCAGTGCAGCCTTGCCCCAGTGCAGCCTTGCAGCTCGCAGTTTGAAAATGGCGCCGCTCCCCTGCGATCCTGTGATCCCCTGCGATCCTGAGCTTCAAAATCGCCAACCGCGATTTGAAAATGGAGCTGCCGGCGCCGAAATACACAGAGCTGGTCCTCAGTTCTTCTCGGCGGCTCTCGTTCACTTTCGGCTCCACTTGTAGTCCCGCCCAGATGGGCGTGACTGTGAGCGGAGCTATCCGAACCTAGCCGAGTACACTCGGCTAGGTTCGGGCGGCGCTCGAGTGAAGCCGAAAGTGGGCGAGAAGAGCCGAGGACCGGCTCTGTGTATTTCGGCGCCGGCGGCGCCATTTTCAAATCGCGGTCGGCGATTTTGAAGCTCAGGATCGCGGGGGATCGGCGTATAACACGCACCCGCGATTTTCCCCTGATTTTAAGGGGAAAAAAGTGCATGTTATACGCTGATAAATACGGTAGTTAATTAAAATTTTGGAAAATTCTAAATCATTTCAGTTGTATCCAGTGCTGGGACCAGGTCATCCAATGCCCAGGGTGAAGATGGCTAATTGTGCCCCCCCCCATATACCACCTTCCAGCACAAATCCCCCTTCTCAGCACAAACTTGTATTTGTAATAGCAGCAAAAGGTGGTTCTGACTGAGGGGGGCTGAATACAAATGCACGCCACACTTTTCACATATTTATTTGTAAAAAATTTGGAAAACCATTTATCATGTTTCTTCCACTTCACAATTATGTGCCACTTTGTGTTGGTCTATCACATAAAATCCCCAAAAAATACATTTTTACATTTTTGGTTGTAACATGAGGAAATGTGGAAAATTTTAAGGGGTATGTGTAGATGCACGTTGGTCCAGCAGGAGATTGATAAAAGAGAATGGTGGAATAGTATTTCCTGAGTAGGTAACAGGAGGAGGATGGAGAACCCCATAGGTGTAATCATTTGTATGAGTGGGGGGGAAAGGATTCTACACACACTAACAAAGAAGGAAAAATGACCACCCTGAATACAAAAGGGGTAGGGTAAACAGGGTACAGGATGCTTATAAGGCAGATAAAAGTAGGGAATCTGAACCCTGAGGAACAAAGTGGAAGCAGGCAACTGAATATGGATAGGAAACATATTCTTATAAGAGAACATCTAGGTATTCATAACCATTACATGATTTCATTTAATGTTAGCTGTAAGCAACAAACACATACAGGAAATATAAAAACACTTAACTTTAAGAGAGCAAATTTTCCAAGGGTGAGGGCTGCTCTCCAAGACTGGGAGGGAATATTGGCGATGAACACAGAACAGAAATGGAAATTCTTCAAAAAGACTGAATGTGAACTCACTGCAAAGCATATTCCCATGGGCAATACTTTTAAAAGTATTAAAAGAAAACCTATGTAGCTCACAGCCAAAGTTAAAAAAAAACTATAAATAATAAGAAAAGAGCTTTAAAAAATATAAAAATGAAGGAACACTATCATCACTGAAATGTTACAAAGAATATAACAGAATATGTAAAACAGAAATCAAGGATGCAAAAATTATAAACGAACAACAGATTGCAAACGATAGTAGGATAAAACACAAACAATTCTTCTAATATATTAATAGTGAAAAGGTCAGGTCTGAACATGTAGGCTCTTCACAAAATAATCTGGAGTGGGTGACTGGGGACAAAGAGAAGGCAAATGTATTAAATACTTTCTTCAGCTCTGTGTATACAAAGGAGCATGAGGGAGCTCATGTCCATAATGGGGATAGTATTGACACAGCCCCAAATGATCCACAATGGTTTAAAAGTGATATGGTCCAGAAATAGTTAGACAGAATAAAAGTGGATAAAGCACCTGGACGAGATGGCATCCACAGACAGAGGGGTGGCTGTGGATGTGGTACATTTGGATTTTGCAGAAGTATTTGACACAGTTCCCCACACATGGCTAATGTGTAAGGTTAAGTCTACAAGCTTGGAAAGATTTGTTTGTAAATGGACAGAAAACTGGCTAAAAGACAGAATTCAGAGAGTAGTGGTTAATGATTCTTACTCTGCATGGTCTAAGGTTATTAGTGGTGTACCCCAAGGTTCAGTGTTGGGACCCTTACTTTTTAATATACAGTATTTATAAATGATATAAGGTCTGGGATTAAAAGTATAATTTCAGTCTTTGCAGATGACACCAGGCCCGGACTGGTGATAGGGCACACCGGCATATGCCCCGTGGGCCGGGGCTGACAGGCTGCATGTTAAATTTTAGGCCTGACTCTGACTTGCTGGGCAGCTGCAAGGGGTGGCCATGCTCGCCCGCTGCCAGCCTCTCCGCCAGGGCCAGTGCTACCACTAGGCAAACTAGGCAGCCGCCTACGGCGCATGGCTGCCTAGGGCGCCCAGCCACTGGTGTTCCTACTCTCTTCTCTCTGCAGCAAGCAACTAAGTATCAACATCAGCAGGCAGCCGCCTCTTAGTTCGAACATAGTGTCAGAGGCGCATAGACGACGGAGGACTGCGTCTGTGTGCCGACTCCCGAATGAATTGGAAGCAAGCAAACATTCATTTATGGGCGCTGGTAGGCTGCATTGATGGGCGCTGGTAGGCTGCATTAATGGGTGCTGGTGAGGCTGCATTGATGGTCACTGGTGAGGCTGCATTGATGGGCACTGGTGAGGCTGCATTTGATGGATGCTTCATTAAAAAGGTGGGGTATACATGGGCAGGACAAATGGGGTGGAATCAGGTGTGGAGCCAAGGGGGGGCAGCAAAATGAGGTTTCGCCTAGGGTGTCAAAAATCCTTGCACCAGCACTGCTCTCTGCGGCCAACTCCGTGGAGGGTGGAGGGGGCTGCATCCATGTCCTTTTGGCCAGGTCCCCAGTCCCCAATGCCCACTCCCAAGGCAGCTGGGCTGCTCTGTGGGCCGGCACCGCTCACCCGGCCTCACCGCGGCCAGCTGTGCGGCCGCCCCCCCCCCAACTATTCAGCTTAGGGGGCGGAAATGAAAGGGTCAGGTGATCATAAGGGGGAGGAGCTGCCTGGATTAGTCCTCTTCTGCCTGATGTCGGAAAAGTGTATCCGGGGCCTGGACAGGACAGCTAAAAAAGTAAGTGATGCCAGCCTGCCCATTTTCCCAAAATCATGTTTTACACCTGCATTTACACAAAGCATGATGAGAACATGCTTTGATCTTGTCAGTGGTCTCTTGTACACAGTGCAGTGCAGTGTTAGAAAAAAAATCATATATACACTTTAAATGCAGGACACCTTTTGGATTATATTATATATAATTTTGTGTAATATATTTTTAATGTGGCCTAAAATTAACTCTCTAGCCTGGGTTCACACTAGATGTCTTGCGAATTCACAGCAAATTTGCTGCGGTTTCAGCACTGCATCTAAATTGCATCCATCTACGTGAACCAATTGCAGAGTGTATGTTAAGTTAACGACACCCCGCAATCAGTTTGCAAAACGAGTCGCAGTTTGCAGAATCGGATCGCATTGGGTGTGAACACCCATGCAATCTGATTCTTGTGCGGACAAAAAAGGGTCCTGCACCAGTTTGGTGTGAATGCAGTGCGATTTGAGCCATACAAATCCATGGCTCAAAATGCACCCCAGAGATGCCACATGTAATTCACACAGGAATGTGCTGCGATTCCTGTGCGAATTACATGTGGTATCTCACACTGCAGTAGTGTGAACCTGGGCTGAGGCCTTAAAGTGACACTAAAGGTACAGTTTTTTTTTTTAATAACAAACATGTCATACTTACTTCCACTGTGCAGTTCATTTTGCACAGAGTGGCCCCGATCCACCTGTTCTGGGGTCCCATGGCGGCTCTCGCGGCTCCTCCCCACAATAGAGAACCCCCTCTGGGAAGCTCTCTCCCGAGGGGGTTACCTTGCGGCCGCGCTCCCATGTCATACACACGGCATCCATAGCCACCGAGTGTATGACTCGGCCCCGCCCCCCCGGAGCCCGCATCATTGGATTTGATTGACAGCAGTGGGAGCCAATGGCTGCACTGCTATCAATCTATCCAATGAAGAGCCGAGAAGCCATGGAGAGAATGACGCGGGATCACGCCCACGGAAATTCGGGGCTCAGGTAAGTAAAACCTTAGGATAGCCAGGATAGCCGCACATATACACTCCTCTTGTATATGTGCAGCTGCAGACCATGAAATGTCTCAGCTGCTTACGATTGGCAGCGTCCTGTGAGAGGAAGGGGCCCGGGGCAGGGGTTGGTTAAGTAACAAACATGTCATACTTCTCTGATCTGTATAAAAAAAAAAAATGGGCTGCTCAGTTTAAAATGCCCGGGCCTATTTTTTGCCCCAGTCCAGACCTGGATGACACCAAGCTATGCAGTGGAATAATATCCTTACAAATGTAAAGTTATGCACTTTGGGGCTATGAATATGCATGCATCATACATATTAGGGGGAGTACAACTGGGGGAATCCATAGTGGAGAAGGATCTGGTGGTTTTGGTAGACCATAAGCTTAAAGTGATACTAAAGTGTTGTTGTTTTTTTCTTTAACTGCTTAAGATCCGCACTATAGCCGAATGATGGCTACAGCCCAGATCTGCTTTGCCAGGAGTACGTCTATTGACGTCCTCCCCTTTGCAGGCTCGCCACGCCCCCTGAAGGGCGCATGCGGCGCACGCTGTAAACACCCAAGTCAATGAGACTTGGGTGATCACAGATCCCAGTAAGGGACAATCCCAGCTCCTTACCAGCCAATGACAGCTGATCATGTGATGTATTAGAGGATCAATAATCTCTTTTTTCCTTCTCAACGTTGACAGCGTGAGAAGAAAAAAAGCCAATCACCGGCTTCTGTTTGAAGGGACATCGGTCCCGAAGAGGAAGACCTTCATATCTGCCCACCAGTACCGCCTACCAGTGCCACTGCCAGTGCCATGAATCATTGCCCACAGTGCCCACCAATCAGTGCCCACAGTGCCCACAGTATGTAAGTGCCAGCAATCAGTGCCACCTATCAGTGCCCACAAGTGCCACCTATCATGGCCCACCAGTGGTGCCAATCAGTGCCACCTAGCAGTGCTGCCTATCAGTGTCACCTACCAGTGCTGATCAGTGCCCATCACTGCCACCCATCAGTGCTCATCAGTGCCAGCTAACAGTGCCACCTATTAGTGCCCTTCAGTGCCACCTATAAATGCCCTTCAGTGCCGCCCATCAGTGCCACCCATCTGTGCTACCTCTCAGTGCCCACCAATGCCACCTATCAGTGCCCACCAGTGCTACCTCATCAGTGCGCACCAGTGCCGCCTATTAGTGCACATAAGTGTCGCCTTATCAGTGCTCATCAGCGTCGCCTTATCGGTGCCCATCAGTGCAGCCTATCAATGCCCATCAGTGTAGCCTCATCTGCGTACATCAATGAAGGAGAAAAACTACCTGTTTGCAAAATTTATTAACAAGATATAAAATGGTTTTGTATTTTTTTTTAAAAAAGTCTGACTTTTTTTATTTTTTAACAAAAAATAAAAAACCTAGAGGTGATCAAATACCACCAAAAGAAAGCTCTATTTGTGGGAAAAAAATTATAAAAATTTCATTTGGGTACAGTGTTGTATGACAGCGCAATTGTCATTCAAAGAGTGACAGCGCTGAAAGCTGAAAATTGGTCTGGGCAGAAGGGGGGTTTAGGTGCCCAGTAAGCAAGTGGTTAACAATACTTACCTGCTCTGTGTAATGGTTTTGCACTGAGCATCATGGATCCTCCTCTTCTCCAGTCCCTCACTCTCGCTTCTGGCTCTTCCCTCCTGTTGAGTGCCCCCACAGCAAGCAGCCAAGCCACAGCTCCTTGTTTCCATTCAGATACGGAGCCATGGTTCGGTCCGCCCCCTCTCTCCTGATTGGCTAACTGAGACATCATTTTGCCCCTGTACAAATCATTAGTAAGACCTCATCTGGAATATGCAGTTCAGTTCTCAAAAAGGATATGGGGGAACTGGTGAAAGTGCAGAGAAGGGCAATCAATCTGATAAGAGGCATGGAGGAGCTCAGCTATAAGGAAAGATTAAAGGAACTGGATTTATTCTCTCTTAAGAAGAGGAGATTAAGGAGGGATATGATCAACATGTACAAATATATAGGGACACAGAGGGCAAGGGGGCACTCTTTACGTCTAGAGGAAAAAAGATTTTATCTCCAAATACGGAAAGGTTTCTTCACAGTAAGAGCTGTGAAAATGTGGAATAGACTCCCTCCAGAGGTGGTTCTGGCCAGCTCAGTAGATTTGCATTTGCATGCAGAGGGGGAAGGGTGATAGTGGGCTTTACAAAGGTGGGACGGGAGGTTTGTCTAATGGGAGCAAGTAATACTGCACAAGGGGGATGGGGTGACAGATTTCACATATACGGCGCCTCCAGTAGAATATGTCATTGTTTAAAGGCAGTTCTGTGAAATTGGAGCTGTTGTACTGTTTAGGAATTTTCAGCTGGAAAGTATACAACAGTGCATTCAACAGTTCTGAAGGCATGCATTTACTACCCACAAATGAGTGGTGAGGTTCTGCAAGAAACCATAGGCATAAAGATCATTCATGGTATGTATAGACTGGTTGACCATCACCTTATGTCCACTAGCACCAAGTGGAACTTTTGCCCAAACTTTTGTTTTATTTTAGCTACTGTAGGGAACGGTTAGAACTTTGGTCAAGTTTTTAAGGCTGTCTCTGTTTCTGTCAGGGAGATGTTTTCTTTCTTCCTGACAGTAATCACCTAAAGGGTAACGCCACTTTCATGAAAAAAATATAGGCCATAAAATATACATTTGCTGCACAAGCACATTACCTTTCATCTTCATTCTGCAGCTGCTGTAATTTTCTGCAAAATCAATGTAACATGGCAACCTTGAGGCATTCTATACACTGTTGGTTTACCAAAAAGCTTCAGAAGTGACATTTCCTACTTGCGTGATTTTCGCAGAAGTCTACACTAAAATACAAGTCAGGTTTTAGGCATCCTCTGCAATAGAAATTTTGGTTCTGTCAAATACTCTACTCTACACTTCTAAAGGGAGCTTTTCTCACCAGAACGCTGAGAGTGCACCAGCTGAACCAGTCACTCCCATTCAGAATCAGAATTCAAATGACATAGTGAAGGTAGGACTTTGCAACAAAGCTTTTTTAAACTCCCTGCAATATACCTTGATCGCCCAGAGAGGATTGTTTTTATTTTTCTCAACAAAAGTGGAGTAAGTCTTTAACCACTTGCGGACCACCCACCGTATATTTACTGCGGCAGGGTGGCTGTTCTGCGCCAGATCACGTACCTATTACATGATCTGACACTTCCGGGGCTGGAGCCCGCGCACCCACCGATCACACACAACGGGTACCATGGACATCAATGTCCGCTGGCATCCACAGATTACACAGGCAGAATGAAAATATGTAAACAAGTCGTTCTGCCAGCAGGGAAGGTATTGAATCTGGGTTTCTGCTAAGCGGGAACATGGATTTTTGCCTTCCCCTAGTCAAAGCACAGCGAGTAAGCACAACTTAGGCACACAGTTAACCCTTTGATCGCCCCTAAAGTTAACCCCTTCCCTGTCAGTGTCATTAGTACAGTGACAGTGCATATTTTTAGCACTGATCACTATAATAATGTCACTGGTCCCCAAAAAAGTGTCAAAAGTGTCAGTTAGGTGTCTGTTTTGTCCATCCCCAATATCGCAGTCCCGCTGTAGGTCGGTGATCGCCGCCATTACTAGTAAAAAATTAAAGAAAACAATCCCATAACACTATAACTTTTGCGCAAACTAATCAATGTATGCTTATTGGAATTTTACCAAAAATATGTAGCAGAATACATATTGGCCTAAATTAATAAAGAAATTTGATTTTTGGCATTTTGTTTGGATGTGTTTTAGAGCAGAAAGTAAAAAATGTTTTTGTTTTTGTTTTTTTTTCAAAATTGTCAGTCGTACTTTGCTTATAGCACAAAAAAATTTTTAAAAAATGCAGAGGTGAGAAAAAGAAAGCTCTATTTGTGGGAAAAAAGGATATACATTTTATTTGGGTACAGTGTCGCATGACCGCGCAATTGTCAGTTAAAGTAACACAGTACCGTGTCGCAAAAAATGGTCTGGTCACGAAGGGGGGTAAACCTTCCAGAGGTGAAGTGGTTAAAATTGACCTGAACTTGAAGGAGTTGTAAAGGCAAAAGACATAGGAAGAGCGTGATCTGACTGCATCAAGGTAACATGTTCATCATTTCATTTTTATTCTGTACCATGTATTTCGTTAAACATGAAATGTGCATCTGCAATGAATTACTTAATAAACTTTATACATACATACATACATTTTCTATTATTGTAATTTTATTTTGTGATATGCCTCATTTAAAGTACCATGACCAGAATTTTTGCTTATTTGTAAAGGCAAAAGGTTTTTTTTATCTTATTGCATTCTATGCATTAAGATAAAAAGCCTTTTGTATGTAGCAGCCTCCGCAGTACCCCCTAATACTTACCCTGAGCTCCATCTCTCTCCAGCGATGTCCACGATTCCCTCGGCCGTCAGGGACTCTCCTCCTGAAAGGCTGGTGCACAGCCGCGGCGCCATTGGCTCCCATGGCTGTCAATCAAAGTTAGTTAGCCAATCAGGAGAGAGAGGGGGTGGGGCTGGGTCAGGGCTCCATGTCTGAATGGATACACGGAGCTCTGACTCAGCTCAGGTGCCCCATAGCAAGCTGCTAGTCTATGAGGGCATTTGTGAGGAGGGAGGGGCCAGGAGCAGCGAAGAGGGACCTGAGAGGGACCTGAGAAGAGGAGGCTCCTGCTGCTCTGTGCAAATCCACAACAACAGGGCAGGTAAGTATAACATGTTTGTTATTTTTTTTTTTTAAAGTGAGACTTTACAGTCACTTTAAAAAGTGAAAATTTGCAATGATATACAAAACATCTTAAACTATTCATTTCTAAGCAGCACCCTGGAAATCTACCCTTTGTCTTGTCCTGAAAAATAGTGGTACACTTTCAGGGATGTGATGGTGCCTAGGCACTCCTGTGCCTGCAGCCTCATAGTTCTATATCCAGAGTGTGAAATCTAATACAATGCTGCCTCTGATTTCTAGCCTTAGGACAGTTGGAGTAAGATTACGCACTGTGATCCTTGGTGGAATCTCTGACATGAAAAAGCACATCCCTGCCTCTACCAAGATGGCCACCACCACACAGACAAACAGTGTGGAACAAGACAAGGAATGTCCAGATTGGGGGAAAAAAAAAATCAGACGCAGGGAGACCACAGGCATTACTGGTAACTTGTCCATTGCTCTCTGCCAGCCTTTTTTGGACCCAGCTTTCAGAATTTAGTTTCTCTTTAAAGCCCAACTCTGAGCTCATGTCTGATCATACAGACTATGAAGTCTTCATGGACCAAAACATAACTTTACGTAAGTAAAAAAAAAGGACAAATCATGAAGAACATGCCAGTGTTTTTTTCTATTCTATCCTCCAACTAGCATTAGAAAATAAAACAAACAATAACATCAAAGCTAATTACAAAGGGTTGACTATCTACAGTTTATATAAAACTTTTCTGCTTTTTTTTTCAGCTTACACCTTTTTGGCATGTGTTAGCTTTTTTTTGAACCATTGTACTGTATTTTTAAAATATGTCACAATGATAAATAAGTGTTTATGTTTGAAATCAAATGTTTGCATAATTAGACCAGTACTACAATCATGAAAAATCTAATTACTTGTATTTTTAGCTGGGTTTTCAAGTTTGGCAAATTGGCAGCCAGGTCTGCCATTTTAAGTTAAAAAAAGTCACTTCAGAACAGCAAAATGACACCACTGCTGTTTGAAACTGTCAAAATCCAGTTAACTACATGCAAATTCTACCCATTTTAGTTGTTCAAACCCAGTTCCGGTAATATTTTTTTAAAACAAAGCCCAGCACTGCTGCACCCAGGTTCTGCTGCAAAACTCACCTTCTCCCCAGCGTTCAACTCCCCAAAGATTAAATGCTCTCTGGTCCAATGGTAGCCCTATTCTGGGCTAAATGACACCCAGCATGATTCAATCCACTTCCTGGGAGCCCAGGACATCATGGACACAATGCTTGGAGGTGTGTCATTATGTTGCTCGGGCTCACAGAACAATGCTGTAAAGAACAATTTTGGCAAAGCGTGAGTGCCAGTTTCTGTATCATTGAGGACTGCACAGCATCTGAGAAGAGGCGAAGAGGAAGAGGACCCTTCATGTTGTGCAGGGATGACTATGATGGCTGGTTTATTGCTAGAATTTGGCATTAAATAGTACAGTTGTTTATACAGGTTTTTACTTCACACCTAAAGTGGGATAATTACAGAGGCACAGAGGGATACAAAAGAACATTTGGAAGCTATTATACTTTGCTGAGTTGACTGTTCACTAAGTGTTGATTAAACGGCCAACTAAGTTTTCTTATGTAGCAATATACACATATACAGGAGAATTACAGCGAGTCTCAACCTCTATGAACTGTGCTGACATAGTTGGCTGAGAGGAGGGACCACACCACCCAGCATGCCAGGTACCCAATGAACCAATGTATCAATGGCACCTGTAGCTCTTCGAGATGGTGAAGATTTTACTTACTCCATAAAGATGAGCATTAAATATATTCTTTTATGGCTGTTTGTGTTTTTGTTTTATTACTGGAGCAACAGGCTTAGTTTAAAGGAAAGATGTTCCAAAAGAAATACAGGGGTTGCCATTGCTGATCTGCTTCTGAAAATTCTAGCTGCCTTGCTGTTCCTAGTAACCATTGAAGAGAACCAATTTTATGTTCTCTGTAGCAAAGCCCAGATTCACTTTAATCCAAACACTAAAAACATGTATAAGCTTTAACATGTCCTAATTTCAAAACTCATTTTCAATCAACGTTTAAATCTGTTAATTTTATTGAATTGATACCTGGTAATCCTGCCCTAAAGGACCCCTCTCTCTCTCGCTCGCCCCCCCTCTCTCTCTCCCTCGCCCTCCTTCTCTCTCTCCCTCACCCCCCTCTCTTTCTACCCTCTCTTTCTCTCTCCATGCCAGCACTGGAAATAGCTTTACCCCAGTCTGTTTAATTAACCCCTTCCTTCTCATCATCTACCTATAGATATGATGTATAATAGTATAACAGAGTTACTTTATTAACTTTATCCACTTCAAGTGGTATTAAACTCCAAAGCAAACATTTATTTTATTGCAGCTTTCCAATTTTTAGATGTGGTGGCCGCATTTGTGGTTTTTATTTAGGTTTTCTTTCTTTTATTTTCACCTGGTGATCCCGCTAGTAAGTCTGTTTTTTTTTTTTCAAAAGAACGCGCTGTCTTGAAGATGTAGCAGTTAAAGGGTTGAGATGTAGCATAATGTAGCATAATACACAAGCGTGCTAGATACATGGAGATAATTTGCATCAGGCGTGCCTTCTCAAAATTTATGTTTGAATAGATAAGGATATGGAGCAAGTTCAGGGTTAATGCCTTGCACTTGTAGCCTTTAAATGAAAGGAGCTGCGCTGTGTGGTCACGCCCTCTGAAGAAGTGATGACAAAACGCGTCAGGACGTGATCATGCAGCTACCAAAACTGTCAATCTGTCTCGACCCGGGTATACCGCTCTCTGAGTGATCTGCGGAGCTGTGAGAGATTTACAAGCTAGCGTGACAGGATCGTGATTTTAATGCTTTGTTGATTGTTTGCTCTTGTGAGTGTATAACTGTAGGGGGGAATAGTTTTTAAATAAATCTTTTTGGAAACAGAATTACTCTATGTGCGTGCATTTCTTTGTTGTGAGTGACATCTAGATGGAAGGACGATTCCCTAATGCACAGAACAGATTGTAGCAAAGGCGCATTTTTTCATTCATTCTCGTGAGTTGATTACCATAGAGGAGAGGTCTCACGCGGTGTGGTGACGGGAAACTTGTTTGGATTTATGCCACATATGAACTATATGGATGGACTATTTGTTCGATTTAATTATGAACAGTTGAATATGCATTATATTCAATCTATTGACACTGAGTGTGTGAACTTATTATTAAGCGCTGCTAATGTTATATCTTTTGATTTTAACATATGTGTGATAATAGCATGCTGTGAATGACAATTACTCAAGCATGCAACACTGTACCCAAATTACATTTTTATCATTTTAGACAGATAGAGATTTATTTTGGTGGTATTTAATGTTTTTTTAATTTTTTGTTATATAAGCAGAAAAAACACTGGAAATTTAGAAAAAACATGTTTTTCTTTTTTTTTGTTTTAAAATTTTGCAAACAAATACAATTTCTTTATACATTTAAGCCGAAATATATTCTGCTACATTTATTTGGTTAAAATAACCAAAATCAGTGTGTATCATTTATTCTGTGTGAAAGTTATAAAGTAAACCCGCCCAGATTGCCCAATTATCCCTGCTTCATGCTTTGGTAGATGTTCCCCTGTGGGTCCTCCTGGAACTGCCCAACTGCACCTCCATCACCGTACCATCCCTCCTCTGGCTCCCACATAATCTTCGCCCAGCGTTACTAAGTCCGCTTATGCATCATAGCCTACTAGTTTGGGATTCCATGCGGTACACCACCGGCCTCATGACCCCCTTTTTACCCCTGCTCCCTATCACCAACAACCCTCTCTTCCCCCAGGCCTGGACCAACCTCAGGCATTCTCAGGGTGGGTTTGCTAATGGGATCACACAGATCCAAAACTTTTTTTTTAGATCGTTTCCCTCGTGGTGCTCGCTGCGGGAGTCCCGTGATATCCCAAAGACGGAATTCTTCAGCTATCTCCAACTTCAGTATTGACTTGCCTCGCTGCGCAGAACTGCTACGTATCCATTCCAAAAAACTACTTTTGAACATATCTGCCAGCACTCTCCAGGATCCCCGGGCCTCATCTCAGCCCTCTGTGTCTCTTTGAATAACCATCCCTCCTCCCCTCTCTCACCTATGTAGCTCAGTGAGAATGAGACTGGGCAACTGAGACAGAGTTAGCTGACTGGTGCGGGGCCTGGTCCTCTGTGGCCAAATGCTCATTTAACACAGCCACTTTAGAGGCAGCATATTGTCAGAGAGGTTACCTGGTTGGCGCCGGTGCGCGCTGGTGTGCGTTGGTGCACGTGTTCCTGGAAGCGCTGGTGTGCTTGGTCCGGCTAACCCTGGTGTGCGCGGTGGTGCCGAGTTGGAGTTAGCGCGCGTCCGCCTGTGGGCGCTGATCTGCATGTGCCTGGGGGTGCTGGTGTGCGCGCCGGAGTCCGAGGGCGTGCTCGTGCGTGTGTGCGCCTGTGTTTATCGGCGCGCGCGAGCGCGGCGTTTGGCGCCAATCGGCCTACTTAAGCCTGCTGCTCACTCTGCCCGGTGCTGCCTGATCAACAGGTCCTGTACCAAAGTTCCCGTTGCCTTTCCCATGTTCCTGTGTTCCTGTGTGCTGATCTCCTGACGACCCAGCAGTGGCCATTGGGGTAATGTAGTACATACATGGTGGACATGCCCTAGACTAATTGGTTTCTGGTCCTGTGTATTTGGCGTCTTATTTACCTTGTTTCACCTCCCATTACCAAAAGAAGCCAAGTTTGCCTTACTGCATTGTCCCATCCCAGGCCTATTCGCCCATCAGTGGAAGTTCACTTCTTACTTATTTCTGTCAGCCAAAAGAACAATTGCCCAAGCCTGTAAAAAAACATCTGTCCCCTTTCAGGGGGTGAGAGATTACATGACCACATTGATGCTTAACGAACATTTGTCCAGCATCCGCAACAACTCCCATGCTATGTTCCTTAAAGTTTGGGAACCATGGCTGTCATATGCTTTTCCCACTCTCCACCTAGCCAGCTTAGGTCGCCTATGACAGACAGTCCCAGTGCTCATGAGCCCTTACCATTCCCCCCTCTCTCGATCTCTGACCCTTTGATCCGCCCGCCTTCTTTCTTGTTTCCCTTAGCCTTCCTTGGATCCTTTCCTGACAGGTGCGCACTCCTTCTTTCTTTGGCCCCACCTTTCTGCTTCACTTCCTCCTGAGTTCGACCCCTTTCACACTGGGGCGCTTTGCAGGCGCTACAGTGCTAAAAATAGCGCCTGCAAAGCGCCCTGAAAGAGCCGCTCCTGTCTCTTCAGTGTGAAAGCCCGAGGGATTTCACACTGGAGTGGTGCGCTGGCAGGACGGTAAAAATAGTTCTGCTAGCAGCATCTTTGGAGCGGTAAAGGTGCGGTGTGTATACCGCTCCTCCATCACTCCTGCCCATTGAAATCAATGGGGCAGCGCGGCTATACCACCGCAAAGCGCTGCTGCAGCAGTGCTTTACAGGTGGGTTCAACCCTTTTTCGGCCGCTAGCGGGGGTTAAAAGTGCCCCGCTAGCGGTGAATACCCCCGCAAATACGACGGTAAATCGCCGCTAAAAATACCACCGATGCCGCCGAAGCCCCAGTGTGAAAGGGGCCTTCCAGTTTGCCTCTCTCCTCAAATCTGTATATGGTACCTTCTTAGGACTCCTGGCCCCGGCGGCCTTATAAAACAGGCCTATCTTCTGCTGCAGTGTTAGTTCTCATTTTCTTCTTTATGTTTATATTGGCTCTTTTGGCTATTTTTTTGACTAACTTGTGTATTAACTGTCAATGCTAGCCCCTGCTTGGGTGCAACTATTGCACGTTAGCTACATGTTAAACTTGAATAAAAATTATTGAAACAGAAAGTTATAAAGTTTACAAACTATGGTATATATTTTTGAAAATTCATCAGTCCTAATGTACTGACTTTCTATTTCATTTCTTAAGGTCCTGAAATGCCAGGACAGTACAAATACCCACAAAGGACTCCCTTTCGGAAAGTAGACAGTCCAAAGTATTTAGTAAGAGGCATAGTGATTTTTTTGAAGTTGTAATTTTTTTGTCACAATTTTATGGACAACAAAGAAATTAAATATTTTTTTCACAAAGTTGTCTTTTAGTTATTTCTCACACACAGCATATGCATACTTGCAATTACACCCCAAAACACATTCTGCTACTCCTTCTGAATATGGGGATACCACATGTGTGAGACTTTTTCATAGCCTAGATGCATAGAGGGGCCCAAAAGAAGCGGAAACACCAAGTTATTTCAATAAGTTATTTCTCACACACATCATAGGCATATGCATAAGACTTTTTCACAGCCTACCCATAAAGAGGGGACCAAAATCCATTGAGCACCTTCAGGCTTTCTTGGGGCATAAATTATACATCAAATTCCCTGACTAGCTATGACATTTTTGGAGGCCCTGGATTACCAGGACAGAGGAAACACCCATAAAATGGCCACAAGGTATTTTTTTAGAGGCATGGTTAGTCTTTTAAAGACTTTTTTTGGCAATAATTTTTGGAAAATTCAGAAAAAAAAAGGAAAATTATTTTTTTACACAAAGTTTTCAATTTAATAGGAAAATTTCTCACACAGCATGGGCATACTTAGAATTACACCCCAAAACACATTCTACTCCTCCTGAGAATGATGATACCCCGTGTGTGACTTTTTCAGTGTCTGGACTGATTATGTACATTACATTGTATCTTGTGTATCACATAAATTAGCCAATTGTGTCAAACCCAATGTACTGTAATGATCGCCTCTGTATAAGTGATCAGGGAATATAGCTTAGTGCAGCATCTCCTATAGCAGTCCCAGATTCCTTAAGGCAAACAAGCCTAGCCTATTGGTATGTGGCTGCCCACAGAAATGCCGATGTGGTGCTTGCTGCGGGAGTCCCGCTATCTCCAACTTCAGTGTTGACTTGCTTTGCTGCACAGAACTGCTACGTATCCATTCCAAAAAACTACTTTTGAACATATCTGCCAGCACTCTCCAGGATCCCCGGGCCTCATCTCAGCCCTCTATGCCTCTTTGAATAACCATGCCTCATCCCCTCTCTCACCTATGTAGCTCAGTGGGAATAAGACTTGGCAACTGAGATAGAGTTAGCTTACTGGTGCGGGGCCTGGTCCTCTATGGCCAAATGCTCATTTAACACAGCCACTTTAGAGGCAGCATATAAGGTGCTTTTACGTTGGTATTGGGTTCCGACCCGCATTGCCCATGCCAATCCGTCCTCCAATGACCTCTGTTATCAAGGTTGTGGCCATTGGGGTAATGTAGTAAATACATGGTGGACATGCCCTAGACTAATTGGTTTCTGGTCCTGTGTATTTGGCCCCCTATTTACCATGTTTCAGTCTTTTAAAGACTTTTTTTGGCAATAATTTTTGGAAAATTCAGAAAAAAAAAGGAAAATAATTTTTTTACACAAAGTTTTCAATTTAATAGGAAAATGTCTCACACAGCATGGGCATACTTAGAATTACACCCCAAAACACATTCTTCTCCTCCTGAGAATGATGATACCCCATGTGTGAGACTTTTTCAGTGTCTGGACTGATTATGTACATGACATTGTATCTTGTGTATCATACAAATCAGCCAATTGTGTCAAACCCAATGTACTGTAATGATCGCCTCTGTATAAGTGATCAGGGAATATAGTTTAGTGTAGCATCTCCTATAACAGTCCCAGATCCCTTAAGACAAACAAGCCTAGCCTACTGGTATGTGGCTGCCCACAGAAATGTCGATGTAGCACCCTGGTGTTAGGCAGGGTTACTAACAAATTTAGTTTTCTCGGCGGTAACCAGCCTGGCTGATTGTTAGGGAGATCCACTAACCTTTTCCTAAGCCTGGGTTTGATGCACCTCTCTCTTCTGTCACTAGGTGGCATTGTTACCTGTAGCATTAGATTGACATGGGCTTAATCAATTCGGACTAGGTGTGGATGGGTTGTCTCAGCTAATTGGCAGGGGTTTCTTTGCCCTTGGCTTGCTGGGAGAGCCTATTTATTCTGGAGGGGTTAGGTGATCGGGGTCGGTGCCTCCTGGACGCCTGTCTGGGTGGATGTGTTGAAAAGCTCCCGGCTGCTAGGCCAGAAGCCTGAGGCCTATCTGGGAGTACCTGGCTGCTAGGCGGTCTGAGGCCTTTCCAGGTTGGAAGCAAGCAGCGTGGGGTTGAGGCTTCAGGCTGGGAGGCCAACCAAGTTGCAAGGGGTTCTGCCGGCTGGAGAACCAAGTAGTTGCCACAGGTGAAGGAAAGCAGTTGCCGTCAGAGACAACCACTCCTGTCGACAGCGGCAACCAGAGTCAGAGGTAAAAGGGACACAGTCCCCAGCAAGGGACAATCTCTCCTGTTATCAAAGGCCAGGTTCTGTGGAGACTGAAGATGTACCAGAGCAGCCTTTTTCACTAGCCGGGGATGGTGAAGAAGTTGGGAAAGTTTCAGCAGAGTCAAGCTAGGGACCCAGCGGAATAGTGTGGGTGACACTTGCAGAGAATTCAGCAGGTTAGCTGAAGAGCCAAGTCAGTGACCCAGAAGGACAGTGTGGGTGACACTTGGAAGCCACAGTGGGATAGCTGTGAAGGTGCTCAAGGGATCAAGTGGCGGCTGGGATCTGAAAAGTCTAGTGAGAGACTGGAAGCTCAGTGAGAGGATCTACAATGGGATACTATGAGTTGTGATCTGTATTGAAGTTGAAGCTACCAGATCAGTTGCTATAGGAGACAGTGGTCTACAGATACAATTTGCTGCAATTCAGCTTAAAGGCCCTTGAACTGTATAGCTGTTCTTCTATTCCTATTTTTGTCTCTGAGTCTGCACAAATATTTTGCATTTGCCTAAGGGTGTTCAGCCCCTAACCCTCTCTCCCCAGTTCTGTCAAGAGACAATAAATCTCTGTTTGCATTCTTAAAGTGTCTGGTGTCCAACTTATTCTATCTACACCACACCCATTATGCCTAGTAACCTACACTGTGAAGATGGATGTCAGCTCTCCCTGACTCTGGCGGTCACCATTAGTCCTCTAGAGGTTGGGGCCATGGCTACACCATGTTTAATGGCCAGAAAGTACAGGAGTCTGAAAAAACGAAGAACAAAATAGTTTCAGTGGTTCCAGGAGTGTAGTTGTCTGCAGAGGATGGCTGGGACTGGTGTCTCCCAGGAACATACAATGCATCCGGAAAGTATTCACAGCGCTTCACTTTTTCCACATTTTGTTATGTTACAGCATTATTCCAAAATGGATTAAATGTATTATTTCCCTCAAAATTCTACAAACAATATCCCATAATGACAACATGAAAGAAGTTTGAAATCTTTGCAAATTTGTTAAAAATGTAAAAAACGAAAAAAATACCATGTACATAAGTATTCACAGCCTTTGCTCAATACTTTGTTGAAGCACCTTTGGCACCAATTACAGCCTCAAGTCTTTTTCAGTTTGATGCTACAAGCTTGGCACACCTATTTTTGGGCACTTTCTCCCATTCTTCTTTGCAGAACTTCTTAAGCTCCATCAGGCTGGATGGGGCACAGCCATTTTCAGATCTCTCCAGAGATGTTCAATCGGGTTCAAGTCCGGGCTCCGGCTGGGCCACTCAGGGACATTCACTGAGTTGTCCCATGGCTACTCCTTTGTTATCTTGGCTGTGTGCTTAGAGTTCGTTGTCCTGTTGGAAGATGAACCTTTGCCCCAGTCTGAGGTCCAGAACGCTCTGGTGCAGGTTTTCATCAAGGATGTCTCTGTACATAGCTGCATTCGATCCTGACTAGTCTTCCAGTTTCTGCCACTGAAAAACATCCCCACAGCATGATGCTGCCACCACAACGCTTCACTGTAGGGATGGTATTGAGCAGGTGATGAGCGGTGCCTGGTTTCCTCCAGGCATAATGCTTGCCATTCAGGCCAAAGAGTTCAATGTTTCATCAGACCACATAATTTTGTTTCTCATGGTCTGAGAATCCTTCAGGTACCTTTTGGCAAACTCCAGGTGGGCTGTCATGTGCCTTTTACTGAGAAGTGGCTTCTGTCTGGCCACTCTACCATACAGGCCTGATTGGTGGAGTGCTGCAGAGATGGTTGTTCTTCTGGAAGCTACTCCTCTTTCTGCAGAGAAATGCTGGAGCTCTGTCAGAGTGACCGTTGGGTTCTTGGTCACCTCCCTGACTAAGGTCCTTTTTCCTATATCGCTCAGTGGGGCCTTCGATGCTGCAAAAATGTTTCTGTACCCTTCCCAAGATCTATGCCTTGATACAATCCTGTCTCAAATGTCTAGAGACAATTCCTTGGACTTCATGGCTTGGTTTGTGCTCTGACATGCACTGTTAACTGTGGGACCTTATATAGACAGGTGTGTTTTCCAAATCATGTCCAAGCAACTGAATTTACCACAGGTGGACTCCAATCAAGTTGTAGAAACATCTCAAGGACAATCAGTGAAAACAGGATGCACCTGAGCTTAATTTTGAGTGTCATGGCAAAGGCTGTGAATACTTATGTATATGGGGTTTTTTTTTGGTTTTTATTTTTAATAAATTTGCAAAGATTTTAAACACACTTCTTTCAAGTTGTCATTATGGGGTATTGTTTGTAAAATTTTGAGGAAAATAATGAATTTATTTCTTTTTGGATTAAGGCTGTAACATAACAAAATGTGGAAAAAGAGAAGCACTGTGAATACTATCCGGATGCACTGTAGTCAGCAGGATGTGCAGATGGGTCAGTTCTGGTGCAGGCAGAGACATGTTCAGCAAGCAGGGAAAGGATCGGTCTAGGCAGCAGGAAGAAATGTGGCCAATAAATAGGCTAGGTTTGGTAAAGGCAGCAGACTGAGGCAAAACTGCACTGGTATGGCAGTGATCAGGGACATTGGGACGGACCTGGCTGACATGTGCACTGTTGAAAAATTTGTTCATTTTCGTTTATTCATTTTTTTTCTTTTCGGAAATTCGAAAATTCAAAAAATTCAGAAATGAGAAAATTCGTAAATTAGAAAATTCAGAACTCATAAATTTGTAAATTCATACATTCGAAGATTCAGAATTCGTAAATTTGTAAATTTGAAAATTCGTAAATTCGGAATTTGAAAAATTCGACAATTCGGAAATTCAAAAAATCGAAAATTCTAAGATTCGAAAATTAGAAGATTTGGAAATTCAAAAATCTGAAAATAAGAAAGGAAAATCCGAAAATTAAAAAGAACGAAAATCCAAAAATTGGAAATGATAACTAACTAGCTAATAATAACTAACTATTAAATTATAGGTATTGGAATCTCCTTTCAAATTTGGCTGCTAGGGAATGTAATGAATACGAATTTATCTGAAGTTACGAATTATCCAAAATAAACAATGCCGCATCTAAACAAATGGAACAGAACGAAATAATAATAAATAATAATATGTTTGTATTATTATTATTATTGTTATTTATTATTATTAATTAGTTACGTTCCATTCGTTTTTATTGTTTCACTTTAAGTATTATTAAAATCACTGCTCCCGGAAAAACTTTTTATGGCAATAACTTGCATACAAGCCTTTAGATTGAGCAGTTCTGATTTTTCACGTTCGCGTCCCATAGACTTTAACAGTGTTTGCATGTTTGCAAACATTCTTTCCCTGTTTGCATGTTCTGCTGCTAACCGAACTGGTGGCTGTTTGGCTCATCCCTAGTGTATACCTGTCAGGAACCATGAATCAGACTGAGACAGAAGTACAGTTAAATCACACTTGTTTAATAATACAGTAAATAGAACAAACATAGTCAAAACTTAGCCAAAGTTCGGTAACTGTAACAAATAGTCAGCCACACCAGAAGATCAGGGATCAGTGTAGTGGAACAACAAGCAGGATCTGGAGCCAGAAGGGATGTCAGCCAAGCAAGTCTTTAAACAGGAACGCAGGAGATAGTCTCTGTGATGTTGACCAAGGCGAAGGCAGAGATCCTCTCGGCTGGACGGCTTAATGACTGTATACACGATCAGAAAATCGTACGGAAAATAGCGCTTTCAAAGCGATCGTACGATAATCAGATCGTTAGTACAGAGCTTTCAAGAGCTGATCACGACAGTTCATCTGAAATTATTCTATCGGATGTGCACGAAAATATTTTTCGTACGATGCCAGATCGTACGATTTTCATTTAATCAGTACAGCTATCGTTCGAAAATGCAATACAAATGCATTACAACACATGACATCACTTCCAAATTTTTTTTCTGTCATACGGGAATTTTCGTGACTTTAGTAAACTCATCAGATTCGATCTTAGATTAGCATGCAAAAAAAACCTGACGATCATTTGTCCAATAATCTCATCGTGTGTACGGGGCTTAAGTAGGCAGGACTGACGAGCGGGATATCATTAACAGGTGAGTAACTGAGGATAGATAGGAGCTGGCAATTGGCCGACAACTGAGCTGCCAGCTCAGAAAAGGAAGGGCTGAGCCCAGCCCTGACAGTACCCCCACCTCAACGACCCCTCCCCCACAGAGGACCACCAGGCTTGAGGTGGAAAACGTCTATGGAAATCACGGAGGAGGACAGGGGCATGTACATCCGAGGATGAGACCCAAGAGCGTTGCTCCGGACGTACCCCTTCCAATGCACCAGGTACTGTATGCACCCACAGAACCTACGGGAGTCAACAATGGACTGTACTTCATACTCCTTATGGTTCTCAACCTGTACAGGGTGAGGACGTGGCACCGAGGTGGTAAAGCAGTTGCAGACCAAAGGTTTTATTAAGGAGACATGAAATACATTTGTGATACGCATATTAGAAGGAAGGTCTAATGCGTAAGCCACTGGGTTAATCCTGTGAAGAATACTGAAAGGCCCAATAAACTGAGGTGCAAACTTCAGAGAGGGAACACGAAGTCGGAGGTTGCGAGATGACAGCCAAACCCTGTCCCCAACCTGGTAGGAAGGCAAGGGCAGGCGTCTGCGGACAGCTTGGAGTCTGTACCTATCATTAGCAGGTCACAAAGCCTCCTGGACTTGTGCCCAAGTGGAACGAAGACCACAAAGATGCTCCTCTAAAGCAGGAATACTCTGTGGAACGAGTCAGGCAACATGGAAGGTTGGAAACCATAGTTCGCCATAAACGGGGACAATCGGGAAGCAGAATTCAAGGCACTGTTTTGAACAAACTCTGCCCACGGTAATAGGTCTGACCAGTTGTTATGATGGTCAGAAATATAGCAACGTAGGAATTGCTCCAAGGACTGATTGGCTCGTTCTGCGGACCCATTAGACTGCGGGTGATATGCAGAGGAAAACGCAAGCTGAATTCCCAACTGTGCACAAAAGGCTTGCCAAAACCGGGACACAATGTAAGCAAAAGATCTCCCGAGCAAAAATAGAAGCCAGTTCCTTCAAAGTGGGCAACTTCTTAAGTGGAATACAATGAGACATTTTTGAGACCACCATAAGGATAACTGGGGAGTTAGGTAACTTCACAATGAAATCCATAGACAGGTGGGTCCAGAGCCTCTCTCCATTAGGTATGGGTTGTAGGAGGCCCACTGGAAGGTGTCGTGGAGTCTTACTCTGAGCACACACGGAACAGGCAGCTACGAAGGCGGTTACATCAGCCCATAGACTAGGCCACCAGAATTGTTGGGAAATGGCCCAATCTTCCCAGGGTGGCCAGCAGCCTTGGGAGAATGGTAAGTCTGGAGCACGGCAGTACGGAGACTCTCTGGGATAAAGCAGCGGTCACAAGGTTTCTCAGGAGGAGCATGGACCTGAGTGGCAAGAATTTTGTCATCCAAAGGAGAAGTGAGACTGGTGTGATCTGTAGCCAGAATACAATCAAGAGGAATCACAGGAACCGGAACTAACTCCATCTTGGAAGTGGAGGAAAGTTATTGTGACAGAGCATCAGGCCTTACATTCTTAGTACCGGGTAAGAATGAGACAATGTAATTGAAACTTGACAAGAAAAGAGCCCATCGAGCCCTTCTGGGAGAGAGGCGTTTAGCCTCAGACAAGAATGTGAGATTCTTATGGTCAGTAAGAATGAGAACCGACACAGTGGTACCTTCGAGGAGATGTCTCCATTCTTTCAGG
This sequence comes from Aquarana catesbeiana, assembly GCF_042186555.1. Lineage (NCBI taxonomy): Eukaryota > Metazoa > Chordata > Amphibia > Anura > Ranidae > Aquarana > Aquarana catesbeiana. Next base: position 200,788,389 of record NC_133331.1, read on the forward strand.
GCTAAAATGATCGCTAACAGCTCTCTGTCACCAAACTCGTAATTGCACTCCGTAGGTGACAATTTCTTGGTAAAGTAGCCACAAGGATGCATAGCGCTCTCAGAGGTAGGACGCTGAGACAGAAGGGCGTCAACACGTCTCAGAAGCATCAACCTCAAGGATAAAAGGTAACGTAGAATCAGGATGTGCCAACACAGGAGCAGAAACAAAGGCAGGCTTGAGACTCTCAAAGGCCTTGACGGACTCCAGAGACCAACTCTGTGGGTTACCGTCCTTACTGGTCATATCAGTTAGGGGCTTGACTAGAGACGAGAAGTTACAAATAAACTTCCATTAATAGTTGGCAAAGCCAAGAAAACATTGCAGAGGACGTAAACCCAAGGGTCGGGGTCACTGTAGGACTGCTGAAAGTTTCTCTGGGTCCATCGAAAAATCAGCAGTGTTAATGACATAACAAAGAAATTTAACCTGTTCATGATGGAATTTGCACTTCTCCAATTTACAATAGAGATTGTTCTCTCTTAGTTTCTGAAGCACACAACAGACATCTGTGTGGTGGCTCTCCA